>NC_141927.1:33251447-33563694 GCF_057802395.1 Ceratotherium simum simum | reverse complement strand
TCTAACTTTGTGAGACTGATATTTAATTCATTTATTTTAATTATTTTTTGTTTATCAAAATAAGTTTTCATTGTTATGCATTTAACTCAGAACTACTCCCATCTTGTACTGCAGGTGCAAGGGATATGTGTTTCCTTTATCTTTAAGCTCTAAATGTACTGCAATTGTTATTTTGATTTCTCTGAGTGAAGAGTCATCTAAGAGAGAGAGATTTAAATCTTTTTAGCTGTAAGGTCTTTGTTTTTGGTTCTTTTTCTGGGTTTATTTATTATTTTCTAATCTGTTTATTACACTGTGTTCAGTTAATGTTGTCTGTCTGTACTTTGTAAGTTTTATAATTGGTATTGTTTTTTGTGGCCTAACATATGTTGAATTTTTATAAATAGTCCATAGGCACTTGTAAGTTGAAATTCTGTTTTCAGCATATGGAATTTGATCATTTCAATCAGCTCTCTCTTAATTAAGTTACTTTGGTCTTCTTTATGCTTATTAGTATTATTTTTTCTTTCTATTTACTATGTCCTGGTATGAGATAGGGGAACTAAAAGTTCCTTCTACCAATGTCAATGTTTTTAATATTTCTTTTTTATTTCTTTTAATTTTTTGTTTATCAATTATCTTGAAGTTATATTTTTGGTGTAGTGATATTCATGATGTTATGTCTTGGTTGAGGTTTCTTACATTTATCATTATAAAGGTTATGTTGAACTGTGTTGAATTGTGTCCCCTCAAGAAGATATGTTGAAGTCCTAAACCTCTGTACCTCTGAAAGTGACCTTGTTTGGAAATAGGGTTTTTCAGATGTATTCAGATAAGATAAGGTCATGAGGATGGACTGTAATCCAATGTGACTGGTTTTCTTATAAAAACGGGAATTTGGACACAGGCATGAACAGAGACGTCACTATGTGAATACCATGCAAAAATGAAGACAGAGATCTGAGTTCATCTACAAGCCAAGGCATGCCAAAGATCGCCAACAAACCATGAGAAGCTAGGAGAAAGGCATGGAACATGTTGTTTCTCATAGTCCTCAGAAGGAACCAACCCTTGCTCTTAGACTTCTAGTCTCCAGAACTGTGACACAGAAAATTTCGGTTGTTTAAGCCACTCAGTTTGTGGTACTTCGTTACAGCAATCCTAGGAAACTAATACGGGTTACTTGGCTTCGTTTATTGTTTTTTACCCTAAATTCAAACTTATCTGATATTAAAATGTGCTCCCAATTTCTATTGTCATTGCCTGGTATAACTTTGACAATTCCTTTTTTTCCAAACTTTAGTGCTGTTGAATTTTTAAAACATAATTAGACCATGTCAACCCCATGCTTAAAAAATCCTCAATGCCTTCCCTTTGCATTAAAATAAAATTATTCCATTTGAATAGCCTAGATCCTCACTATGAAGTGCAAAGCATTGCATGATTCTCCTGTCTTTTCTCAGACCTCATTCCCCCGTGCCCCTCATGACCTCTAGCCTCACTTTGGTACTTACAGCAACCTGAGCTCTTTACTTCCAAAAATCTTCTCTCTATCGGGAACCTTCTTCTCTCCACGCTTCAATTGCTTTATTCTGGTTCTTCGTGTCTCAACTCAAATCTTACCTTTTCAGAGATTTCTTCTCTGATCACTGTATCTAATGGAATCTAAGTCAGTAACCATGAAAACTCTCAAACACATCACTCATAATTCCCTCAGAGCATTGATCACCATCTGAATTTTTCTTATTTGTTTATGTACATATTTATCATCTCTATCCCACTATAATTTAAGGCCCATTTGTGCAAGACTCTTGCCTGCATTTTTCGCCACGTCTAGAGTGTCTGCCTTGCATATAGTTGGCAAACAATAAATATTTGTTGAAAGAAGGAAGTAGGGGAATTAACAAAGGAAGAAAAGAAGGATGGATGGAAAGGAAATCTATAAGCCATTTTGTTCTCTTCTCATCTTTTCTTAAAACACTTGCTTGGGACCCCTAATGAGATTTGCAACCATACTTTTCAATGCTAGAGTATTTATTCTAATCTAACCTTTCCTCCTCTTCTCCTGTTGTATCAACTACTTAATCATCAGCTTTAGCAGATCAAAAGAACAATTTTTCTGCCACTAAAGAAGTAATTTTTATTGGTTTGTAATCCCTGATCATTCGTTCTCCTCCCACTCCCATATGTAACGCTTACATGTAGATGATATACGTGCTCTTCCGCCTCACCCAGTGACCTAGAATATGTTATCCCCAATATTATTCTCACACAACCAAACATGATTGGAACATCTGAAGAGATCCTAGTCAAGAAATCCATGATAAAATCAGAAAGAATCACAAAATCCTTCTCTAACAGTTTATACCAACAGGGATTTCAGAAAAGAGACAAAAACTTCAGAAGGAAGAAGAGGAGAGGCACAATCCCAGACTATTCAACATTCCCTGCAGATTTTATCAAAGCAATTTTACTTACATCCTTCCAAATAAATTTTAAAAATTAATTATATCTGAATTAAACTTTAACTAGAAAAAAGCAAAGGATAATCACTAGCTCACATACATCTACTTTCATCATCCCACCATCTGATGGCAGCATACCCTCAAATTATAGGTTCTATTTTTTAATGTTTCAGATAAAACTATACTACTGAAATGATGATGAGTGCAATATTCTTTTATATGTCCAGACAATGGGAGATAAACATTTCCATGACATAGTCTGTTCCTTCAAGGAGCTCACAGTGCACTGGGGGAAACAGGCATATGCACAGATAATTTTAATAACAGTGTTCAATGGATATTATAGAAGCTTAGCGAGGAACTCCTAGCCTAATATGGAGATAAGGCAAGATTTCCTCCAGGAGATGATGCCTGAATTGAGTTTTAATATGTCCAGGTTACTTACATTAAGACAGGAAGTAAAATGATAAATATTATAGAGGGGCAAAAAAGACTAGTCTGTATAATGAAGAAAAGAGGCTATTGGAATCAAAGGAGGGGAAAATAGCTGTACATTTCAGGCCAGATAATGCACTAAACATCGAATTTTTGGAAACATCTACTATATGCCAGACATCCATTTACATACGAGGAGAACAAAATGCACATAACTTTTTCCCTAGTAAAGCTTTTCTTCTAGTGGATAGGCTGACAACAAGTAGAAAATATAATGCCAAGTAATTATATTCACTCCAAAGAAAAAGCAAGCAGAATAACGGCTAAGGAGGATAGACAGGGAGAGATGGCAGTTGGGAGGTAGTGATATTTTAGGTAAGGCCACCAGGGAACACCGGATGCTCACCTGGGTGATAAAATTGTATATACCGACTATAATCATGCTCATGGCTAAAGTTCGTTAGCAAGCTAACGATGAAAATGTACTTACCAACACTTGCCCCACAAAGGTCTGTGCCGAAAGTAACATTTCTATCCGATCACGAAATGCTCCATGGAAGTGGTGGTGACTTTTTAAATGTTCATCACCAATGCCATTTGACAAGATTAATTCCTATAAGCAAGAGAAAGGGATCGAGAGTGAGCTGGATCTCAGAGAAAGTAATCTGATGTCTGTTGATGGAGCCTCTGCTGTGGTATCAACCAGAAATCCCTCCACCTGGTCCAACCCGGGGAACCCTGATGCGGCTTAAGCAGTATTTCATAAAATGAATTTTACTAGGTTTGCATTTTACTGGCTTCTGCCCAGCTTTTTAATTCTGAATTCTTCAGTTTTCATCATGCCTTTCTCATGTCTCAGTCCCAGGCCCTTCACACTGATGTGACTGTATGATCAGGATTGGGAGCAGCATGCTTCTTTCTGCTCTGGGAATAAGCGTCTTATCCTTTTTCATAAAGATACGTAAACAGTGAGAAAAGATTACAAACTGACTTTTAGGTGATTACTTAAGTGTCTGCTTTTTTTGAGAGAGAAAGAAGAAGAAAAGTTTCAGCAATTTTGTGTTGTTTTAGTTCCTTATCTGGTATCATAAGCTGATGAAATTATAATCCTTCCTCACATTTACCAAATGCCTTTACTAATTATATTTGAAATTTATAATAGTCCTATGAGGTAGACAAAGTCAGTATGATTAAATCCATTTTGTGTCAGTAAGGAAACCGAGGTATGAAGAAATTAAATGCCTGGCCCACGAGCAGGCAATGAGGAAAGGCTGGGGTCTGAACTAGGATTCACATCTGTTGATAGTCTTGAACCACTGCCGAGAAAGACACAACTGAACTAGGATTGACCGCACCATGCTGACTGAGACCCTCCGACCTTTAGAAAAGCTCATTTTATGTGGAGCCAGGGTTTCAAATGGCTTAATTTTTCTACTTATATTTTCTGAGTGGTAGGAAGGGAAGTCTCATTAAATGACTCTTTGATAGAGTTCATATCTTGATCAACGACTTACCCTCTAATACCTATGAACCATCGTATGCATGCCTGAGATGTCATCTGGGAATTAATTTTTTAAAAATATTCAATATGACGTTAATAGGGAGCATTCATTTGAATTTCATGATAAAATTGGAGGTGCCTTCTGTGGGAAAACAAATTGGCCCTAAGATATAATAAAATTGTACTTATGAATGTACTAAACCTTTTTAAAATGCACATTTAAGGAGAAAATTATGACTCTCCAAATAATTTTTAAAAGAACTTTTCACGGTACCTAGATTTGTGACATTTTTGCATTATGCCAACTTTCCCAAAGGCTTAGAGAAAAATACAGCACTCTCAGTTTAATTAAATACAACAAATTATTGAGAAGTCACTCAACTTTTATCAAACTCCCCTCAAGATTCAAAAGCAGAAGAGTATAGTATTCTGGTTCCTCAGATCCCACTTCTTAACATTTTGTAGCATTTGCTTTCTGTTTGAAATTAAATGGTACCTCTGGACTGAGGGGTAGACATGAATTACATCCAATGAAAGAAATGAAAAATACCTCAAATGTTAATGGACAAATGAGTTCTCACATTTTTGTAACCACACAAAAATGAATATGATGGGGAAAAATTCTGCTCCATTTCCTGGAGCAGAATTATAAAGACATTAAACAATTCTACAAAGTCAGTTGTGCATTGAAAAAAAAAAGGTAGACGGTAGGTTCACCATACCCCTTACTCATTTGTGTACTCTCTCATGTTATTAGAAGACAGCACCCCAGAATTCTTTCCCAATGTTTATGCCACTGCTTAAAGTCTTTGATCTACAAATAATTATTAATAGAGTGAATCAGCAACGAAATCTATGAACTTCAATATCAAGTACTTGAATGAAGAAACCTGACTTCCATATTATGATATTGCCAACGACCTTAAAAAGTTACCGTTATCATTAATTCTGCTATTTTATGTCAATGTTTAGCTTTAAGAGAAATGTTTTAAGCAACTTTCAATATTAATTATTATGCACAGGTGAAATGTGTTTTATTATGGAAATTACTGTAATCTATCAGAGAAATAAACAAAGTTTGGGAAAGAGAAATGGAAAGAAACCACCTAGGGTGTAAAAAAGCTCTTTGCCTTCAACCACTGGTAATAGGACAGCCATTATGTAGCATTTGAGAGTTTTATTTCAAGCAGTTCAGCTAAGTCTTATCTGGGTAAGATACCATTATTCTCGTCACCATCATTCGCCAGCCGTTATTCAATAGCACCCACCCTTGCAAAGCTTGTTCAGGCAGAAGCGTCTCTGCGTTTGTGACTAGATGGCATGCACATGTACGCATGGGTTTCTGTGTGTAGGTGTGTGCAGTTCAGCGTGTTGTGTTAACATGGTATACAAAAGGCAGTGTACACTTATGAGTGCATATGCATCATGCATGCACGATTTATCAAAGTAAAGTTGATTTTGATGTTCCTTTTTGGCTCCTTCATAGTATCTGGCACAATTGTCATTTTAAAATTCAAAATAGAGACATAGACATAATGTTCGTGGAAGTTTTTTTCAGAACAGTGACCCCTGTGTCCAGAGCTAGCATTCATCACCACCCATACAAGACATTGCTTCTCTGAGTGGTGGGAAACGAGGCCTGGCCCTGTACCTGCGGCCTTTGGGATGACGGCCTAGGCTCCTGTTTTCCACCCCAAGCAGGATCATCCTCTTTCTAAGACACTGGGTCAGAGCTGGTTTCGTTAGCCCACGCAAACTGAGCAAAGCCTAAATCATTTTCTAAACACAAACGCATGTCAAATCTGTCTCTGATCTTCATACAGTGGGATCCCACATATGAAAACTGACCAAGAGAATTCCTGTTCCTTTGATGTTTTGCCATTTTTTTATGGCCCTCCAGAATAGCCTGAAAATGTATAAGATGAGGAGTCCACTGAAGAAGGTCACAAAAGAGGAAAGAATAAACGCTGCCTGGATCTCCGTTGTGCAGGACATTTTCCCCAGGTCTTCCCCGCTGTTATTCTGTGGCTTGGATCGAAACATCAGGAGACGGAATTGCTAGGCTTCTGTGGTCTTCCCCACTATCATTCTGTGGTTTGCATCGAATCATCAGGTGATGGAATTGTGGGGCTTCTATGACGTCATGATCACGTGGTAACCATTCTAGGAATTAGAGTTCAACTTATTACTGAGTCCTAATGCCAGGTGCAATAACAATGGGTGGTTCTAGGAACAAGGGTGCACTAACCACAGCAGTGCTGACTCATAGGATGCAAACGAATGAGCAGATGCAGAAGGCCAGGGTCTACAACATGGGTCTTCAGAAGACGATAATTCTAGATCTGATTCTGTTACTGACTTTCTCTATAACCTTGAGGAAATTACATCCTTTGTGGCTGTGGTCAACAGGCTGTCTTTTTGGTTTGTGCAGACTTCAGAACAACTCTTTTTGAGTGAAATGAACATACAACTATCAATCTGTGTGTCAACAAGTTGCTTCTTCTCCTGAGTGGATACCACATTCACAGTAATCTTATAAGGACACGTGAGAGAAGTACAGGTGCAGATATTGTAGAAGGCGATTTTACCAGTGTGAACATTAGTCAATTGCTATTTGAGCCCGAGAATCTGTTCCCCTTGTCTCTTCTTTCTGAGATCCTCCCCTTTCTTGCTTTCATCGCTGCCCCGTCAGCGAATCCTTTGGTCTAGCAGAGGTAAAGTTCAGAATGAGAGCAATTTCTTTTATTTTCTCTGATGTTTTCAAAGGTGTAAGACATGTCATGGCTTCAGTGTGCATGAGTGGCAGGCAAAATGTCAGAGCCCGATGGAGGGTCTAGTTCCCCTGAGTTATTGCGAAGATGACCTGACACGAGGTGATGAGACCCAGGAGAAATTCTGTTGTCCTTTGGAGCCCGTGATGACTCTGCTCTGTGTGGCAGACTATTTCTAGAAGATAACTATAGCGTTTTCAAGGACTGCTGACACAGTTATAGTTCCTTCCTTTAAGCACCAATAATTTCCACAAAATCTTGTCATTAAACTAGCTGACTGGCATAGGGCAGTATTATAAAGAACTCTGGTCTAGGAGTCAGGAGCCCTGGCTTCCTGCCCCAGACCTTCTATTAAGTTACTGTGTGATGTCTAATTCACTTCACTTTTCATAGTCTTGTTTTATGGTGAAGATAATACCTACTTGATAGAATTATTATGGGGATTCAATAAGGCAGGGTGATCATATTTTGAAAAGCATAAAATTCAACATAAAAAAAGATAATATTAGTTATTTCAGTTCCTTTTCTGAATGACATTGATTACAGAGAAAGGAGAGGAAGGAAGGAAGGAAAAGAGGAAGGAAGGAATTATTTGTTTATATCAAACACACAGACACACATCTATAACTATTCGGAAAGTAAAATCAGTTTCTGAGTCAAAGTTCATTCACATCATTTGCTTAATCTGATTACTCTTAAGTAGTGATTAAGCTATAATTATCTATGAAATTTTCTCATTTCCTAACTTTTGCTATTTAATATTGTCAAAGTACAACAAATTCTTTCCGTCTAGGCACCTTTTTCCTTTTCCCAGAAATTGACCTATGAGATCAAAAAAGATTTAATTCAATTTAAAGAGACAGGCAGTTTGTTCCTCTAATATTCTGCTAATGTGATAATATTATTATTAGCTTCTGAGGATGAATCAAAAAATGTGCGGGTGGTTTCAAAGTCAGTCTCTCCAAATTCATCTTGAACTTAGGTTGTCTGCCATCCCCATTTCTCCAGGACTGTCCCAGGTTCAGTACTCAAGTTCTGATGCCTTGGGAAACCCTTTGGTCCTGGGCAAACTGGAGTAGCTGGTCACCCTGTGCCCCACACTTCCTCGTCTACACTGTGCTCCAGCCACACTGCCTCCTCTTAGCCAAGAGGACATGCAAAGCCTTTTCTTTCTCCAGGCCTTTACAACGCACAGTTCCCTCTGCCTAGAACACTCCCTCGCATCTCCAGCAGCTGCTATCTTCAGGTCTCCATTTAAATGTCCTGTCACACCCTCCTGACCATCCTACAGAAAGAAGGGCCCTGCCACGTGCCCCAGGATTCTCTGTTATGGCCTTCTGACTCTTCCTTCCAAGCACTTCATAGCACTAATAATTGTAATTCTGTTACTTCCTCATTGCCTGGTTTCTTTTCTATCTTCTCTCACAAGACTGTAAGCTCCACAAGCTTAGGGACCATACCTGTTGTATTCAGCACCGAGTACCCTGTGTCTAGGAACACACCTGGCACATGCCTGGCACATCACATGAAATAGTTGGTGACTGAATGAATAAATCATCGGTCCTTAAAAATATTTGTTAGGTGAATGAAATACTGAATCTACATGGACCTTAACCCATGTTATCCACACTTCTCTACTCGGTGTTTCCCACTTTCACTACAAACTGTTCTCGTGAAGGAAATGCCACCTGCAGTGTGTATATGCACAGTTTGTGGTGTGTGTGTGTGGGGGTGTGTGTGTGTGTGTAGTGGAAAGGTCATCTGATTTGGATCAAGTGCCATTCAAAGTGTTATTATCTTTGATGACAGGTTCGAATTTGATAACTTTGCTCAAAGATACTGAGTTGTCATGGTGGAAGCATGTGACAAAGGAAAAGCTGCCATTCATAGCTTGGTAGCAATTCAGTGTTCAGAACTCGGGAGGCAGACAACTTTGAAGCAACGTTCCTCTTCACAATAACAAGGAAAAGACTGTGTTTATACTTGATAGTTTAAAGAAATAAAAAATAATATGTACTATGTTGCCTACCTACTACAAGCCAGAATCTTTGTCAAATGTGTGTGTGTGTCTGTATGTGCAATCATGGTGTGTGTGTGTTGAACAATTACTATGTGCAGGCACGGGAAGCACAATGATCAACAAAACAAACCTAGTTCATCCCCTGACAGGGGATACAGTTAACCAAGGAAGACATTTACAATTACAAACTGGGAGAAGCATTTGGAGGAAAAAAAACATATGGTCCAAGGAGGAATCTAATCAAGGCCAGGAGTCCTAGAGGCAGTCTGGAGGCTGCCTCGAGTATGCTGTGTTTGAAGCGAAGGTCAGAAGCAGGAAAACTACCTAGACCAGGACCCCTGGGGAGCTTGTTAGGCTGATAGACCATGGTGGGCAAAAGCGGGAAGGAGAGTGGCGCTGCTGAAAAGGGTGGCCGAATGGAAAGCAGTGACCCAAGAGAAGGCTGGCTGTGTATGAAAGGAACGAGATCATGCAAGGCCTTGTGTTCCAATTCAAGATAAAAAAACTACAAACAACAAAACTTTTTCTTAAGAGGAAACATTCAAGGGATTTTAAAGAGTGGAGTTAAGTGATTGAATGCCAGTTGTAAAAGGATGGCCCTGGCTTCCGTGCAGAGAAGATATTGGTCTAGAGTGAGGGGAGGCTGGTCCAGGTGGGATGTGCTGGCGGGTGGAGACAGGTGGACAGGTGTGAGTAAGATCCAGGAGTAACATCTGCACGTCTGCATGTGGGAGATGAGGATGAGGACCTGTCAAGGCTGACCCTGTATTTCTGGCTGGTTCTTCTGGGTGGTTGTTGGGGCCTTTCACTGCTCTGCCTTTAAAACTAGATCCAAGAAACAAAGACTATGCTACTGAAGAAATTTTTTTTTTAGTTCAGATGAATTTTTTAACATGTTAGTGATTGGATTAGAAAAATAGCTTTACTTTGTACACATCTCTGTAATTTACCTCTGGGCACTAAAATATTCTGGAAAAATTATACTTTATAATGAGATTGAATAAATGTTTCATTTTTAAAAATTCACTCTCTTCAAAAAATGTGCCGTATCTGAGAAAGGAAAGTAAGAACTTCATTTTTTTAAGAGTATATAGCAGCACTCGTGAATGTATGTGTGTGTTTTTAATGCTTCTGAAATTGAAATGTGATCTTTTAGGGGCCTCAATCTATCTGTCACACTTGGTGGTCTAACCCTTGTTGTTAGTGTCATGAAATTGATTCTGACTCCTAGCGACCCTATTTACAGCACAGCTGAACTCTGCCTGGTGTTTTTGCTCTATCCTGGAACCTTCAGGTACTCTATCAGATAATGCTCTGCTGCTATGCAGAAGCTTTTCATGGCCAATTTTCAGAACTGGGTGGTCAGTTCCTCCTTCCTAGTCTGTCTTAGTCTGGAAGCTCCACTGAAACCTGTCCACCACGGGTGACTCTGCTGGTATTTGAAATACTCATGGCATAGCTTTCAGAATCATAGCAACATGCAGCCACCACAGTATGACAAGCAACCAACAGGTGGTGTGGTTCCCTGACTGGGAAACGAACCAGAGCTGAGGGGGTGAGAGTGCCAAATCTTAACCACTAGACCACCAGGGCTGGCCAGGTAAAATCCTATTTTATTCTATTTCTACAAGCAGAGGTTTGTATCATACCTCCAAAGAACATCCACACCATCGGTCAAGGGCACTGGTTAAGACAAATGAGGCCTCAGTTCTTGCAGCTAGTCAATGACAGAACCAGGTCTAAAGTCAACGATGAAGATGGTTTTACCTCCACAGAGCACGCACATCACAGCAGGCTGTCTCTGAAGTAAACATCATCTTGTTGATTTAATGTGTCTATCCTTGTGGAAATGTTACTGAGAGATTATTGCCTCGGTCTCTCAAGGTGTTTACAGGAAGCTATGTTAATTACCAGGTCTTTACCTTTAACCTTCTTAAGCTTTCATTTTTGGTTCAGTTCCTCTCCTTAAGTTTGATGGAATAAGGAAGAGGATGTATTAACTACTTTTGAGAGGATCTATATTCTATTTTGATCCATAATCTGTTGAAACTTGCCCTTTTAAAAGGCACTGTACTTTTTCTTCACTCTGTTGTTCTCTGTTTATTCTAGGTGGACAAACCACAGAAGATGTTCTACTGTGGGAGGCCCATTAACCCAATAGAACGTCTACACCAGTCAATGAGAGTATGAGTTTGTTTTTAGAAACTATCAGCGCTGGAGAGGCTGGTATTACAAACTATGTAATTGTATTTAAAATCCATACAACAATCTTGAATTTTGGTTTTAGCTCTTGTCAGATCTGTTGGCTGACTTCTGAAGCATAAGCCTTTGGACAAGCTTCTTATGCTTCTCCAATCCTAATTTTCTTATCAGTAAAATGAGGAGGCTGGACCCCAGCGTTGACAAACTATGACTCTTTAATTCTGTAAGCCCAGATGATTTCTCTAATAGATCATAAACATCTTTCCATATTTCAGTGTTGACCCCCTTCCCCACATGGATTCTTTTTAAAAATGAACCAGAAGGAAGAAACGTCATTTCTGAGTGGCTTTTTACTCAAGGGGTACCCACTTTGATAAATTAATGGGCAACTCAATTTGATTTCTTTTTAGATCTCATGGAATTACTTTTCTTCATAGAGGGACTATGGTTGCCTTGGTTACAGTCTCTGATTCCATCTCTGAATCCAGAGCCTCTTTCCCTGTGTGATCCTATAAGAAATATGCTAACTGGTCTGCAGGAGAGACTATCTCCCCCTCTCTCTGTCCAGTCTTCCTTCCCTTTTCTCACTAATTTTCTTTCTCTGAGACTGCAGACTTATGCTTCATTTGGGGTGTTTGCAAACTGCATACATATATCCACATGTATAGCAAACACACAGAGTGTTACTTATGTGAATTGTTAAGTCCAAAGTGAAGAATTTCCTCAACCTCTTTAATATTCTGATTTGTGATTCTTAATTATTATACTAAATCTTTGGAGGTTGGTCTTCATAAATCGTGGTACAAGTATAACAAAAAAGTTAAGACATGAGCCTTCTCCATTTGGCCAGTAGATGGAAGTATTTCACAGGGAATTAAGCAAGCAGCAGGGTTTTGTCTGGTTGGCTGGTTTTGGTTTTGTTGTTGTTTTAAGAAGATGGAGGACTGGTCTGGAAGAGAAGTAGAAAGGAGAAATGAAAAACAGAAACTAAGAGACAAAGAAGGGGACACCCAATCCCATAAAATGCAAGCCTTCCAAACTCAATCTCACCAAAAACCCATTTTCTGTTCAGGCTCTCTCTGTTTGTCCTCTGTGACTCTGCCCGTTTTGAAAGAATAGAAGGATAAATTAAACTGTTGATAACTCTGGAGTTTTTTTTTGTTTTTTTTTTTTTAATATAATCTCTATGGCTCCTTGAGAGTCCTAAAAATCTTTTCACGAGACTGAATAATGCAATCAGTCTCTTCAGCAATCAGGCCAGCTGAACATCAAGCTGGTGATTTCACCGGAATGCTTAATGCCAACCAGCAAAAGTGGAGTGAGAGAAATAACAGTGGGGGCTCACTGTTGGCAGCTCCAACCAGCGATTCTGGCCCTGGTTCCAGTGCAATGATCACTCTGCCTTCCCTTTGCCCATCCCCTGTTTGAAATTACTGGTCTACCACTGAAAAGCTAAGGCAAATCACCAAGCCTTGTCCCAGCAGCTGGTTGCATTATCCCTCTGGGTGCCACGTGAGTGTGTTTCCAAAATCAGTATTTCAGTCAACTGTGTGTTTGTTTGAGTCTCTGGGCAGTCAGTTGTATCCAATTTGAAGATTAGTTGAAAAACTGAGGTGTCACCAACAGTACAGGAGATGAAAGCCATCTTTTCTGTATCAGCTCCTGTTGAATTGGCACGTTCACCCAAACACTCCTCTCCAAACTCCTCTGTCTCCTTGCAAGCTTTGGCAGGAGATAAAAGAAGCTTTAGCTCTATCTTTGGTTTGGGGAGAGCCCAGCAGTGTTCCAATTATCTCAGGAGAGAAACCAAAACTCTGTAGATACAAAATAACTTTCTAAAAACCAAATTTATTTTAATCTACATATTTTAAAGAAAATCCAAACAAATGATATGAAGTGCATGCATAAGGCAAATGAAGTGCTCAGAAACTGGTTAATCTCCTCTAAGACAGAGCCTTGCTTATTCACCCAGTTCTGTTACTTCTCCCATCAAAAGGGTAATGTTGTCTCTTTCTTAGTATATCTGACTTTCTTTCAGTATTGTGATTTTAATTGCATTCATCTAAAAACTGCCTCTATAAGCAATGCCCTTGATATAGAGTTTGAATGTAACTGTTGCATTAACACATTTATTTTCTTTTTTCAGGATGTCCTTCCAGTAAGGGCCTTTTGGAATGTAATACGCAAAACTATGTAGATGAGCATTGAGGTACAAGAATTATTGAGCATTAAGTCTATTTATCCCTAAGTCCTACTCATTTCTTTTAAAAACAAGGAAGCTACAACCAAGACAGAGGAATTTATTCTTTAATTTTTGAAAGGAAAGCTACCCCAACCCAGCCAAATGCATAGCATTTTGGAGAAAAAAGATAAACGTATGATGGTAAGAAATCATCAACGACTAATGGTAAGTTTCTTTGGTAAAATCGTTGAGCCTCCTGAGTATACTCTAAAATATCTTTCATCTCACTTCTAACAAACATTGGTGGGGGGTAAAAAGTGCTACAGAAGAGATAAGGGTCAATTCCTTTCTGGCCAGGAGAGAGAGTGAAAAGAGAAAGCATGGCAATTTGGTGGCAAGAATTTATGTGCTAGTTGAAAAAGCCAAACTCCATGGAATGACCATCACTGAGCAAGTGACCCCCTTCCTCTCCTCCTGTACACTGTCTGTAATCAGTGGTGCCACAGGCCAGGTTCTTGCCTGGCAAATGTCATTGCAGTTCATCAAAGCAAAGATTGCTCTTTGGAAATCTTGCCACTAGGGAGCAACATTGACTTACTTTTGCCCTGAAGGACCTTTTCTTTTTTTTCTTTAAGAGAAAGTTAGGCTTCTTTGCCCTGGGGTATATCCAAATAAACTCTTCAAAAATCACACCTTTGCAGTTAGAGTAGGGGGAAAGAAATGGAGTCCTGAGAAATAATGAGATAAAGGAGAGCCATTGACTTTCCCTTTGTCTGCAAATGCCTTGGCTCACCTCAATGAAGTTGCAAGGACAGATGTGTCGGGCTGTGCACAAGCATCTCATTCATTTGGGAAGGGATGCTCAGGATACCTTTCCTCTCTGGGTTTTCACATGTCAGAGAACTGTCACTTAGGTTTGCGAAGTTAATCCTTGCCCTGAAGCATCACTCTTGGATTAGTAAGCTTAATGAAAGAACCAAAATAATAAATTATTTTATTGCATCTCCACTTGAAATGTCTTCTTTTGCATGGGTTTTTCTTGCCGCAAAGAGCACCTTACAAGAGTGGTCTCAACCATAGACAATCAAGATCCACCACAGAAATCAGGAAACAGGCAGAGGAATCTTAAAAACTTTCTCCATTTAATGTGACAATGCAAAACAAAGCACAGAAAAATATAAGAAATTGAACAAGTTTCCCCAAGAAAGACATTGGTGCTGTAAGAGAGATAATCCAGGACTCTCTTCCTTGGTTTTGTGAGTCCTTCCTAATCCCTTTTCGAGTTGGAAAATAAGCTTCTGGGAGCCCTTTTGGTTTTTAAACCTGTCACACACTGGTTATCATTCTCTCTCCTCCTACCTGTCCCATGTGTTTCTCACTGCTGGAGTGAGCAACAGTTGGCAGTAGAGGTGTCCAGAGTCTAGTACCCCGGTCTGGACAAATAATACCCGGATAATCACATCATTAACCTCTCTATTGAGTGTGGGATTGGGGACGAGCCAGCTCTGCTTCCCTGTTTATTGAGAGTTCCTAGTTTGAAAAACATGCATTTCTATCTAACCTGCAATCTGTCACTTGCCCTCTAATAGAAATCACCTGCTCCTGGAATAATCATTATATAAATTGACAGCACAGAATAGCTGGACTTCTTAGCTTTAGTACTGCCTGGCTGAATCAAGTAGATGGAAAGAAATCAACCAAAACGCACCCACTGCACATTGTGTAGAAACTCATTATCCACAGGAAATCAAAACCTTTGCAGATGGTGGCTCCTTCCCTGGAGAGTCAAGAGGTCATTTGCAGCCAGAGGAAAGTGCCCTGGACCCTCAAGGGACGACTTTGAGTCTTGACTTTGCTACTTACCAGATCTAGAAGGAAAAAAACAGTCTCCTGGGAGACAAAACACCTATCCTGTCTACTGCATAGATTGCATGAGGGTCAGGTTGGCTACTATGAGGAAAGAGCTTCATAAATTTAAAGTATTAAGCCTTCAGTGGGACAAATATCAGACACTCAACAATAATAGCTGTCATTTATTGAGTGTAGGGTTCCATATTAAACACTTTCTGCAGATTGTCTCACTAAATCATCACAACTATGCATGATAGATATTAGTTTCCCAACTTTAGAGATTAAAAATTTGAGGACCAGAGAAATTCAGCAATTTGTCCAAAGTCTCTGAACTAACATATGGTGATTTTGATTCAAAGCCCAGTCTACAGTCTAGTCTACTCCAGAATCAGTGTTCTCACTGACAGAGTTCAGGACTTGCTACCCCAAGATATGGCATCTTGGCATACTAAATATCTTAAAGAATTTTTTAAAAACAGCAAAGCAAGAAGGTCACTCTGACTCCCCCCTACTCTTCGGCATTCTTCCCTGAAACAGGTCATAAACCTCCTGTGTGAAAGTTATCATCCCTGCACCTGGATGAAGAAGACATCCTTATCACTAGAGACAGGGAATTTAGGGCCAAGAAGGCAGTATTAACAAACCTCACTAAATTAACCCTTATCTTCCTAGTTACTCCTTCGCCATTAACTATCCCCAGCCGGAACTCCTTTGTCTTGTCAATTCTTCACATATTTATTGTTTCTTTGTCTAAAAGGTATAAAAGCTTCCTGTTCTGGTCACTTCTTCAGGCCTTCATTCTCTTGTGAAGGCTCCCATGTACATGTAAAAATTCAATAAAATTTGTATGCTTTTCTCCTGTTAATCTGTCTTTGTCAGTTTAATTTTCAGACCCAGCCAGAGACCCCTAAGAGGGTTGAGGAAAACTTTTTCCTCCTCCACATCACTGTTAAGCAACATTGCTTTACAGACTGGTCTGTTGTAAGCTGCTGCCTTTATCTTGGGCAGTGAAATCTTCAGCATCTGAGGCTGCTTCCCTGCAGAGAGGTTAAACCTCCTTCCTCCTCCCAGGATGCATGGTTCATTACAAAGGGGCACTTGATGCTAATGAAGGATCTTTAATGGCCTTAAGTAACTATCCTGATTTCCTCCAACACTCTGATTTGGAAATGATGTTGTATCTAAGGGAGCTCTTCAGTCTAAGGAGGAAAGAAGAGGGTAAGGGATGAAAGCCCACCAAAGGGATGAGGCCAGTCACCACACCTAATCAGAAGCAGTTTGCAGCCTGCAGGGAGGAGAGCTCTCCTAAGGAGAAGTCAGACTAGGAGGCTGTGGTGCTTTAAGGGTGCTGCTGTCCCCTGGGAGACAGGAAGGAGAGGATGCTGGGTGGTGGGCCCAGGTCATCTAGACACACTTCAGTTTGAGGTGTCAACTCTGGAGACTGAGTTCAGAACAGGGTAATAGCCTCAAAGCTCTGAAATGCATTCAGAAAAGGATGAAACCTATAATACATCATTTGCCATTGAGTGATTGTCTGTAGCTGGAATTAGGTTAACCCCTCCATATATTTGTTAAAGTTCAAGTTCCTTGGTTAGGGTAGAGTTGGCAATAGGGGTTAACTTCTTGTGTATTGGCTTTATTTTGATAAGAGAAAATATCAGTCAACTGAGATTTGTAGATCTTCTTTTGTCTTCTTCACAGCATCTTGCAAAATCGGGTCACATTTTAAAAGATGAGTTTAGTGGAGGAGATAGTTGTGCAGAAATGGCAAATGCACAAAAAGCAGTGAGAAACTGTGAAGAGGAATTTAGTATTTAATCATAACCTCGGGGGTGCAGCCCTAAAGGCATGGCATCAGATAATATTTTTAAGGAGGAGACAGTAATAGAGACCAGGTAGAATTTAGAAGATGAAGGAAACCAGGAAAATCATTCTAGATGAGAAAATGTCATGAAATGCAAGAATGAACATATATGCAAAGGAGAGAGAGAGCAGAAATAACATCTTTGGGATCTAGCCGTTTTACAGCATCTCCTCTACAATTGTCCTGGATGGTGGGTGTTAAGATACCCAGTTTACTCAAGGATGCAAGTGAACTTGTCTAAGACCACAGACCTATCAGAAGTAGAAGCCCCAACACTTTGATCCCAAAGTGTGTGTTCTTTCCTTCAAACCATGTCTACTCTTAATTTCAGAGCTTAATTTTATAAAAGAGAAATTAGATTTTCAAATAAATGTCTAAAAAAGCAAAGACAGACAAGAAGAAAGAGAGAGAAGAAAAAAAGAGAGAGAGAGAGACAAATTAAAACCAGAAGAATATCTAGTCGCTATTTATCTGATCTGGCAAGGGAAAAGATTTTCTAAGCACAAAGAGAAAGAAAAAAATCACGAAAGCAAAATGGATTTCTTTGATTATATGTAAATCAATTGTTTTACAGTTCATAAACATAAAATTAAACCAAGCAATACATTTTTACTACAAATAATTGGCCCAGATGTTGATATCTCTTATAAGTAACTGATAAAATTTATAAGAAACACTACACATTACTGGAAAAATGAAAAGAAATGTGAATATTCAGTGATGAAGATAAAAACAAATATTTGAAAGAAAGTCAACAACCAAGTTGGTGATGAAAGTTAAGTGGCTCCAAAGGTTATGTTTCTCAGCCAGAAAATAACATTGAGGAGTGAAACGGTGAATTCAACTCAGAACTGATGTACTCTGCAGAGAAACAAGAGTAAGCAATCTGTGACACTATTTCAGGTATTGCTTCCACCCAAATTTATTTTAATAGCTGTATAAAAGACTTTAGCACTGAATTTATAGAACCATTAATTGTCTAAGGGGGTCACTTAAAACTTTAAGTTATACTTCATGGCATTTTACGGAGGGAGTGATGTGTAACAGTGATATTTTCAAATTTGTGAATTTGAGAAGGCCTAGGGACATATCCCGCAGGAATGCATATTTCTTAAAGTGTTAATAAGAAGAACAAAAGAATTTAGAGAAGAGAGGATGCAGAGTATTTAAAAAAGAATTCCCTTTACCTGGTCAGATATGGATTTGGAGATCCAGAGTTTGACCTAGAGTCATAACAGGTTGATAAGGGTGATGCTAATGAAAAGAGAAGGACTTGGAGATGCAAGTGGGAGGCCGTAAACCCCTAAAGTGCATAATGTGAATCAGGAAATTTATGCGATCAATCCAGGAACTATGAATGGGGAGTTGAGGGACTAGAATTCCGTTCCTGGTTTTCTCCTAACTAACTCTGTGACATTGGGGAAGTCATTTATCCTCTCTGATCCTTAATATCTTTTTTGAACCTTAATTCTTTCATCCGTAAAATAATCGCAGGGGCCTGGGTGATGTCTGAGGAACAGTTCAGTGATTTTATGGCTTGCAGGTAATCAGACTATACAGCTTTGCATCCTTTGTTTTCTCCTTCTATTGTACATGAGATATTGAATATTTTCCATGTCACTAAACTACTTTAAAACATTGTTTCAATGACTGTGTAATACCTATCATATTATCCTAATAATTTAGCCATTTCTTAGATATTTAGGTTTTCAATTTTTTTTTTTTTTTGTAAGGAAGATCAGCCCTGAGCTAACATCTGCCAATCCTCCTCTTTTTTTGCTGAGGAAGACTGGCCCTGGGCTAACATCCGTGCCCATCTTCCTGCACTTTATATGGGACACCGCCACAGAGTGGCTTGCCAAGCAGTGCACCCGTGCGCGCCCGGGATCCGAACCCGCGAACCCCGGGCCTCCGCAGCAGAGTGCACGCATTTAACCTCCTGCGCCACTGGGCGGCCCCCAGGTTTTCAACGTTTTTATTATAAAAATGCTGCAATAAGTATCTTTGTAAATATTTGTCCCCATCTCTAGTGACTTCCTTGGATTGAGTCCTAAAAGTGAAATTACTATCTCAAAGAATATGAGCATTTTTTCTTTCCCCCCAAAGCCCCAGGTGATAGTTGTATGTCCTAGCTGCACATCCTTCTAGGTGCTGTATGTGGGACGCAGCCTCAGCATGGCCGGAGAAGCGGTGCTTCGGTGCGCGCCCAGGATCCGAACCTGGGCCGCCAGTAGCATGCCTGTGCATTTAACTGCTAAGCTACGGGGTCGGCCTGAGAATATGAGCATTTTTAAGTGTTGGATATTTACCGTCAAAGCTCTTAGAAAGCTCATGTCATTTTTCTGTTGTTTTATTCCCATTGGAACTCCTGGGTCTTCCCTCTTTCACCCACACTGTCATGTTTAACATTTTTCATATATTGATTCAGTGGATAATTTGATGTTTTTTATCATTTTAATTTTTTTATTCTTTCATTTTTAAATGAAATCATTGTATATGTGCATTTGTAAGTCATAGTTCTTTGTGCAGGGCAGGAAAATGCTTTCCTCAACTTTCTTAGAGTCCCTGGCTGGGTCTGAAAATTAAACTGACAGGGATAGATTAACAGCAGAGAAGCATACAAATTTTATTGAATTTTTACATGTATTTGGGAGCCTTCACAAGAAAATGAAGCCCTGAAGATGTGACTAGAGCAGGAAGCTTTTATACCTTTTAGACAAAAAAACAATAAATTTGTGAAGAATTGACAAGACAAAGAGGTTGGTGTTAGAGGTAGTTAATGGTGCAGGAGTAACTGGGAAGATAAGTGTTAGTTTAACATGGTTTCTTTGCATATTCCTCTGGTGCCATCTTTGGGCTGATAAGAGTATCTCCAGTGAAAGCAGAATTTATGTCCTGCCTTTAGGCAGAAAAGGGGAAGCTTTTTCTGCGTTTGCTGTTTCTTAATTGCCTTCAGCTTAAAATAAGTTTTATGTCAAAGAGGCATATTTTGGGATGAGGTTTCTGGTTTCCTTCATTCACCAGTAAATGATCTGTTGATATCCTTTGACATTTTTTCTGTTGGAAGGGGAATCTTTTCTCTGTTTCAGTGTTAAGAACATCTTTTATGTTAAGGATAAACTTAACCCTTTGACTCTTTTAAGATGTCCTGGCCTTACCTACCAACGATTACAAATTTTCTGCAATTCCAGAAATCTTAATGTTCAGAGCCTCCCCCTTCTTGATCCAGCACTTCTGGGGCCCCCCTTGCCACATTGTTCTCTAGAAGCTTGATTAGGGAAGGGGAGGAACTCATGTAAAGATCAGCCATCCATATGTTTCCGGGATGGCCACTCTTGTCTCAGTGTCCTTGACAACCAACCCGATGCTGTTCTCTATATTCCCGAACTAACGTGGGGGCTCTTCTCTCTGGCTGGCTGGTAGTTCCTCTATGTTTTTTATCCAGCTCTTTGGCAGGGGTTTTCCACACCAGGATAGTCCGATTCCTCGATTATACCACCGGCCTAGATTTCCCTTCTCAGACAGCACAGGTGCTCCAAGGGTGGAGATGGGGCTGTGGTAGGCGGTGGCCAGGCCAGCTTCACACATTTCTTGGAACCAGTCTTCCCACTGATCTCTAGGCTCTGGCACTTTCTTCCAGACATACTCCTCAATTTCTCCTTTCTGTCCAGTCCATCGGTCAGATCTATGGACACGTTTGAACGTGCTCAAGATTCACGTTCTCTCTTTCAGACTGGCTCCTAGATCCTTCTGAATGAAAGGCTGATTTGAGCATCCTTTCCCTCTCCTGAGCATTCCAAGGCAGTTGGGCAGCTTGCCAGCAGCTAGGGACTGGTCCTTCCAGAGCAATGGAGGGCTCCAGGGGATGGTATAACCTAATGTCATGAGGACTCATAGCATCCGTTTGACACCTACCCAAATACTGCTGCATATTGTGCAAATACTGTTCCCAAATTTGTTTCTGATGTTTTCCAACGTACAGAAGTTCATATTTTTATGTAAGCAAATTAGGTTCTTTTCCTTCATGATTTGTTCCACTTTCATTCTACACTGAAAATGCCCCAATAGTCTGAACACTAATGTTTATCTGGAAAAGAGTACTATGAAAAGCTTAAAAGGGGAAAAGTAATAACTTTCTCTATCAGTTATTACAAAGTTTATCAAGTCACAGTGATTAAAATAAATTGCTTTGGCAAAACATTCAGGCATATGCATCCAAGTGACAGAGTGGAAAATCATAAAATAGCTCTTCTGTAAGCATGTAATATGTAATAGAGAAAACATTGCATGTTAGTGAGGAGGAAGCCTATTATTCCATGAATAGTGTCTGGAAAATTGACTATTTAGATAAAATATCAAGGTAGAACTTCATATAACTATGAGGTGCATGTGTAGTTATTTTAACCCAATTTCAGATAGGGCAATTTTACCTAAAGTGTCAGATACTATTTTAGGTACTGAAGATATAACCGTGAAATAGACAGACAAGGACTTTGATTTATTCCAGCAAGAGAAACATACATTAAATAAATGAGAACATAATAAAAAGTTTCACAATATAAACGCTATGAAGGAAATGAAAAATATGATGAATTAGAGAAGAAATGGGGAGGAGGTAGAATGACTCCTGAGGGGGGGTCATAGAAAGCTCCTCTAAGAAGATGGAATCTGGGCAGAGGCTGCAAGAATCACCTCTTCAGTAAAGGAATGGGAAAGAGTAAGATATATGTAGATGACAGCAATGAGGGGGAGTGGCGCCTCTGGTATATCCTGATGGCTTAAGTATCAGAGGAGCTGGGATAGAATATTGCAGGAGGAAGGAGGAGTGGTGTGGAAGAGGCAATAGGGAGCAAGGAGGACACTCATACTGCCTCGTGACCCTGCGGTGTGTGGCAGAGAGAGAGGGAGATAAAAGGCATCCAGCTGGGAAAACTTGGGAGAAATGGGGTTCTGTGGAGAGAGATAATTTTTAGTAAAGGCAAAGTCATGAAGAGTTAGAGAAGGGTTTAGTATTTCCAGATGAAGGGATCCAATGTGTACAGGAGAAGATTTGCAGGGGCAGGAAGGTGTGGGGAATATATCAGATGATGAGGTGTCCCAAGCAAAAAGAGGATGCAAGTGGAGGTAGCAGTAAAGAGATGAGAGTACAGATGGTACTTAAATGAGCAGGAAGCAGGAGATTGTGGAATTACTTCTGACAATCTCCTCGAGGAAGGGGAACAATTGGTTCCATCTATAGTCCCAGTAAATTAACTAAGTGATATGGAGTGATTGTTCTCCTCTGCAACCCCAGATGATGTTTATATAACAATCTTGACTGGGGATAGGACTGAGGGAGGGAGAGCAGGCTGGAAGACTTTCATTGGGAGTGAGAAGTAAGGTGTTGGTCTTTGGGTATCTATTTTCTCAATCATTTTCTCTTATAATGGACAATCAGGAATACAGGAATTATTTCATAAGATAGGGTTATAGACACTGATACCACAAGTATGAAGTGGAACTGTCTCAACAAAGAAAAGGAGATGTAAACTGTCATTTCTACAACTATGTCATTACATAGTTGTAAAGAAGATATTTGTTAGCCAGTCCAAGAGCTGTAATTATTTGGAAAAGAATTTTAAGCCCCAAGAAATTTTATCCAATTCTTGTCAACAATGCTGAGAATCATGTATATATTTATCAGAGTTTTAGTTGCAAGAAACAGAAACTGACAGTAGTAAAAAGAAAAGGAATTTATAGAAGAATATTAGTAACCCAGAGTAGCTTGAGTAGCCAAGAGTGCTGGACAACGAAACTTATAGACCATATCCCCAAAGCAAGGGTCAAAACAGTGCCACAAATCTGGTCTGTTGGGATATCAGCATCATTGCCAATTGTGGTAGGCAGAATAGAGTCCCAAAGATGTACACATGGTAGTCCCCAGAACCTGTGAATGTGTTACTTTACATGGCAAGAGGGGCTTTTCAGATGTATTTAAGGTGACGGATCCTAAGATTGGGAGACTATCCTGTTTTATCCAGGTGGGCCCAATCTCATCACATGAGCCCTAAAATAAAAAACTTTTTCTGACTGGAGGGGGAAGTGATTTGGCAGGCAGAGAAGTCAGAGAGATTTGAAGAATGAGTAGGACTCTGCACCACTGCTGATTTGAAGATGGAGGCAGCAACATGATGAGGAGTGGCAGGTAGCCTTAAGGAGCTGAGAGAGGTTCCTGGATGATAGGTCGCCAAAACCTAGGGAGCTCAACCTACCATTCCCAGGAACTGAATTCTGCCAACAACCTGAACAAGCTTGGAAGTGGATCATCAAACACACCCAACACAAGGTAAGACTAAGAGCAAGATCTGACTGTTTTGACTGGTAAAGATACAGCGAGCTGTTCTTAGATTCAGACAGTTTATTATTTATGTAAACAGCAGAAGGAAGGTTAGCCAAAGGCTCTGGCTCCCCATAGTCCTTGTCACACACACCAGAAAGATCAACACCTAAGCAAAAGTGGCCAGGTGACTATAATGTAAATTGTGGAGTATCTCATTGCTGAGGAGCCAATTCCAGGCTAAGGCTAAGCAGTTTTATATCCTACAATTCTATGTTGATGGGAGGAAGGGGCAGGGAAGAAAGTCCCATACCTCATCATAATCTGGAAGGTGATAGATGAGAAACTGTCTCATGAAAGCCTCCCAGGGGAGATAGGTCCAGTGGGAGATGGCCTCAAAGAAGCTCCTTATAATCCTATCATCCTCTTCTGTTCTGGGAAGATCACCAGGCATTCTGCCAAGGCTCAGACAAGCTGTGGTTCCAGCCTTTGCCTGGGTGGCCTGTGTGGGTACATGCAAAGTCAGCAGGGTGCCATGGCAGAGTCATTCCACAGATTCTCCCCCAGAGCCTCCAGATAAGAGCTCAAGTGGCCCATCATCTTGATTTCTTTCTTATAAGACTCAGATTAGAGAAATCACTCAAGCCCATCCAGACTTCTGACCTAAAGAACTGTGAGAGAATAAATTTGTGTTGTTTTAAGGTTCTAAGATGGTGGTAATTTGTTACACAGCAATAGGAAACCGACATGAGCTCTAGACACCATACTGGTCATGGCCTTCAACTGAATGTTATTGCTGGCATTTCAGATGTTGGTGCTCTTGGAAACTGGATGCACCTTACATCTACTTTCAGATGTCTTGCTTTACCAGTTCTTTATTCAAGTTCTAGAATGAGTGCTTGTTATTGGCTATGCAATCACATACTCATGTGCTAACTACACAGTGAGTTGAAAAGTGAGAACCTGAGGTTCTATAGTGGGAGGTAGGCTCTGTCTCTCTTCAACTCACAATATGAGGAATTCCCCAAATTTTGAAAGGAAATTCAAATAATAGACAGGAAAATAATAGTGTTATTACTGCTATGAGTCACTCTTTCTGTTGTCCAACACAAATACAGACCCTAGGCTCCTATGCTTTCAAGATTTTAGTATTTCAGAATACTGCTTCCACTAAAAGACTCAACAATGGTTCCATTAAATCTGAAGCTATAACATACACCTGGCTGTTTTGGGCTTCTTCAGTAACTGATTAAATAGAAAGAAAGGAGGTTTGTGATATTGGAATATTGGTCAAAAAATTGATGCTGATTATATCAAGGGGGAATATGTTCGCTGCTGCACAAGACGAAATTTTGTGAGAGGGTCATTATGTGTGTGAAACTAAGAGAGGATCCTTTCACTTTGACCTCTTGGATCCTGCACCTGTGCATTCAGGGAGAAAGAGCTCCATTGCTGGTTGCTGGTGTAGAGCAAATACCAAATCTATGGACAACATCTCTGTCTTGTTTGGTGTTTTCTCTTAGTTAACACTGCATCTTAATGAGCCATTCTACTGTTTTACGGAGCTGGCTGCTACTAGATGAGGAACTGCATGGTAAATCAGCGAACCCCATGGATTTGGATTCTTTTGCTACAAAGTGAGTTCACTGAAAAGTGAATTCCTTGGCCCAAAACAATGCTCTGTGGAAAATTACTCTATTTTCTAAAATTTATTTAAAGTATTTCAGTTGACAGTGTGAGGTGTGTGTGCATGTCTAAATTAACATTAATCTGTACTTCAGGGATGGTCACATAATATATGAACTATGCTACTCAGTAATTTACACTTCAAAATATTTCAGAGGTGGTAGGTTAGAATCTGAAAACCTTACTCTACAGTTCACTCTCCCCAGAGGTGGCCACAGAAAGTGCTTCACATATTACAGTCTGACTCGGCACTGGAGGGTTTATTAACATAAAGAATATTAAATTATTCATTGGAGAAATGAATAGTGTCAATATATGTCAACCAGAAATATTTGTACAGAAAAATCTCCCCCTGCATGATTAATACTCTGACAATCCCGGGAGGCTAATATTTTTTGGGTAGTACCCTAGGTTTAGAACTCTACTTATTCCCGAGTTTCCCGCATTACAGAGAATTCTTTGTTCTAATCGAACTAGAAACATAACTGTTCCTATCATCAGAAGACTTGTTGTGGCAAGATGAGCCCTTAATGGAAGGGGCTTGTGGAACACCTAGAGAGGACAGAGTGGAAAGGATGGAGAGTGGGGACTTCATCAAATTTGCAAGACCTCATTATTTACATGTTTTGATGCCTGCTCACTAATAAATATCGGTACTTGTGGCAGAATTATGTATGGTTTTCCTTTTTTAAAAACATAATATCTAGCCATGGCATTGCAGAGGAAAACAATTGGCTTCAAACATCACCAATCAGTAGAGGAAGCCCACATTCACCAAAAAGAACCTAATGACTCTGAATGGCTAAGTTGGCTTAGGTCAGCCTTGATAGATATCAGGGTGAATAATGCATTCAGTAGGGCCACAGATGGTGATGGTGGCAGGTATATGGTGGGCAGGGATCAATTTTCTGGTTATTCCCTGGGTGGTTTCACTGATATACAGGAATGAGTTGGTTTATGTCAACTCTGGTCTTCTTTTGGATGGTGGCTGCTGAGAAGTGACTCGAAGTAGGTCATTTGTCACTGCCAGTGCCACCCTCAGTAAGATGCTGAATCCCTGATCCCAACCCACTACATGCTACAACATCCTAGAGGTGCTAAATGAAACTGTATTGTCTTTGAGTCCTCCAGGTGCTGGAGCCATGCGATAATCTGAAGAGAAATAGAAAGAATGACCATTTCCTGGGCTCTGTGGTGACTTTCTCACCTGGGCCCCTAACCAGCACTCTTGGTCTCAGAGTCTCATGAGATCTCTCAAGAAAAGAGCTGTTTTATCCTGTGGTTTTAATTTTCCACAAGGACTGAAAAGCCGTAGCTCAGGAAACACTATTACCTTATTACCTCCAGGGTCCCTCTACTACGTGCCTTCCTCCAGCCCCAAAACCAACACTCCATATGTATAAATTCACACAAATAGACGTTGAAAGAGAAACGTGTGTGTGTGTTTGAGTTTATGTGTGGAGAGAAGGGTGTTGCTGAGCCCCAAATCAGTCTGTGCTTAGGATGAGGTCATACTACACTGATGTATACCAAGGTGAAAAAAATTATCTTTGGTAAAGATTAGTCATTATTGAATCTGGAGTAATTTCCTTGTTGTGCTTAAAGTCTTTTGATACTTGGAATACTTCAGAATGTGTACCATAGAGTGGAATTATACAAAGATAACATCGCATCTGCAGACACCCTAAGGTAGCTCGTAGGGCAGTCACATTCAAGCCCAGAGAAACATCTAGTCAGACAGTGTTTCAAGTTTTTAAAAATAAGTTGTGAACATTTCAAAATCAAGAAACTTCACTTTAAAATATCTAGATTTCTGAATGTATTAGAAAAATCATACTGTACCCTCATTCCTAGATGGCAGTAATAGGCTGTGACTTTTAGAGAGGGCATTGCTATCCAGATTTTTACACTTTCCACTTGCCTACTTCATTCTGTAGGTATTTGTATTTGTGTTCTCTGCTTTAGAGCCTCACTCAAATGGTGTTTTTATGGAAGTGCCCAAACTAATTCTATAGAAATCAATTTACTTTACCAAAAACTCTACAAATACCCTGTCATAGAATCTTGACCTTAATTTCATCTTGTCAAGTGGTTTCCAAAAATCTGGTCATGAACCAGCATCTAGATGGCTGCAAGAAAATGAACTGTGGGAATTTTATGAATTTGAATTTTCAAACCCCTAACCTGAGAGATGTCTACCTTGTTTATTAAAATATCTAGGGCAATTCTCTTGTGTTGGGAACCATTGGGGTCTCCCAGCTCTTCTTACCCTGGAGGGAGGGAGGGCTGGCAGGGGGCCACAGAAGTGCACTGACTACTGAAGCTTGACTGCATGACAGGTCCAGGAATCCTGATAAGTAGAATTAAATTTATTGGCATTAATAATTTTATTTTGATCTGCCAGAGCAGTCCACTGAATGAAAAAAATCAAGATCCAAGAGACAGGTGGCTGAAGTGAAAATTACTGAAGGAAGAGCAGGTCAGATGTCTCTACGCTTATGTTTCTTCTATTTATCTCCAGTCTATTCTCTGATAACATAATCACTTCTGCCCTGCACATCCTCTTAGAGAACTCTAGGCTTCTTCCAATTTTTAAAAACTCTTAGCAAGGGGGAAAGCAATTGAGTGATTCTTGGGTTTGGCATTTCCCTAATTTTACCTTTCCATTTTTTTCTTTATTCTCCTCTCTCCACAGATATTCTTTGAGGTCTTTGTGCAGAATCAAGATAAAACACTGACATTCCGAAGGTGTGTCAAATAAATATCTCTTGTCTAAACTTTGATACTAATCATTTTTTTCAGGTCTTTGTCAGTATTTTTCACTGAATAATGTTACTCCTATATTTCCTGATATGTTTTTTTATGGTCGGAGGAGTGTATGGTGCGAGGAGAGGAAGAAATTAGGAGCTTCAGATTGGAGTCCAGAATTCCCGTGGCTTCAGGAATCTGGTGAATGTCTCTATGAAAAAATCACCTCACTCTGTACCAACATCCTTAAAAAAGTAAAGCACCAGTATCCTAATAGACACAGAAAAGCAATAATGTTCTGGTATGTGGGCTTAATCAAAGAGAAAATTGCTAGGCGAGACTAAGTAGCTACCCATCGCTGGAAGACAGATGCTGCTTGTGTGCGTGTGAACTAATGGCAAATGAAGAAATTTCTCCTGTGTCATAATGAGTTCTTTTATATGTATGAATATTTCAAACCTCAAGTTTGATAAAATAGAAAAAGAATGCAACACAAATTTTGTGACTTTGCTGAATGCTACCAATGCAACAGCAACTCTGATTAAATAAAATATAGGATTCAGGACTTCCGTGAAAAAAGTCATTCATATGCTCAGGCCCACTCTACTATATTCCTACCTCCTTCTCCCTCTCTCTTCCTTATTCTTCCCCTTCGTTTCTTGCATAACTTATCTTTCCCCATACAAAACACCACCCCAAACAGAGTGGCTTAAAACAATCAACATTTATTTAGCTCACAGTTCTGTGAGTCAGCAATTCTGCTCTCAGTTTGGTTCAGTAATGGCATCTGTCGTCAGCCAGGAGGATCTACTTCTGAAGGTTGGTGATTATTAGCTGAGTTACTGAGCAAGTACCTCAATAGAGCAAGTATCTCAGTGTACCACAGGCTAGCCTGTATCAGTTCACATGGTGGCTGGGAGGGTTCTGAGAGAATGAAGCATGCAAGCCCTCTTGAGGAGTAGGCTCAAAACTGGTACAGCATTTTTTTTCTGCCACATTTTATGGTCAGAACAAGTACAGCCCAGACGCAAAGGATTAAGGAATAGATTCTGTCTCTTTCTGGGAAGTCCTGTAAAGTCACATTGCAAAGAGGCATGGCTAAAGGTTGGAGTGGAGAATTATGGCATCTTTGTAATCTGTCACCTTCCTCTTGCAATTTTCATGAGTCTCTTGGTGACTTGTAATCATTGCAGAACGTGTATGTGTGGGTGCTATAAGGAGGGACAAAAGGAGCAAAAAATACTTTTGCTATATTCAAGTTGCTTATAATCTACTGGGAAGAAAAACATCACCCTCATCTGAGATCTACAAGTACAAGCATCCCCAGCTCATAATAGTCAAAGACACATATGCTAGGGAAACATGAATGAAAGGTTATTGAAAGTGGGAAGTATTTAAACCACAATGAACTTTGTTTAGCTACTTCAGCTCAAGTAGACCACACATCTAAGCTCTTCTGAAGGGCTTTCCAAGTCCTCTTTAATCTTGTCTACTCGATTTAGATAACCTCTTGAATTTTAAACATTTTATTTCTAATAATTTTAAACATATTCAAAAGCAGGAAGAATAGTACAATTACCCCCATATACCCACCACCTAAATCAAACAATTGTCAACATTCTACCATATACATGCATATGCCATATACACTCATATACAAGCACACATATATAGGTATATGTGTCATGTATTAAAATTACATATATAAGTAAAAGACATAAAAATGTACGTGCATGAATAAAAATTAATCATATATGATAAATTTTCTGCTTAAACTTTTCAAAATAAATTAGAGACATTATCATATTTCACCCCTAGATATTTCAACATGCATCTCCAAAATTAGCAAAACTAAAAAAAAACCATAATAATATAAAAAATCCAATCTGTATTCAAATGACAACATTTGTCCCAATAATGTGCTTTAAGCTTCTTATTCAATTAGTGATCACATATTCTTCTTGGTTTTATTTCTCTTGAGCAGGGAGACCATATAATTTATCAGCTAAACCAGGACTCTGATAAGAGTGAAAGGGGTACTATTAATAATTATAATATAGCAAGAAGTGTAAATAGGGACCATCTTGGGCAAGTTAGGACATAACAGTTATCCTAATCTTAAATCTCTTTTAATAGAGCATAAAGCCCATCAATTTATCTTTCTTGTTTATGTCATTGGTTTTTCTAAAAATTTCTATAGAATATCTCATAATCTGGATTTGTCTGTTGTTTATAGTGTCATTTATCTTATTTATCTATCTTTCATATTTCCCTTAATATAGAAATTAGAGTTTAATATGTGGTTATATTTAGATTAAACATTTTGTTAAGAATAAGTCATTGGTAGAGTGATGTCAGCAAGATAGCAGACTAGGAAGTTCTAGTCCCTAATTCCCCTATGGAAATATTAAATAAACAACTACAAAATTACTAAGGTAACTTTACAGGAGCTCTGGAAACCCGTCGAAGATCTATAACAACCAAGGAAACATCCAATCAAGAAAAAGCCACATTCAAAATGCTAGGAAATTTCATGGACTTTCTACTCACTTCTGCCCGACTCCTTCCTTGGCACAGCACAGCATAGTTAGGAGGAGACAACTATATACTTACATTGAATAATTTCTAGAAAAAATTATTAATTAAAAAATAAAAAGTAATTATAAATTTTTGTTAACAGGTACACAAAATATGAAGAGGTAATTTGTGACATCAGTAATATAAACAAGGGCAGAGTTTTAAAGGAATAGGGTTTTTTGTGTCAATTGAAATTAAGTTGGTATCAATTCAAGATAGATTGAAATAACTTTATGATGTTATATGTAATCCCCATGGTAACCACAAGAAAAACATCTATACAATATACACAAAAGGAAATGAGAAGGGAATCAAACATGTCACTACAAAAAAAAAAAGCATAAAGGAAGACAGGAATGGAGGAAATAAGAAACAAAAACAGCTATAAGATATATAGAAAACAAACAACAAAATGTCAATGGTAAGTGCTCCTCTATCCGTAATTATTTTAAATGTAAATGAAATAAAATCCCCAATCAAAAAACATAGATTGAGGGACCAGTGGCATAGTGGTTAAGTTTGCAGGCTCCACTGCAGTGGCCTGGGTTTGGCAGGTTCAAATTCCAGGCACAGATCTATGCACTGCTCATCAAGCCATGTGTGGTGGCATCCCACATATAAAATAGAGGAAGATGGGCACAGGTGTTAGTTCAGGGCTAATCTTCCTCGCAAACCCCCCCATCTCCCCAAAAAAGGCATAGATTGACTGAATGGATAAAAAACCAGTATCCAACTATTTGCTGTCTACAAGACACTCAGTTTACATCTAAGGACATGCATAGGTTAAAAGTGAAAGAATGGACAAAAATACTCCATGCAAATAGTAAACAAAAGAGAGCAGGAATAACTATACTAATATCAGACAAAATAGACACTATGTCAAAAAAGGTTAAAAGAGACAAAAAGAACATTATGTAATGATAGAAGGGTCAATTCACAAAGAAGATACAACAATTGTGAATATATATGCACCAAAATTCAAAGCTTTAAATATATGAAGCAAACATTGACAGAATTGAAGAGAGAAATAGACCAATTTATATTAATAGTAGGAGATTTCAATACTTCACTTCAATAATGGATAAAACAGCCAGACAGAAAATCAATAAGCAAATAGAGGACCTGAACCACTCTATAAATCAGTTGGACTTAACAGATATATACAGAACACTCCATCGAACAAATGCAAAATACACATTTTTCTCAAGTACATATGGGAACATGCTCCAGGACAGATCATATTTTAAGCTACAAGATAAGTCAATAAATTTCAAAACATTGAAATCATACAAAGTATCTTTTCTGATTACAAGAAAATGAAACTAGAAATTAATAGCAGAAGAAAGACTAGAAAATCTACATACAGGTAGAAATTAAATAACACAAATAATAAATGGGTCAAAGAAGAAATCACAAGGAAAATAAAAAAATACCTTGAAACAAATGAAAACAAAGATACAATATTCCAAAACTTATGGGTTGCAGCAAAAGCAATGCTAAGAGGGAAATTTGTAGCTGTAAATGCTTATATTAAGAAAAAGAATAAAGGTCACAAATGAACAGCCTAACTTTATACCTACTCTTTCCCTGTTAAGGTTAAAGAACCAGAAAAAGAAGAAAAAACTAAACTCAAAGCAAGCAGGAGGAAGGACATCATAAAGATTCAAGCAGAGGTAAATAAAATAGAGAATAGAAAAAGAACAGAGAAAATCCACAAAATCAAGATCCTTGTTTCTTCTTCAAAAAGATCACAAAATTGACAATCTTTAGCTACATTAGCTAAGAAAAAAAGAGAGAAGCCTCAAATAATTAAAATCAGAAATGAAAATAGGGACCATACTACTAACTTTACAGAAATAAAAAGGATTATAAGAGAGTAGTTGTATGCAACAAATTTGATAACCTAGACGAAATGGATAAATTCTTGGAAACACACAACCTACCAAAAAGAATCATCAAGAAATGGAAAATCTGAACAGACTGATAAGGAATAACGAGATTGAATCAGTAATCAACAACCCACCAACAAAGAAAAGTTCAGGAGCAGATGGCTTCACCAATGAATTCTATCAAACATTTAAAGAAGAATTGACACAATCTCAAACTCTTCCAAAAAATTGAAGGTGAGTAAACACTTCCTAACTCATTCTATGAGGTCAGCATAACCCTGATTTCAAAGCTGGATAAAGACACTATGAGAAAAGAAAACTACATACAAATATTGCTTATGAATATTGATCCAAGTATCCTCATCAAAATATTAGCAAACTAAATTCAACATCATGTTAAAAGGATATACCTATGACCAAGAGGGATTTATATGTGGAATGCATAGTTGGTTCAACATACAAAAATCAATCAACGTAAAACACCACATTAGTAGAAAGAAAAAAATCCCACATGATTATCTCAATTGACGCAGATCTCAATTTAATTTGAAGAAATTAAACACTGTTTCATGAAAAAACACTAAACAAACTAGGAATAGAAGAAAACTACCTTAACATAATAAAATTCATATATGAAAAACCCACAGCTAACATCATAATTAGTGATGAAACACAAAAGTTCTCCTCTAAGATTTGGAATAAGACAAAGATGCCTACTTTTTCCATATCTATTTAATGTAGGACTGGAAGTCCTAGATAGAGAAATTAGGTAAGAAAAAGAAAGAAAAGGCCTTCAAATTGGAAAGGAAGAAGTAAAATTATCTCTGTTTACAGATGACATGATCTTATATGTAGAAAACACTAAGATCAAAAAAATCTGTTAGAATAAACTAACAAAGTTGCAGGATACAAAATCAATAGGCAAAAATCAGTTGCATTTCTATACATTAACAATGAACAATGCAGAAAAAGAAATTAAGAAAACTGTTATATTTTTAAGAGCACCCAAAAGAATGAAATACTTAGGAATAAACTTAACCAATGAATTGAAAGAGTTGTATGCTGAAAGCTACAAAACATTACTGAAAGAAATTTAAAAAGACACAAATAAATGGAAATACATTCTGTGTTCATGGATTGGAAGACTTAATATTGTTAAGATGCCAATACTACCCAAAGCAATCGACAGATTCAATGCAATCCTTATAAAAATCCCAATGATGTTTCTTGCAGATATAGAAGAATTCATCCTAAAATTTATGCAGAATCATAAGGCACCCTCAATATCCAAAACAATCTTGAAAAAGAAGAACATAGCTGGGGTGGGTCTCGCATTTACTGATTTGAAAACTTACTACAAAGCTATGGTATTCAAAACAGTGTGGTACTGGCATCAAGAGAGACATAAAGACTAATGCAATGGAATAGGGACTCCCCAAATAACCCTGCATATATGATTTAATTTTTTTGGCAAGTGTGCCAAGACCATTTAATGGGGAAAAGATAGCCTTTTTAACAAATGGAATTTGGATATTCACATGCAAAAAATGACGTTGGACATTTACCTTGCAGAAAAATGAACTAAAAATGGATCAAAGACCTAGACATAAAAGCTAAATCTCTAAACTCTTGAAAGGAAACATACATACAAGGGGAAAATCTTCATGATACTAAATTTGAAATGATTTTTTGGCTATAATACCTAGAGAACAGGCAACAAAAGGAAAAAAATAAATTGAAATTAAACAAAATTAAAAACCTTTGTGTGTTAAAGGATACTATCAACAGAGTGAAAAAACAACCTAAGAAATGGGAGAAATTATTTGCAAATCATATATCTAATAAGGCATTAATAAATACCCAGAATATATTTTTAAAAACTCCTAAAAATCAACAACAGCAAAAAGGAAAAACAATTAAAAATGGTCAGACATTCTTCAAAGATATACAAACATCCAATAAGCACATGAAAAGATTCTGAAAGTCACTAGACATCAGAGTAACGCAAATCAAAACCACAATGAGATACTACTTCATACTCATTAGGATGACTATTATTGAAAAAACAGAAAAAGCAATTGCTGGCTAGGATGTGGAGAAACTGGAACTCTTTTGCATTGCTAGTGGGAATGTAAAATGGTACAATCATTCTGGAAAGTGGTATGGCAGCTCCTCAAAAAATTAAGCATAGAATTACCATATGATCAAGCAACTCAACTTCTGGATATATACCTAAAAGAATTGAAGACAGTGACTTGAACAGATATATATACACTCATGTTCATAGCAGCATTCACAATAGCTAAAAGCTGGAAACAATCCAAATGTCTGTTGATGGATGAACGGATAACAAAATATGATATATACGCACAACAGAATATTATTTAGCCTCAAAAAGGAGGAAGTTCTGAGACACTACAACATGGATGAATCTTGAGTGAAATAAATCATGGATGAATCATACTAAGTGAAATAAATCATTCAGTGATATTATATAATTCCACATAGATGAGTTTCTAGAGTAGTCAAATTCTTAAAGACAGATAGTAGAATGGTTGTTACCAGGGTCTTGGGGAAGGGAGGAATGGGGAGTTAGTGTTTAGTGGGTACAGAATTACAGTTTGGGAAGACAAAAACAAGTTCTAGCAATAAATAGCAGTTACGGTTGCACAACAATATGAATGTCCTTAATGCCACTGAACTGTATGCTTAAAAATGGTAAAATATGGGGCTGGCCCCATGGCCTAGTGGTTAAGTTTAGTGCACTCTGCCTCAGTGGCTTGGGTTCAGTTCCCAGGGGTGGACCTAACACCAATCGTTGGTGGCCATGTTGTGGTGGCAACCCACATACAAAATAGAGGAAGGTTGGCACAGATGTTAGCTCAGGGCAAATCTTCTTCATCATAAAAAATAAATAAAAACAAGGAAAAATAGTAAATTTTATCAAAATTTAACAAAATAACTCATTATTGATGCTGGATACTTTATATTGCATCACACTAGGAGGCAAAAATGACTAGTTGATTCATTATTCATGATGGGAACAATCAGATTTCTCTATTGTAAAGGTATATTTTCCCCCTTATGATTGGGAAATAATCTATGTGGCAGTATTTTTAGTTCCATCAACCTTTCATTTAATGATTTTAGAATTCATTGATGATTCTTTCCTGAGTAGAATATCTATTAGGAGCTAATAAATGGTGATTTTTTTTCCCCTGTCATTTCATCTATTATTATTAACAGCCAACTCTCTTTTATAATAAAAGAGCTTTCCCTCATCAATTAGGGCTAGTTGGTGATATTTTATAGTCAGTGAAATAAAAGTATAAATGCTTAATTAATTCTTTTTCATTAATTCACTAATTTTTACAGGTGTTGATATAATTGTAATCTCCAATGGAAGCCTTTTTTACTGTGCGTGTGTTTGTATACAATTTTAGTCCACAATGATGTGTATCATTGTGGAAATTGTATATGCACATCATGCATCCATCAAAAATATTTCGTATTTATTTTCTTGCTCAGATTGTTTCAAGTTTAGCCAGCAGCATCCCTTTCAACTGGGTCTTGGGTCCTTTTGACAGAACTCCACTGCTTTTTGAATGCCTTTTTGCTTTCTGGTACAAAAAGATGTCCTAAGATCTTGCACTTTTCCTACCAGATCTGGAGACAGCCATTTTCAGAAAAGAGCACTATCCCCTTTGTTAGAGAATGGTATTTAGGAAACAGAATTTGGATAGAAGTTGTTTTCAATGCTACTTGGGTATTATTGCTCTTAGGCCCTTTCATGGTTATGTTATTTTTTTAGAAATCATGAGTTTATATAATTTCCTTTCAACTTTAACACAGTGGGAGGTTTACTTAATTTCTTGTGTTTTATATTTGTGTCTCTTTTCCCATACATTGAAATCATTACACGTAATAATGTTAAAATGATTATTTATTGGTAGCATAATACAATATTCATAAAAGAGTTTCAAAATAATAAAATAAATATTACCACTGAAATAAAATTATTGAATGAGATTAAGATTTTTTGTACTTCTTTTTTAAAATAGGTTTATCAGTTTTTTAAAATTGTGGTAAGAACACTTAGTGTGAGATTTACCCTCAAAAATTTTTAAGTGTAAAATGCAGTATTGTTAATTATAGGCACAATGTTATAAAGCAGATTTCTAGAATTTATTCATATTATATACTGAAACTTTATATCCGTTGAGAAACAACTCCCCATTTTTACCTGCCCCCAGACCCTGGCAACCACCATTCTACTTTCTGTTTCTACGAATTTGACTATTTTAGATACCTCATGTAAGCAGAATCATGCAGTATTTGTCTTTCTGTGTATGGACAATTTCACTTAGCACAGTGTCTTCAAGGTTCATCCATGTTGTTGCATATAGCAGGATTTACTTCTTCTTTAAGGCTGTATATTCCATTGTGTGTATATGCCACATTTTCTTTACCTATTCAATGTACAGTTAAGTTGTTTTCATGTCTTGGCTACTGTGAATAATGCTGCAATGAACATGGGAGTGCTAATATCTCTTTTAATTCCTCATTTCAATTATTTCAGATATATACTCAGAGGTGGGATTGCTGGATCACATGGTAGTTTTATTTTTAATTTTTTGAGTGGCCTTTATCTTTTCGATAGAGGCTGTACCATTTTACATTTTGACCAACAGTGTACAAAAGTTCCAGTTTCTCCACATCTTCACCAGCACTTATTATCTTTTTTTTTTTTTATAATAGTCATTCTAACAAACATGAGGTAATATCTCATTGTGATTTTGCATTTCCCTGGTAATTAGTGACATTGAGCATCTTTTCATATACCTGTTGACCATCTGTATGTTTTCTTTGGAGAAATGTCTACTCAAGTCCTTTTCCCATATTTAAATAATGTTATTTATTTTTTTGCTATTGAATTGTAGCAGTTATTACATATTTTGGATAGTAAATCCTTATCACATATATGGTTTGCAAATATTTTCTCCCAATCTATCAGTTGCCTTTTCACTCTACTGATTGTTTCCTTTGCTGTGCAAAACTTTTTAGTTGGATGTCATCCATTTGTCTATTTCTGCTTTTGTTGTCTGTGCTTTTGGGTCATAAGACCAAAGTCATGAAGATTTCCCGTATGTTTTCTTCTAGGAGTTTTATAGATTCAAGTTTTACATCTAAGTCTTTAATCCATTTTGAGTTGATTTTTGGTGTAAGATAAGGGTTCAATTTCATTCTTTTGCATGTGGATACCCAGTTTTCCCAATACCATTTGTTGACGAAGTTATCCTTTCCCCATTGTGTATTCTTGGCAACCTTGTCAAAAAACAGTTTACGTTACATGTATGGGTTTATTTCTGAGTTCTCTAGTCTGTTGCAGTAGTCCATATGTCTGTTTTTATGCTAGAACCATACTTTTTTCATACTGTAGCCTTGTAATATATTTTGAAATTAGGAAATGTGATGCCTTTAGCTTTGTTTTACCTTCTCAAGATTGCTTTGTCTTTTTTGGGTCTTTTGTGGTTCCATATGAATTTTAGGATTGCTTTTTTCTATTTCTGTAAAAAATGCAATTGGAATTTTGCTAAGGATTGCATTGAATCCATAACTCCTCTTTGAGTAGTATGGACATTTTAACAATATTATGTGTTATGATCCATGAACACAGGATGTTTTTTCCATTTATTTGTGTCTTTAATTTCTTTCCTCAATGTTATGTACTTTTCAGTGTATAAGTCTTTTATCTCCTGGCTTAAGTTTATTTCTAAGTATTTTATTCTTTTTGATGCTATTGTAAATGTAATTGTTTCCTTAATTTCCATTTCAGATAGCTCATTGTTAGTATATAGAAGCAAACTGGTTTTTATATTTTAATGTTTTATCCTGCAACATTACGAAATTCATTTACTACTTCTAAGCATTTTTGTGTGTGTGCGTGTGTATGTCTTTAGGTTTTCTACGTATATGATCATGTCATCTGCCAACAGAGATAATTTTACTTCTTCCTTTCTAATTTGTATATCTTTTATTTATTTTTCTTTCCTAATTGTTCTGGCTAGGACTTCTAGTATTATGTTGACTACAAGTGGCAAGAGTGGGCATCCTTGTCTTAATCTTAGGAAAAATGCTTTCAGCTTTTCACTATTGGGTTCAATGTTCACTGTGGGCTTTTCATATATGGCCTTTATTATATTGAGGTAAATTTCTTCTATACATGGTGTGTTGGAAATTTTTATCATGAAAAGATGTTTAATCTCATCAAATTTTTTTCCTGTATTTATTGAGATGATTATATGATTTTTATCCTTCATTCTGCTAATGCAGTGTATCACATTCATTGATTTCCATAAATGGAAACACCCTTGCATCCAACAGATAAATCCAACTTGGTCATAGTGTATGATCCTTTTAACATGCTGTTGATTTGATTTGCTTATATTTTGTTAAGGATTTTTGCATCTATTTTTATCAAGAACATTGGCTTGTAGTTTTATTTTAGTGTCTTTGACTAGCTTTGGAATCAGGATAATGCTGGCTTCATAGAATGAGCTAGGAAGTGTTCCTTCCCTTTCAATTTTTGGAAGAGTTTAAGACTGTGTTAATTCCTTTAAATGTTTGATAAAAATTCACCAGTAAAGCCATCTGGTTTTGAACTTTTCTTTGTTAGGAGGTTGTTGATTACTAATTCAATCTCCTTATTCCTTATTGGTCTGCTCAGATTTTCCATTTCTTGATGATTTAGTCTTGTTAGGCTGTATGTTTCTAGGAATTTATCCAGTTCCTCTAGGTTATCAAACTTGTTCACATATAATTGTTCATAGTAGTCCCTTGTGATCCTTTTCATTTCTGTGGCATCAATTGTAATGTCTTGTCTTTTATTTCTGATTTTATTTATTTGAGTCATCTCTTTTTTTTTATAATTTGTCTTAAGGGTTTGTCAATTTGGTATATCCTTTCAAAAAACTGACTTTTAGTTTTGTTTTTTCTATTCTCAATTTTATTTATTTCTGCTCTTTTATTATTTCCTTCCTACTGCTAACTTTGAGCCTAGTTTGTTTTCTTTTTCTGGTTCCCTGAGATGTAATATTAGATTGTTTGAGATTTTTTTTTCTTTTCTAATGTAGGTATTTATCACTATAAACTTTCTTCTTAGTATTGCACTTACTGTATCCTTTAAGTTTTGGTATGTTTTCCAACTCTGGCTGTTGGATCAATGTACTGTTTTCTAATGTCACTGAAATAATTATTTGTTCCATGTGGCCAGTTTTATATGTAATTAAGTTGATTTGTTTCAGCTGTTTTGAATTTTAGGATTTGTTAGATTTGTTTTCCTTTTTCTTTATTATTTACTTTTAAGCTTTGTAAAACATTTACGTAGTTTAAAAGTAAAATCACAAACTCTAAGAAATTTAGTTTCTTTTTCTTTTCACCCTTTATCCCTGTACCATCTCTATGTAACCACTTTTATTACTTTTTGGTTCTTTCTTTTGATGATTCTCATTATAAGTATATAATATTTATATTTGTATATATATAAAATTATATATATATTCTTATTTCCTTTCCTTCCTGTCACAAGTAGGATACCACATACAGTGTCCTGCACCTTATTTTTTAATTAAAAATATTTTCTAGAAATTATTCCACGTAAGTATATAGTTATCTTTTTCATTCTTTTTACTCGGCTGCGTAGTAATTCAACATACAAATGCATCATATCTTATTCAATCACTCCCTTACTGGGAGACATTTTGTGTTTGTTTTTTTTCCCAGGCTTTTACTGTTACAAATAATACAGCAATAAATAACTTTGTGGATGATATTTTGTACTTTTGCAAGTATGTTTTCAAAGCAAATTCCTGTGAGCAGAATTGTTAGGTCAAAGCATGAATACATCTGTAATTTAGCTAACTTAATTTTACTTACACTCCAATGCCTGCTGCCTCCTGCACATTAGCAGTGCAATGCAGTGGGAAATACTTGAGCTTTGGGGTCACACTGGCCTGGGTTTGAGTCCTGATTGTATAGCTTACTAATAAACGGGACTTTGGTGACTTTGAAGGCTAATAACACCTGCTTTATAAGGTTAAGCTTAAAAGAAACAATATGTCTGAAGCATCTAGTACTTTCTCTTGCATCAGAGCTGCTCCCCAAATATTAGTTTCCTTCTCAGTCCCTTGAGTCAATAAAATGTAAATGATTTTGGCTCTTAGATATTTTCAGAATTATGGCTTTCTTGCTTTTGATTCTGTTGTGACATCTCTTATTAACCATCACACAGTCTTAGTTCAGCCATCGAGTATTTTGAGGTTTCTCCAGAAATCTTCAGCTTTGTCATATTAGCTTAGAGTGTCTGTCATTGAATGCATACTTATGAACTATAGGACATCATTCCTCTCTGTCTCAAAGTTAGCCCCTGCTTTTCAATAACCTACTTTGCTGGGTAATTCATGGGAAAAAAAAGGGCTCATTGGCCCACACCAGACATACCCTTCTGCATCTGTTCTTAGGAATCTTGACTTGAAATCTACATGATTGATTTCCGCCTTAATATATCTCACCATTTTGAATCTTAAAAATTTTCTAAGCTTTAGGTTATCACACTCTCTCTGTTCTCCTACTGCTAATTGTCAGAGCAATTCTCGTGAATCCTGATTGAGCCCAAACAGTCTAGTTCTGGGAACGTAAGAGATTTTTAAGCTGCTTAGATCATACTGGTTCAGCAACATTCATGTATGTAGGCATGAGTCTCCACCAAACACTGAATGAAACAGAGACTAACTTGCTTAAATAGTGTTTCTATTATGAGAAGGTAGTCACTTTTGGATTATTTCAATGATTTATATGATTCAATACAATAGAGCCCTTGGCTTTTTAAAATCTATTTTATATTTTACATTTTAGGGCATACAAATTGTATTTTTTTTAATGTTTAGTGTTTTAAACTTTAAATGAGGAATATCTTAAAGCAAATGCATTTTCTGGGCAAATATGTGTATTTTTAACTAAGAGTTAGTTGTTTTGGCCATGAATGGGGTTTCCTAACTCTTCTTATCAACTGTAAGATCTCAATTATACGGGAATTTAAAAACATAGAGCTCATAGAAACAGAGAGTAGAAAGGTGGTGGCCAGGGGCTCAGGAGTGAGGGAAATGAGGAGATGTTGGGCAAAGGGTACAAACTTCCAGTTATAAAATGAATAAGTTCCAGAGATCTAAGGTACAGCATGGTGACTACAGTTAACAATATTGTATTGTGTACTTGAAAGTTGCTATGAGAATAGAGCTTTTTTATTTTTTATTGCAGTAACATTGGTTTATAACATTATATAAATTTCAGGTGTAAATCTTTATATTTCAATTTCTGTATAGATTCCATCATGTTCACCACCCAGAGACTAATTACAATCCATCATCACGCACGTGTGCCTAATTGTCCCTTTTGCCATCCTCCCTCCCCCTTTTCCTTCTGGTAACCACCAATCCAGTCTCTACCTCTATGTGATTGTTTGTTCTTTTTATCTTCTACTTATCAATGAGATCATATGGTATTTGACTTTTTCCCTCTGATTTATTTTGCTTAGCATGATACCCTCAAGGTCCATCCATGTTGTCACAAATGGCTGGATTTCATAGTTTCTTATGGCTGAATAGTATTCTATTGTGTATATATACCACATCTTTTTTATCCATTCATCCTTTGATGGGCACCTAGGTTGTTTCCAAGTCTTGGCTATTGTGAATAATGCTACAATGAACATAGTGTTACATGTATCTTTACATTTTCATGTTCTTGGGATAAGTACCCAGCAGAGGAATAGTTGGATCATATGGTAGTTCTATTCTTAATTTTTTGAGGTATCTCCATACTGTTTTCCATAATGAATGCATCAGTTTGCACTGCCACCAGCAATGTATGAGAGTTCCCTTCTCTCCACATCCTCTCCAACACTTGTTTCCTGTCTTGTTAATTATAGCCATTCTGATGGGCATGAGGTGAGATCTCATTGTAGTTTTTATTTGCATTTCCTTGATAGTTAATGATGTTGAACATCTTTTCATGTGCCTGTTGGTCATCTGTATATCTTCTATGTCTGTCCTGGTCTTTTGCCCATTTTTTAATTGGATTGTTAGTTTTTTTGCTGTTGAGATGTATGAGTTCTTCATAGATTTTGAAGAGTAACCCCTTATCAGATATATGGTTTGCAAATATATTCTCCCAGTTGTTAGGTTGTCTTTTCATTTTGTTGATGGTTTCCTTTGCTGTGCAGAAGGTTTTTGGTTTGATGTAGTCCCATTTGTTTATTTTTTCTATTGTTTCCCTTACCTGGTCAGACACGGTACTTGAAAATATGTTGCTAAGACTGATGTCAAAGAACATACTGCCTAAGTTTTCTTCTAGAAGTTTCATGGTTTCAAGTCTTATGTTCAAGTCTTTAATCCATTTTGAGTTAGTTTTGGTGTAGAGTGTAAGATAATGGTCTACTTGCATTTTTTGGCATGTGGCTGTCCAGTTTTCCCAACACCATTTATTGAAGAGACTTTCCTTTCTCCATTGTACGTTCTTGGCTCCTTTGTCAAAAATTAGCTGTCCGTAGATGTGTGGGTTTATTTCAGGGCTCTCGATTCTGTTCCATTGATCTTTGTGTCTGTTTTTGTGCCAGTACCGTGCTGTTTTGGTTACTATAACTTTGTAGTATATTTTGAAATCAGGGCATGTGATACCTCCAGCTTTGTTCTTTTTCCTCAGGATTCCTTTAGCTATTTGGGGTCTTTCTTGTTCAATACAAATTTTAGGATGCTTTGCTCTATTTCTGTGAAAAATGTACTTGGAACTTTGGTAGAGATAGTGTTGAATCTATAGATTACTTTGGGAAGTATGGACATTTTAACTATGTTAATTCTTCCAATCCAAGAGCATGGAATTTCTTTCCATTTCTTTGTGTCTTCTTCAATTTCTTTCAACAATGTTTTATAGTTTTCAGTGTACAGATGTTTCATCTCTTTGGTCAAGTTTATTCCTAGGTATTTTATTCTTTTTGTTGCAATTGTAAATGGGATTGTATTCTTAATTTCTCTTTATGCTACTTCACTGTAAGTGTATAGAAAAGCAATTGATTTTTGTATGTTGATTTTGTATCCTCCAACTTTACCATATTCATATATTATTTCTAAAAGTTTTTTGGCAGATTCTTTAGGGTTTTCTATATATATAAAATGATGTCATCTGCGAATAGTAACAATTTTGCTTCTTCCTTTCCAATTTGGATTGTTTTTATTTCTTTTTCTTCCCTGATTGCTCTGGCTAGGACTTCCAATACTATGTTAAATAGGAGTGGTGAAAGTGGGCATCCTTGTTTGGTTCCTGTTTTTAGGGGGCTAGTTATCAGTTTTTCACCATTGAGAATGATGTTAGCCACAGGTTTGTCATATATGGCCTTTATTATGTTGAGGTACTTTCCTTCTATACCCATTTTATTCAGAGTTTTTATCATAAATGGATGCTCTATGTTGTCAAATGCTTTCTCTGAATCTATTGAGATGATCATGTGATTTTTATTCTTCATTTTGTTAATGTGGTTTATCATGTTGATTGTTTTGCAGATGTTGAACCATCCCTGCACCCCTGGAGTAAATGCCACTTGATCACAGTGTATGATCTTTTTAATGTATTGTTGTATTTGATTTGATGGTATTTTGTTGAGAATTTTTGCATCAAGGTTCATCAGTGATATTGGCCTGTAATTTTCTTTTTTTGCATTGTCCTTGTCTGGTTTTGGTATCGGGATAATTTTCGCTTTGTAGAATGACTTAGGAAGCTTCCCCTCTTCAATTTTTTGGAACAGTTTGAGAAGGATAGGTATTAAGTCTTCCTTGAATACTTGGTGGTATTCACCAGGGAAACCATCTGATCCTGGACTTCTATTTCTTGGGAGGTTTTTGATTATCATTTTGACCTCCTTACTGGTGATTGGTCTATTCAAATTCTCTATTTCTTCTTGATCCAGTTTTGGAAGGTTGTATAATTCTAAGAATTTATCCTTTTCTTCTAGATTATCCAATTTGCTGGCATATAGCTTTTCGTACTATTCTCTTATAATCTTTTGTATTTCTGAAATGTCTGTTGTAATTTCTCCTCTTTCATTTCTGATTTTATTTATTTGAGCCTTCTCTCTTTTTCTTTTGGAGAGTCAAGCCAAAGGTTTGTCAATTTTGTTTTTCTTTTCAAAGAACCAGTTCTTGGTTTGATTGATTTTTTCCAGTCTCTATTTCATATATTTCTGCTCTGATTTTTATTATTTTTCTCCTTCTATTGAAAATCAGCCCCAAATTTGGGGCTTTGTTTGTTCTTCTTTTTCCAGTTCCTTTAGGTGCACTGTTTAGATTGTTTATTTGAGATTTTTCTTGTTTGTTGTGGTAGGCCTGTATTGCTACAAACTTCCCCCTTAGAACCGCTTTTGCTGTATCACATAAATTCTGGCATGTTGTATTTTCATTTTCATTTGTCTCCAGGTATTTTTTTATTTCTCCTTTGATTTCTTCATTGACACAATCATTGTTCAGTAGCATTTTGTTTAATCTCCACATATTTGTGGCTTTCTGATTTTCTTCCTGGAATTGATTTCTATTTTCATACAGTTGTGGTCAGAAAAGATGCTTGGTATTACTTCAATCTTCTTAAATTTGTGGAGACTTGTTTTGTGGCCTAAAATATGATCAGTCCTGGAAAAGGTTCCATATGCCTTTGAAAAGAATGTCTGTTCTTTGGTTTTTGAATGAAATGTTCTGTATATATCCACTAAGTCCATCTGGTCTAGTGTGTCATTTAAGGCCAATATTTCCTTATTGATCTTCTATTTGGATGATCTATCCAATGGTGTAAGTGGATTGTTAAAGTCCCCTACTATTGTTCTGTTACAGTCTATTTCTCCTTTTATGTCTGTTAGTAATTGCTCTATATATTTACATCTTCCTACGTTGGGTGCATAGATATTTTCAAGTGTTAGATCCTCTTGTTGGATTGTTCCCTTGATCATTATGTAGGGCCCTTCTTTGTCTCTTGTTACAGTTTTTGTTTTAAAGTCTATTTTGTGTGATATAAATATTGCTATCACAGCTTTCTTTTAATTGGCTTTTGCATGGAGTATCTTTTTGAATGTCTTGATGTCTCAAGTGTGTCTCTTGTATGCAGCATATATATGGTTCCTCCTTTTTTAACCAATACCTTTTTAACCAATACCTTTTAACCATAACCTTACACCTTTTGATTGGAGCATTTAGTTCATTGATATTTAAAGTAGCTATTTATAAGTATGAACTTATTGCTATGTTTTAACTTTTTTTTCTGGTTGTTTTAGTAGTTCTTTTCCATTCCTTTCTTCTTCTCTTCTCTCTTCCCTTGTGGTTTGATGGTTTTCTTTAGTATTATGGTTGGGTTTCTTTCTCTTAGTTTTTTGTTTTTTTATTATGAGTTTCTGGTTTGTGATTACCATAAGGTTCATATATAATAACCTACAAATATAGCAATCTATATTAAGTTGATGGTCTCCTTAGTTTGACCTCTTTCTAAAAGCTCTACTCTTTTACTCCCCTCCTCTCACATTTTGTTTTTGATATCATACCTAACCTCATTTTTGTGCATTTGTATCCATTATGCTCTTATCATGGGAACAGATTTTTTTTTTCCTATTTGTGTTCTTCTCTTTCCCCCTTAAATGGGTCCCTTTAGCATTTCTTGTAGGGCTGGTTTCTTGGTGATAAACTCCTTTACTTTTTGCTTGTCTGGGAAACTCTTTATCTCTCCTTCCGTTCAGAATGATAACCTTGCTGGGTAGAGTATTCTTGGCTGTAGATTTTTTTACTTTTGGCGCTTTAAACATATTGTGCCACTCACTTCTAGCCTGTAAGGTTTCTGTTGAGAAGTCAGCTGATAACTTTATGGTGTTTCCTTTGTATGTGACTTGTTGCCTTTCTCTTGCAGAGAGAATTTTCTTTATCTTTAATTTTGGACATTTTAATTATGATGTGTCTTGGTGTGGGTCTCTTTACATTTATCTTTCTTGGTGTTCTCTGTGCTTCCTGTACTTGATGTCTGTTTCCTTCCTTAGGTTAGGAAAGTTTTCAGCTATTATTTCTTCAAATGGTTTCCCTACCCCTTTGTTTTTCTCCTCACCTTCTGGGACACCTATAACATGGATGTTACTGTGCTTGATGTTGTCCCAGAGGTCTCTTAGACTGTCCTCACTCTTTTTAATTCTTTTTTCTTTTATCTTTTCAGCTTGAGTGATTTCCTCTAGTCTTTCATCAAGCTCACTGATCCGTTCTTCTGTATCCTCCACTCTGCTTTTGAGTCCCTGTAGTGAATTTTTCATTTCCTGTGTTGTATTCTTCATTTCTGATTGGTTCTTTTTTATATTTTCCATTTCTTTGTTGACATCCTTACTGAGTTCATCCATTCTTCTCTCAAGCTCAGTGAACATCCTTATGACTCTTTGTTTGATCTCTTTGTCAGGCATATTGCTCATTTCTGTTTCAGTTAGTTCTTTTTCTGGGATTTTGTCCTGTTCCCTTACTTGGAACATATTCCTTTGCCTCTTCATTTTCCTCTTTCTCTGTGCTTGTATCTATGTATTAGGTAAGTCAGCTATGTCTCCTGATCTTGGAGAGGTGACCTTATGTAAGAGATGCCTTATGCGGCCCAATAGTGTGCTTCCCTCTCATAATCAGTTCCAAATATTCCAGGAGTGACCCTCATGTGGGTTACATATGTCCTTCTGTTGTGGCAGGGTTGCTCTTGCTGTAGATGCCCTGGGAGGCTGAACTGTCCCCCCAGCCAGCTGGTTGTAATGCTCAGCTGTGTGTGGCTGTTATGGACCCTTTAGTATCTTTATCAGGTGTGGTGAGCCCCAGCACAGTTGGCTGCAGGTTCTAATAGCACATTCCTATTGCAGTTTTTCTGTTAAGTGAGTCAGCTCCCAGTGTGGCTGGATGTTAAGCTCAGGGGCTTACAATAGCTGTAGGCCTCCAGCATATAAGCCTTTTGTTGGCTCTCTCAGCATTGCAGCTGGGTGGGGCAGGCCCCAGGCACGGGACCACCCAATTGTTTCAGGCTTTGGAAGGTGGGGCCAATCCCCTATGGAGCTGTTTGAGAAGCACAAGTCTTCAGCAGCTGAAAAGCCCCACCACCCACAGGACCACACACCATCAACACAGTCTTGCCCCATGCGCATGCCCTGACCCCCTGAATGGGACCCAGTCACCCCACAGCAGAAGACCCACACACTCTCCCAATGCCCCACACACTCCACCTGCTCCTTGCACACACCCTGCCTCACAGAGGTGGACCCACTTGCCTGGCTGCAGAGAATCTAGGCACTTAGCCTATGCAGTCCTGTAAGTTGTCTGAGGGTATGTTGTTGGCTGGGGCCAGTCCCTAGGGTGAGCCACTTGCCCTGGCTGAGCTGGATTAAATCAGTGCTCTAGTTGGGGAGGCAGACCCTAGGTGGAGAGGCCAGGAGGAGAACTCCAATGATGTCTGCCAGTGACTGTGTTGGCACCCCTGTAACCAGGTCACAAAAATGGCTGCCACTAATGTCTCAGTACCTAGAGAGTTTTCACTTCTCACTGAGATGCACGTAGGGCCTATCAGGTGAGTCTCTTTTTACCAAATGAATGTGCACCTTTCTTCTGGTGATTTTATGTTGTCTTCTGAAATGGGTGAATTTTTGCATAGGCCTTTAAAGAGCTGGCTTGTTTTTTTCTTATATCTGATAGCTTTTCTGGGCGTATTCCCTGTTGTTGTTAGTAGCCAGTAAAGCCAGATATCATGATACTCGTCTTGGTTGTGCTGAGTCCAGAAAATGCTTACAGTGGCAACAGTCCCCACTCAGGTCCCCCACTCCCCCAGGGAAGGCTGCATACCTTTGTATTGCTCCTGGATGGCTGTGAGGGGCTGCAGCTTTGGGAAGATGGCTTTTTTTCTCTCCAGAAGGGAGTTTCTGTCTCTTCCACCCCAGTCAAGACTGTTGTGTGTTGCAGGGGTTCCTCTTATCCAGTTTTCAGCTCTCTCTCAGGGGTAATTCTTCCAAGATTAGTTGTAAGTCTGTTGTCTCCTTGAGAGGAGGTGAGTTCAGAGTCCGCTGACACCACCATCTTGACAGCAATCCAAGAGTAGAGCTTTAACGTTCTCACCATAATGAAAACAACAAGAAAATGGTAATTATGTGAGGTGAAGGATGTGTTAACTAACTTTATTGTGGTAAACATTTAACAATATATACATGTATAAAATCATCAAATTGTACACCTTAAGCTTACACAATGTTATATGTCAATTATAACTCAATAAATCTAGGAAAAAAGATTTCAGGAAACTTAAGGAAGGTGCAAAAGTAATTGTTAATTTTGTCAACATTAAGGGATATTGCATTATAAAAGCTTATATTTCAACTAGATACAGTGCAATCTCAAAGTCCTGAGTATCATTTCTTTAATAAAGAAGCAATCATTCAATTCACTTCACTTTTCCCCCACCAAAAAAATTACATAAATCAACCCTTAGTATGGGCTGCCCATGTTCTGAAGAACAGAAAATCTACCTACACTGGGTTTGTTGCCCTATATTCTTGGTAACTCTACAAATTGGATTAAAATTCGAATGAATTCTGAGCCTGGACAAAAGGCAAGCTCAGAGAATGTCAGGTGACAAGAAATTCCAGAACTAACTCCTAATTTGGCAACTATTCTGGGATTATTATTTCTTCTGGATTGGGCAACATCCTGAACAAACTCAAAATCCCATTTTATGTGAGAACTTAAACTCCTACCTTGGTGTTCAGTGTTCTTTGTTTCACAGCTGAGAGTCAGAAGACAAATGAGGACACTTAAACCCATTCAAAGCATGTGACGAAAAGAGACCATTTTCTTCTGGTGCATTTCTTAACAGGGATAAGACACATTAAGAGAGACTTACATTCTGTCTGATTTATTTGAGAGAATTCTATTCAACATTTCAACTCATTTTTACTAACATTTCTGAAAAGAAAAATTTTTCCCCTTCAACGTAGTGAACTAATCTCAGTTTAAAATCTTACGATGATGCCATGGATATCTGATGGACTCTTAGACTAAATTAAATAAACAAAAGAAAGAACCATTTCTTAAATAAGATTATATACAGCGTTGTGGCTGAATGTATTATTTTACTGTTTTAAACTTCACTTCATATATGTTCTCCCTACCCACGCAATCTTGAAGTACAATGTGTTACAGAAGAGATCTCCTGGAATCCAGGAGGCTAAAGTTGTAGCTGTAGATATTTCTCCTAATTATAAAAGCATCTCCTTTCCTATTCTCAGCCCCTGGGTCTTTGAGGTGCCTAGAAAATCCAGTGGAGCTTCTGAGAAAAGACTATGACCATGTTCTATGTATTTCTTTCAAGTTGGAAGGACAGCCAGGGTGCTGTTGGCAGCCAGGGAGCTCCTGATTCCACCCGTAGGAGCAGATTCATCCTGGCAGAAGTCTCTAGGGACTTGAAGTCCCAACAACCCTACCTATTTTCTTCACAATGTTTTATTCACCAGTAAGTGCTACTTTTTGATTAAGAGATTTACTTTCCCAGGTTCTCTTGTTAAATTTAACATCTCTCATAAGAATTAATACAGCAACCCAATAGTAACAAGTCACTAATGAATTACAAAACTGTTTTCTTGGGTATTATAGAGCAGAGATAAAGGGAAAATTAGAGAAATATATGTTGAGTGGAGGAGAATGCATCACCATCTCAGAAGTGTCCTGGTACAAGCGACCTATGCACTGAGAGAACTTGGCAAATAGAAGTGAGCAGGTCAGAGAGGGAGAGATGGAAATTTTCCAAAGATAAATTGAGCAGTTGTTGCCTCTACATGCATTTGTAACATGTAGTCATATTATGAGTGAAGTGGAGCTGGGTGGAAAATGGCTTTTTCCTACCACCCCATAAATCAAGGTGAGAAACCATCAGCCTAGGAAAGAAAAGGTCCTCAAACTTAATTTAATTTTCTTCTGGAGTTAAGTGGATAAGGTCATTTTTGTGTAATCCTGTAGACAATTTTTTCCTAATTCACCGCTCTGGTCACTTTATGTGGCTTAAGAGTAGAAAAGAATTGAAGAACTATGAACAGTGATAACACATACATATATGTTTCAAAAAACTATAATAAGAGGTGAAAGAAACTTTGAGATCCTTAGTGGATGGCAGAGTGTGATGTCAGTGATTTATGAACACTGGGGAACCCTACAGCTGCACTAACTCTTGCCTGTCTGCTGGTCCCAAGCATTGGCCAGCTACTGTTTTTGCCTCTTGTCTCTTCAAGCATGCTATCTCTCCATATCTGGAAAGCAGCATGTTTTTCTGTAGTTAGAAAATTTAGATCTGTTTGAGCCCTGGCTCTGACTCATTCCAAATGTGTAACCTTAGGGGAATATCTTCATCTCTCTGAGAGACCGTACCACATGCTTAGCACGTGTGTTGTGTAGATGCCGGAATCCTATACCTAACATCTGGACAATATTTTTTAATTGACGCTGTCTTTTCAACTGTTATTTCTTTCTTTTCTTCCCTTGATTCCCTTGAAGTATACTAAAATATTTTCTGAATTTATCTTTAACAAAGCTCAGTTACTTCAAAATCTATAAATCAAGTAAGTATAAGCAACGAAAACTAAAATTTTATGTTTTACTCCACGTGTGCTTTATATTTTTTCTGTGCTTTATTTATTTATTTATATGTTTTTGGCCTTCAAATGAACCAAAATTTCCCTATTGCAGATTCATGGCTTTACTGTGTTTTTCCTTAAAGATTTCATAAAATCTTGCCTTTCAGCACATGGTTCGGAACTCCCATCCTGATATTTCACTGGTTTGGGTGATGCAAATAAAAGACCTATTGACCTTGTTCAAAATTATTACACTATGAGGCTCTTCCTTGAATAGATATGCTGCTCCAGGACTGATGAGTTGCCCTGGAAAACTATAGCCACCTCTATACAGCTGTCAGCTGTGAGAAGTGAGGGAAGTGTGAACATATTGATATCAACCACAGTATCTTGAAGCTGATGAGAACTTGCCTCTTAAATATGCAGAGCAATGGGCCTGACATGAGGGAAAAAATCCATATGCTTTGTATCAGTGAATGGGACAAATTACCTCTTTAATCTAAAATAGCATCCATTCATTTTGACCAAAGTGGTAAGTTAGAACTTACAAATCAGCCCTAGGAAGGTGGTGGGCAGGAACTCTTAGTGTTGATCTTTTCCAACAGTTGTCAGTATGCATGTACCTTAGAATTCTTGCACTTATGTTGAGTGCATTTGACTTTGCATTTTCCTCCAAAGAAAATTATTACTATTTACCAATATTTATGGCATCATGAAATAAATAGAAATTGGGTCAACCCTCTTCAGACTTCGGGATCTAGTATGATATCGTATGGATAGTAGAGATTGCTAATTCCCTTCTCCCAACATCTGGTCTCCTCTTTTTTAGATAGGGAACTCTAATTGTTAGCTGAGTACATTGCAGCCCAGAATAAAAGACTCTACTCTCAACCTTCTTTACCAGCTAGAAATGGCAGAAGGATGAATCTTTATCAGGAAGATGTAAGTGGAAATGTGTAGAACTTGTGGAAAGGCTGCTTGAAGAGAGCTGTCTCAGCTAAGGGAGGACCCCTCTGTGCTTTTCTGTCATTCCCCCTCCATCTTACTTAACACAATCATGCACATCACAAGGCAACCTTGAAAAAAAAGCCATAGGCTGATGACAGTGGAATAGAAAGGCAGGAGCCCAAATTCCTGATAGTGCCATGGAGCTCTCTCCCAGCCCAGAGCTGCTGATTCAGGACTTTCTCTATGCAAGAAAGAAATAAGTTTCTCTCTTGTTTAAGGCAATGTTTGTTGTTTTGTTTACTATATTAAGGTAAATTCTACATTTTAAATATAAAGAAGATTAATAACAGTACTGTGATGGGCCATATTGAACCCTGAGATAGAAGGTAATTCAGTAATACTGATTCTGTCTTTAGTTAAAAGTTGAGATTTTGTTTATATGGATTTTTTGCATAAATTTTGATTTTTAAAAACATTGCATTGGTATTCCCATTTCTTGGAAGATAAATTAGACATACTTTTCCCCATTCCTTCTAAGTACAACTAAAAACTTTTGATATTATGTGTAACCTATGGACTTTTGATTAGAATGATGTGTCAATGAAGGTTCATTGACTGTAAAAAATGTACCACTCTGGTGGGGGATATTGATAATGGGGGAAACTGTGCATGTGTAGGGGCAAAGAATATATGGGAAATCTCTGTATCTTCTACTCACTTTTGCAGTGAACTACAAATCGTTCTAAAAAATAAAGTCTATTTTTAAAAATCTAATAGAACTGAATGGAGAAATAGACAAAGACCACAACTATATTTGAAGAAGTCAACACTCTTCAATAGAATTTTTCTGTTATCTTCCTGTTATTTATTTCTACTTTAATTCAGTTGTGGATAGACAACGCATTCAACCTGGGTTCATTTTTCTTTAAACTTGTTGAGGTTGGATTTATGGCCCAAATGTGGTTTATTTTCTATGAGAGTGGATTGCATCCTGTTCATTTAATTGTTATACTAATTATTGAGAGAAGGGCGTTGACTTATACACATTTAGAAACAAGCAACACATTTCTAAATAATCTATGGGCCAAAGATGAGTCTGAAGATTAATCAATACATATGTTGAACTAAACAAAAATGAAAATGCACCATATCAAATGTTTATGAGGCATAGCAAAAACAGTACAGAGAAGGAAAGTTATAGTCCTAAATGCATATTGGAAAAGAGGAAAAGTCTCAAATCAATAATCTATGCTTTTATCTGAAGATTAGAAAATGAAGAACAAAATAAACCAAAAACAAGCAGAAGGAAAGAAATTATAGTAGTAAGAGCAGAAATAAATGAAACTGAAACAGAAAAGCCATAGATAAAACCATAGAAACAAAGAGCTGATTCTTTGAAAATATCAATAAAAGTGACAAACCTCTAATGAAACTGAAGCAAAGAGAGAACAAATTGCTAATATCAAGAATGAAACAGGATGTCATTAGAGGCCTTGTAGACATTAAAATGATAATAAGGGACTATTACAAATAAGTCTACACGCATACATTTAACAATTTAGATGAAAAGGACTAATTCCTCAGACAGCACTAACTACCACAACTCACCAAATATGAAATAGACAATTTTAATAGCCCTATAACTATTAACAAATTGAGCTCATAATTTAATAATTCCCCAAAAAAGTAATCTCTAGGTCCACATAGTTTCACTGGAGAATCATGTCAAACTTTTAAAAAAGAACTAACGGCAATTCTAAATAAACTTTTCCAGAAAGTAGAAGACGAAGGACCACTTCTCATTTCATTTTATGAAACTAGGATTAATCTGACAAAAACCAGAGAAACAGACCAATAGTACAAAAAATAAAAACTACAGAGTAATCTACCTCATGAATACAGACAGTAAAACCTTTAACCGAATATTAACAAATAGATATTAGCAGTATATAATAGGAATTATATCCATGACCAAACAAGACTTATTTCAGGGATACAAGGCTAGTTCAATATTCAAAAATTAATCAATGTAATCCACTATAAAAGAAACTAAAACCAAAAATCACATGATCATATCAATCAATGCAGAAAAATCATTTGACAAAATTCACGTGATATTCATGATAAAAACTCTCAGTAAAATAGGAATAATGGGTAACTTCATCAACTTGACAAAGAGCATCTACCAAAAACCTACACGTACCACTCTATTTAGTGGTGAAAGACTGAATGCTTTCTCCCTAAGATCAGAAACAAAGCAAGGATGTCCACTCCTAGCACTCATGCTGTAAGTTCTAGCTAATGCAATAAGGCAAGAAGAGGAAGTAAAGACAGAGATCAGAAAGGAAGAAATAAAACTCTTTTTATATACAGATAACATGGCTACATAGAGTGAGTTCAGCAAGGTTGCAAAATATAAGATAAACATAAAAAATAAATTGTATTTCTATATGCTAGCTACAAACACATGGATACTGAAATTAAAAATAAAATACCATTTACAGTCACCTAAAAAATTAAATACTTTGGTGTAAATCTAACAAAACATATATAGAACTTGTATCCTGAAAACTATATAATGCTAATGAAAGAAATTAAAGAATACCCAAATTAATGGGGAGACATATTGTGTTTGTGTGTTGGAAGACTCAACATAGTAAAGATATTAATTTTCTTTAAATTTACAGTCATGATTTACAGTCATGTGTTGCTTAATGACAGAGATACATTCTGAGAAATGCATCATTAGGCAATTTCATCATTGTGCAAACATCATAGAGTGTACTTACACAGACCTAGGTGGTATAGCCTACTACACACCTGAGCTACATGGTACTAGTCTTATGGAATCACCATGGTATATGCAGTCCATCATTGACCAAAATGTCATTATGTGGTGCATGACTGTAAAGGTTTAATACCATTATTATCAAAACCCCAGCAAAATTTTTTGTAGGTATAGATAAAACTATTCTAAAACGTATATGGAAAAGCAAAAGAACTAGAATAGCTAAACTAATTTTGAAAATGAAGATTAAAGAACGATTCAGGGGCCGGCCCCATGGCATAGCAGTGCACGTGCTCTGCTGCTGGCGGCCTGGGTTCAGATCCCAGGCGCGCACCGACGCACTGTTTGTCAGGCCATGCTGTGGCAGCGTCCCACATAAAGTGGGGGAAGATCGGCATGGATGTTAGCTCAGGGCTGATCTTCCTCACAAAAAACAAAAACAAAAACAAAAAGAACGATTCAGTCTACCTGATTTTAAGACTTATTAGGTAGCTACACTGATGGAGTCAGTATGTGATTGGCATGGGGCCTGACACATAGATCAATGGAACAGAATAGAGAACCAAGAAATAGACCTATACAAATATGACCACCTGATTTTTCACAAAGGTGCAAAAGTGATTCAATGGAGGAAAGATAGTCTTTAAAAAAAGTGAAGTTGCAGCAAGTGGACATCCATAGGCAAAAAATTGAAACTCAACCAAAATCTCACATCTCATGCAAACATTAACTCAAAATGGATCATGGATTAAAATGTAAAATAGAAAAATATAGAAGTTTTAAAAAAGAAAATGTAGGAAAACAATCTTTGGGATTTAAGTCTAGGCAAAAATTCTTGAACTTGACACAAATAGACTTGAAGATCCATAAATTTGATGATCAACAAAAGGAAAAATTAAACTGAATTTTATCAAAATTAAGCTCTTTTTCTTTTTGAAAGATCTTTTAAGTGGAGGATAATATTTGTAAGCCATATTTCTAACAAAGATCAAATATCTAGAATAATAAAGAACTCTTGAAATGCAACAGTAAAAATAAATAAATGAATAAAAATACAAACAAAAATCCAATTAGAACATGGCAAAAGATAGGAACAGACATTTCAGTAAAGAGGATAAACTGATGACAAATAAACTGAAAAGACCATCAACATCATAATCCATTAGGGAAATCAAATTTAAACTACAACAATTAGTCTGAGAATTTTCCAAATTTTAAGTTCTGGTTCCTTTGGCTTAAACATTTATCTCTTTCCTCCTTTATTTTACTACAAGCAGCAAGGAGAAACCAGGCCACACCTTCCACATTTTGCTTAGAAATCTCCCCAACTGAATATCCAAGTTCATCACTTGCAAGTTCTGCTTTCCCTAAAACATTAGAACATAATTCAGCCAAGTTCTTCACCACTTTGTAACAAGGATCACCTTTCCTCCAGTTTCCAATAACATGTTTCTCCTTTCTGTCTGAGACCTTACCAGAAGTACCTTTAATGTTTTTCTCTCTACCAACAGTCTTTTCACTGCAATCTAAGACTTTTTTTTTTTTTTTTTTGGTGAGGAAGATCGGCCCTGGTCTAACATCTGTTGCCAATCTTCCTCTTTTTGCTGAGGAAGATTATCCCTGAGCTAATATCTGTGCCCATCTTCCTCTATTTTCTATGTGGGACACTGCCACAGCATGGCTTGATCAGCGGTGTGTAGGTCTGTGGCCGTGATCCCAACCTGTGAACCCCGGCCTGATGAAGAAGAGCGCACAAACTTAACCACTATGTCACCAGGCCAGCCCAATCTAGGCTTTTCTTTTTTTTTCTAACTTTTTTTTTTTTTTGGTAATATTGACACTGAGCTAACATCTGTTGCCAATCTTCCTCTTTTTTCCCCCCCTTTTTTCTCCTCAAAGCCCTAGTACACAGTTGTATACCTTAGTTGTAGGTCCTTCTGTTCTTCTATGTGGGAGGCCTCCTCAGCAGTATGGCTTGATGAGTGGTGCGTAGGTCTGCGCGCAGGATCGGAACTGGCGTAACCCCGGCCCCTAAGCGGCGTGCACAAATTTAACCACTACGCCACTGGGCCAGCTAGGCTTTTCCTAGCCTCAAACCATTCCGGCCTCTACCCATTAGTAAGTTTCAAGCCACTTCTACATTTTTAGGTATTTGTTACAGCAGCACCCCAGTTCCCAGTACCAAAATCTGTTTTAGTTTGCTAGGGCTGCCATAACAAATTACCACAGACTGGGTGGCTTAAACAATGGAAATTTATTTTCTCACAATTCTGGAGGCTAGAAATCCAAGGTCCAGGTGCGGTAAGGTTGGTTTCTTCTGAAGACTCTCTCCCTAGCTTGTAGACAGATTTCTTCTTCTAGTGTCTTCACATGGTCCTTCCTCTGTGTTTGCCTGTGTGCTAATCATCTCCTCTTCTAATGAGGACACCAGTCATATCAGATTAGTTACCCTTGCACCCCCCATGATACCTCATTTTACCTTAGTTACCTCTTTAAAGGTGCTCTCTTTGAATATAGTCATATTCTGCAATATTGAGGGCTATGACTCAAACATGTGAACTTGGGGGCCCACAATTCAGCGACGTAGCCCCTTACATAATGTTTATTAAAATAAATGTATTTAATTCTCCTCATTTTTCATATTCTCTCCAAAGATCGTAAAAAACCAAGGACATGCCTTTCGGGGCCAATATAAAAATTAATCAATGAACAGATATACCTGAATAAAAATGCTACATGTAATTTTATTAAGTGTTTACTATATTCTAGACAATGCATACATATTAACTATTTTGTTAAAAAAGTTTAAACAGCCCTTCATAAAAGGAAATTTTCCACTTAAATTAGGACTTTCCTAGGAGATACCAAAATTCACTGTTGTGTTTCATAACAACTGACTCTAAACAGCTGAAGCAGATAGAAGACTCGAACTTTGAAAGATCCCAGTACTCTAGACCCTTACTTGACCTAACTGAAGTCATTGTCCTGACCAATGAACAATGGGACTTATTTCAACTAATTGTGCTGGAACCATGGACTCATTCTGTCCTATCTATAATGTTAATCTTCAACAATTAACTAGCATAGCCACCATTAACTCCTCCCTTCCAGCACTTAAAATTCCTTGATTTCGTTTTCTACTCAGTGACCAACTAAGTGAATTTTTTCAATGCTGTATGTTCCCTTGTTGTCAAATTAATAGACTCAGAGTTGTAATTTTTTGAAAAGGATCTAGTGGTTTTCCTTTTATTCTTTGGCATCTGAATAAACCAAGGTCTGTCAGATTCTAAACCAGATTTGAATCAAGATCTGTTAGATTCTAAGCCCAAAGCTCTTGCATTCACCCTGCACTGCCTCTGTGTGCCCACTACTTCCAGGTGCTATGAATAATGCACAAAATTGTGAAATACAGCCTAGATTCTTCAAGAGGCTATTCATCTGTTGAGGTAAATAGAGATAAAAATAACAGCATGAGCAATATTTCAAGAAAAAAAATATTTAATTGCAGAAGAATGGAAGATGCCAAAAGCGCTGGAGTCTTGTGGGTGGAAGAAACAGGGTGAAGAAAGAGACTGAGGCAGTGATGTAGAAAGTATGTAAATACGACTAAACGCGCTAATGTTCCTGTATCAGAGGTTGATAAAGCCGAACAGGAAGTTGTGCAGTCAGGTGTGGCTGCAGTCAGTGTGAGGAATTTGTCTTTTATTCTCTGTCCTAATGTATCTGGGGAATGTGTCCTGCTCACCTCAATAACAGGAGCTGACATAACACTGATCCTCAAAAAACGGTGAGATGGGAGAAGAGATTTAAAAATGACCACAAATTCACTGTGATAAGCCATGGGTATCTATTGGAGATTTTTGAACAGGGAGTGATATTGTCGGGGGAAGAGGGAGAATCTCCCTCTGCCCTTTCCCTTAAGGTTCTTATGGCTGGCCAAATAATTAACAAGACAGGTTAGCAGGAGAAAATAATACCAAGTTTAATAACATGTATACATGGGAGAAAGCAGGGACACTGCGTTTCTCAACACAATAGCAGAAATTCTCGTCTTAAATATCTTTTTCAGCCAATGACAAAGGAGGATTTTGGCGGTGGGGGGAGTCAGTTACAGGAGATTACCACTAAAGCACAGTAAACAAGAGTAAGGTTTATTATGTAGCTCAAGGCCTCAACTTCCACATTGATAAGTCTCTAGAAATGAGCTCATCCCCCCTCTTCCCAATACAGAGAGGGAGATACCTTTACAAATGGAGATTTCCCTTATAAATGTAAATGATTGTCTGGCAACTCTTCGCAGGGTCATCCAGAGAATGTGGCCAGAGAGACAGAACTTCTGATAAGAGGGGCTTGTTGGTGCCTTTCCTATTGTAACATTTACCCTACGTTATCTTTACAGCCATCATGATAGATCTGTTCCAGGAAGGAGCTACCATGTCAAATTCTTTAGGCAGTTAGTGGGGGAGGTCAAATGTCTCTAGAGAAAACAACCAAGGTAAAGAGATAGATTTCAGGGTGGCCAAATCTTGATCTCCCACAATATGTAGTGATAGTGGTGTTTTTAAGTAGTCTTCTTCATTAATCAAGAAGATGAGTGGAAGAGACACAATAGGAAGAGGGATGGAAAAAATGATTACAATCTTCTCTCCATATCCGTGGGTTCCAGGTCTGCGGATTCAACCAACTGCAGATGGAAAGGCCTACTATTTTTGCATCTGTACTGAACATGCACAAACTTTTTTTCTTTTCATTATTTTCTAAACAATGCAGTATAACAATTATTTACACAGCATTTACATTGTATTAAGTATTATAACTAATATAGAGACAGTTTAAAGTATACAGGAGGATGGACATAGGTTATATGCAAATACTATGCCATTTTATGTACGGGACTTGAGCATCTGCAGATTTTGGTGTCCTCGGGGGGTCCTTGAACCAATCCCCCGTGGATACTGAGGGATGACCGTACATATTTTAATCAAACCCCAAATTTGTTGTGGGTTATTTGTATTGTTTAAAGAATTAGAGGATCAAATCAGAAGTGCTGAAGTAAACTGAAAGAAAGAAGTCCTCTGATTCAATGTGAGCTCCATGAGTGCAGAAACTGAGATTGTCTTATTCACAGTTGTGTCCTCAGAACTTAGGTCAGTGTCTGGCACACAATCAATATGCAGCAAATATTTTTTAAGTGAATGAAAGTTGAAATGATTGAATCAAAACAATGCTGGAGAATTTCTGGGTTGGGATTGTAATATGAGGATTTGGTAAATCCAGGAAAGTTGAGAATGTCCTACATTGAGCTTTCTTTAATACCAGTGTTGTTAGATATTTGAGTGGGAGCTGGATTTGGGGAAATAGAGTCTTTTCATTTTGAGTTGAATTTCTTTCCCTGATTCTGATGTTTACTTTATTACACAGAATTAGAAAGTGTTTTAAGAACGAAAAGTAATACTTTCAGCAAAAGCTATGTTTTTGAGTAATCAGATAAAGTTACTGTCTTTAGATTGAGACTACGCGCTTAGAAATAAAAAAGTAATTTGATACTCAGGATCTGATCCTGGATCAGATAAACATGATCCAGATAACTTAACCTAAAACTTTTTTCTTTTGTAGTAAGCTCACCTTTTTCCACTGGTGTTCAATCTTGCACACAAGAATCACCTGGGGGAACTCTTTAAATACTCGTGCCTGCAGCCGCCCTCAGATATGCAGGTAAAATTTGGTCTGTAAGTGAGCCTGGACATCAGTATTTTTTGAAAGTTGCCTGGTGATTCTCATACACAGCCATAGTTGAGGACCATTTCCTGCTAACTTCGTCTCCTGATATCCCACCTTCCCACTGCACACACCCAAATTGAACCACACACATCATCTTTCTCCAAACGCACCAAGCTCTGTTTGTGCCAACACTTACGCTGTCCCTTGTCACTCCTACTCCATCCAGTGAGTACTTACTTACTGTCTTTGTGACCCAGATCAAATCCATTGCCTCCATGACATCTACTCTTTTTTCCCTGCCAACTCTGGTATAATCAATTCCTCTCTATTTGATGTTTCCACAGCTCTCAGTTGACTTGTTACCATTGTTCATTTAATTCCCCCACTGGATTGTGAGCTTGCTGAGGGCAAGGAATATAGTTCATTTCTTTTAGTAGTCTGACTTCTTGTCACAGGTAAACAATTAATAAATGTGTATTTGATGGAACCAAAATTATTTGAGAACACAATACAAAATAATTTCTAAGTTATGTTGAAGTCCCATCCAAAGTTTAAAAAAAAGTCATCCTCTATATGTGTTTTATCTATCAGGACACAGAGCTGAAAACTGAGCATCCTATTTTCTGCTCTGGGCGGTTCTTTGATTTCCCTGAACTACAGTTTCTGCATCTTTGAAATGAGAGACTTGTGCCAGATGATTTCTATGTTCCCATTGATTGTGAAAGCAATGATGTCTGACAGAATATAGAATTGTCAAATAGCCTAATGGGCTAATGGGGTGGTAAGAAGACAGGCAGCTTCATATTTCTAAACTATTCATATACTAAATGCATGTTAACCGCCTGAATATCTTCGTGGACTGGAACATTCTCTGACGCATAGAAAATCAAGAAATTTGCTCCCCTGCCAATCTCTCAATAAGCATCAATCACTTAATAGATGTCTACTGTAGGGGGAAGAGGGAGAATCTCCCTCTGCCCTTTTCCTTAAGGTTCTTATGGCTGGCCAAATAATTAACAAGACAGGTTAGCAGGAGAAAATAATACCAAGTTTAATAACATGTATACATGGGAGAAAGCAGGGACACTGCGTTTCTCAACACAATAGCAGAAATTCTCGTCTTAAATACCATGTTCAGCCAATGACAAAGGAGGATTTTGGGGGTTGTGGGAGTCAGTTACAGGAGATTACCACTAAAGCACAGTAAACAAGAGTAAGGTTTATTATGCAGCCCCAAGGCCTCACCTTCTACATTGATAAGTCACTAGAAATGAGCTCATCCCCCCTCTTCCCAATACAGAGAGGGAGATACCTTTACAAATGGAGATTTCCCTTATAAATGTAAATGATTGTCTGGCAACTCTTCACAGGGTCATCCAGAGAATGTGGCCAGAGAGACAGAACTTCTGATAAGAGGGGCTTGTTGGTGCCTTTCCTATTGTAACATTTACCCTACGTTATCTTTACAGCCATCATGATAGATCTGTTCCAGGAAGGAGCCACCATGTCAAATTCTTTAGGCAGTTAGTGGGAGAGGTCAAATGTCTCTAGAGAAAACAACCAAGGTAAAGAGATAGATTTCAGGGTGGCCAAATCTTGATCTCCCACACTACCAAGTGTCAGGAAATTCACAGTTGGGATGGTATTGTAGGTGTCTACAATATTGATGATCATTTATTGATCATTTATCATTAAGCTACAATAGCATTAACATATGCTGCATTCATGCTAATGGTGTGTGTTTGACAAGCAACATTGATTTACCCTTCGCTGCTCTAAAAAGATGAGTGTTAGGTGAAGTGAAACTAATTTCAGATGACCACGTTATTTATTCTAAGTAAACACATGAAGCTTACTCTAGAATAGAAAATTCCCAGTTGGGGATAATATTATCTAGCATTTATTGGGCATCTTCTATGTGTCTTGCATTGTACTTTATTTGTTATCTCATATTACTCATTATGTTGGCAAGGTAGATTTATTTTAAATTTATTTTTAAATTTTATTACTTTTATTGTATTTTTAATTTATTTTAAAATTTTATAATGAAAAAGTTTAAACATCTAGAAAAGTAGACAGCATAATGTAATGAATATACGTATATCTATTACCTAGATTTAATAATTTAACTAATATTTTGCCATATTTACTTTATTCTGTTCTAGATTTTTAACAGTAAATTATAGATGTCATGACATTTTACCCTTAATTCCTTAGTATGCATCTCAAAAAAAATGCGTAGTTTCTGAAATAACCATTAACAACACCATTATAGTACCAAAATATAGTAATATTTCTTTAATATCATCTAATATCAAGTTCATATTAAAAGGTTCCCATTTGTACCCAAAATGTGTGGTATTTAAAAATACATATCATGCAAACTAGGATCCAATAATCCACAAATTTCATTTGATTATGTTTATGTTAATGCTCTTTTCCTCTAGAAAAGAATTCCCTCTGTCTTCTTTTTTTCATGACACTAACTTTTAAAAGAGACTAGGAGACTTCCACTTTCAGATCTGACATATAAAGAGCTAGAAGTCATCACTCCCAACCTTACAACAAGAAAAAAGTTAAACAAACTGATAAATAATGACTTTTCTTGGATCTATCAGAGAGGTGAGGTGTCAGGAAAAGCCTTCACACCAAAATTTGGAAACACAGGAAAATCCAGAGTCACAGCCAAGATCTTCTTACCTGGGGTAGTTGTCACTTGAACAATAGAGTGATAGAAACATTTAATGGTAATTTTGACTAAGTGGCGGGAGGCTGACTATAGACTATCATGATGGTTAGAAACTCCTGGAGGCTACAGTCTTAGAAGAAACACCATACTTTAGTAGACTTTACCTTCAAGAACCCCATCAGTTTTGCACGTTGAAGAACCAATAGATTCTCTTATGACTCTGGCAGAGAAAGCAGAAACGTATTCATTTTGAAACATACTCAGGCCATTCTCCCAAAGGCCTACTTTCCAGGGTAAAAGACTACCTGAGCCTTATCTCATCTGGAGGAAGAGCTTTACCCCATTATAGTCCCCTCTAGGCTTTGTGTCTCAAGTAAGGTGAGCATGGTAGAGTGGCAGGCAAAAAGAAATTCTTGTGAACATCACAGCTCACTGACACAGGCCCATCAAAAGACTAAAATTTAACTATAAGATTATAGAACACTTTTCCGCATTCACACTCTACCACCACATCACAGAGCTCCAGTATGATATTGGCTGACAGATGAAAGAGCTTCAAGATGAAAACTATATATAAGAATTCTTAGACAACAGGAGAGAGAAAAATAAGGCCACTGGAGGAATATGAAGCCTCTGAACCTACAACTAAAGCAAGCATTAAACACAGCCCAGCTCTAAGCCAGATTAACATAAAACACCACACAAAAGGCCTATTTACCTCAGTTCCTATTACCTGATATATCAGGTCAGGCTTTCAACAAAAAATTATAGGGCATGCAAAAACAAAAGCAAAAATACAATGTGAAAAGGCAAAACAAGCATCAGAACTAGACTCATATGTGACACATATTTTGAAACTATCAAACAGGGAATTTAAATACCTATCATTAATACATTAAGGGCTCTGATGGAAAAAGTAGACAACATGTAAGGATGGATGGGTAATATAAGTGGAGAAATGGAAACACTAAGAAAAATCAAAAGGAAATGCTGGAAATCAAAACCTCTGTAACAGAAATGAAGAATGTCTTTGATGGACTCATCGGTACACTAGATCCTTCCAAGGAAAGAATCAATGAGCTTGACTATGTCAACAGAAACTTACCAAACTAAAATGCAAATAAAAGGAATGAAAAAAAAAATAACAGAACATCCAAGAGCTGTGCGATAAAATCAAAGATATAATCTACACATTATTGGAATATGAGAAAAAAATGAGAATGAAACAGAAGAAATATTTTAAAAAATAAGAGAATTTTCAAAATTTATTACAGACACCAAACCACAGATTCAAAAAGCTTTGAGAATACCAAGAAGGATAAATATCAAAAAATCTACCAAAATATCAAGGCATATGATATTCAATGAGGAAAAAAAAGAAAGATTCGTGAAAGAAGCCAGAGGAAAAAAATATCTTATCTATTGAAGAACAGGGATAAGAGTTACAGTGAATTTCTTCTCAGAAACTATGCAAGCAAGAAGAGAGTGGAGTTAAATATTTATAGTGCTAAAATATAAAAATCACAAATCTAGAGTTGTATATTATATTCAATAAAATTACTCTTGAAAAGTAAAGGAGAAATAAAGACTTTTTCAGATAAATAAAAACTGAGAGAATTCATTACCAGCAGATCAGTCCTGCAAAAACTGTTAAAAGTTTTTCAGGGAGAAGAAAAACAACATAGGTTGAAACTTGAATCCATATAAAGAAGGGAAGAGCATTAGAGAAAGATTAAATAAAGGTAAAATAAATCTTTTATTTTTCTTCTTATTTTTCTAAAAGATAACTTTGTTTAACATAATAATAGTTAATGTATTGGGTGATTATAGCTTATGGATAAGTGAAATAAATGGCAGGAGTGTAATAAGTGATGAGAGAGAAGAATTAGGAACCCTTTGTTATAGGATACTTGCACCATGTGATGCAGTATGGTGTTTTTGAAGGTGAACGTAGTTTATTTGTAAATATAGATTGCAAATGCAAAGGAAACCATAAAAAAATTTTAAAAGAACTATAATTGATATGCTAAGAGAAGACAAAATGGAATCACATAAAGTGCTCAATTAAAACCAGAGAAGTGAGAAAAAGAGGGAGAAAAAAGAAAACAAAGTGCAACAAATAGAAAAGTCACAACTATGATAGATGTTAATACAATTATATCAATTATGAATTTATATGTGAATGTTCTAAGTACACAAATTAAAAGACAGAGATTTTCAGAATCTCAGAAAATTTCAGAAAAAAAAAAAAGCAAAACCAACTGTATGTGATCTCCAAGAAACCCACTTTAAATACTAGCCTTGTGATGCAGCAGTTAAGTTCACATGTTCTGCTTTGGCAGCCCAGGGTTCACCGGTTCAGATCCTGGGTGTGGACTTACTCACCGCTCATCAAGCCATGCTGAGGCAGCGTCCCACATAGAAGAGCTACAACTCTACAACTATGATATACAACTAAGTACTGGGGCTTTGAAGAGAAAAAAGAAAAAGAGGAAGATTGGCAACAGATGTTAGCACAGGGCCAATCTTCCTCAAAAACAAAAAAAAGATTCATATAGTTTAAAAGTAAATTGAAAATCCCCAAAATACTTGCTGACTAAACAACACACTTCTAAATAACACGAGTCAAAGAAGAAATTTAAAGAGAAATGTAAAAACGTTTTGAGCTAAATGAAAATGAATACTTTTTTTTCAAAATTGTAGTATGCAGCAAAAGCAGTGCTTAGAGGAAAATTTGTAGCATTGAATGCATATATTAGAAAAGAAACAGACCTAAAATCAATAACCTAAGTTTCCACTTTAAGAAATTACAAAAAGAAGAGCAAATTGAATCTAAAGTAAGCAGAAGAAAAAATGTAATAAGAATTAGGGCAGAAATCGATGAAATTGAAAACAGGAAATCAATAGAGAAAATCAACAAAACCAAAAGCTGGTCCTTTGAAAAGATCTATAAAATTGACATGCCTATAGCCAGGCTAAGTGAAAAAGAGAGGACAGAAATTACTATTGTCAGAAATGAAAGAGGACATCACGACAGATCTCATGGACATTAAAAGTGTATTAAAGGTATACTATGAATAACTCTATGCCCACAAATTTGAAAACTTAGATGAAATGGATCAATTCCTTGACAGACACAATCTACCAACTCACACACGAAGAAATAGAGAAGCTGAATAGGCCTATATCTGTTAAAGAAATTGAATCAATAATTAAAAACCTTCCAAAACAGAAAGCACCAGCGCCAGATGACTTCAGTGGTAAGTTCTAACAAACATTTAAGGAAGAAATTACACCAATTCTCTACAATCTCTTTCAGAGGATATAAGCAGAGGGCATACTGTCTAACTCATTCTATAAAGCCAGCATTACCCAGTGATTTCAGGAGAAAATGGGAAGGCTTGAATAGATATGATTCAGGAGAATTTTTAGGGCAGTGAAACTATTCTCTGTGAAACTGTAATGTGGATATATGACATAATGTGTTCGTCAAAACCCATAGAACTTCATAGCACAAAGAGTCAACTGCTGTATGCAAATTTTTAAAAATCATTTAGGAAGTCCGGAGATCCCAGGATGAAATGCACACTGTGACAAAAAAAAATCTAAGTATATTACAAATGTATGAAACAATTTTCATTGAAGAGGGAGGGGGGAAGAGGTGATAACCTAAGTAATTTTGGAAATGAGTAGTCTGTAAAACTAAAGACTGCACATAAGCAATGCAATCCAGTGGATAAAGTTGTTACCCGTGGGAGTATGGGTTAACAATTCTGATACTACTATACATATACACTGGAATTTAACAATTAAGTAAATGGATGGTAAGCGGTTGGAACCAGATTTCTCACTGTTGGAGTGGGAATTTACAGATAAGAAAGGGAGGAGTCTAGAATGATCCATGTAGTAATGGAGTAGAGTTGGAGATAGTTTGAACTCATGTTTAGTTTAGTATAGATAGATCTGGTTATAGAGAGAAGCATTATAGATAGGTGTGTATACAAAGATTAACATACACACATATGTTTCCTTGTTCTGTCAGCTAAGAGGGCCTAGAAGCAATGACACCCTAGTGGCAACAAGCACATATACTACTCAGATCTTGATTTCTAATACAATTCCCCTAGGATCCTTGGAGAAACGGTTGATTCTAGGACTGAGGCAGGAAATATAAAAGATGAGCTTGGAACATCCTGTAGTGCCAGAAATGAGAGAAATACTAAACAAACAAACAAAAAAATCTCGCATTGATGGGGATATGTCAAAGGGACAGAGGGGTCAAATAAAAGAGCTCCCAGTGGCCAAAGCTGGAACAATTTGAGGGAAAAAAAGGAAGTAGTATTGGATTACATCTCAAAGCATAAATTAAATATCCATGAATCCATACTGATATAAATGATTGAATAAATAAGTAAATGCCATAGAAGAGACAAATCTCCCATGCAGAAGAATTACAAATAATGTATGTAGATACTCTGCCCCCAAGGAGAAGGATCATAACTCCCCCTTCTGATGTGTGGGATGAACATGTGACTTCCTTCCAAAGAGTACAGTGTGAAAAGAGGAAAAATGAATAAGTTTACAATGAAGAAATCTGATAAACACTATCTCATCCAGGTGATTAAGGTCAACATCAACAGTGATACGTTATGTCGTTATGTCAATAGTATGTACCCTTGATATACTGTGATGAAAATCTTACTTTACCTCTATGGTCTTCTTCCCCCAAACGCTTAACCCCAGACTAATCATGAGAAACACATTAAATAAATTCTAATAGAGGGACATGCTACAAAATACCTACCAGTACTCCTTAACACTGTCAAGGTCATCAGATGAAGGAAGGTTTGTGAGACTCTCACAGCCAAGAAGACCCTAAGAAAATATGGTGACTAAATGTAATGTGGTATCCTGGAACAAGAAAAGGACACTAGGTAAAAACTAGAGAAATCTGAATATAGTATGGACTTTACTTAAAAATAAGGTAGGAACATTGGTTCATTAATTGTAACAAATGTACCATCTAATAAAAGATACTATTAATAAAAGAATCTGGGTGTGGTGTATATGAGAATGTCTGTATTATCTTTACAATTTTTCTGTATTTTAAAAACTGTTGAAGTTTACTTAAAAAGAAGAAAAAAGAGACTGGCTATTTATTTTGTAGAACGTAGCGATTTCTGGATTTGTCTGTTTTCTTGTCATGTTGTTTAGTATATACCTAGTTCCCATTTTCTTAAGTGGAAGTTAGTTTTAAAGATCCAGGTTAAATATTTTTTGACAAAAATTATTCATAAGTGGTGGTGTGTATACCATAGTATGACACTTTAAGATGTATATCAGTAGCTTGATATCCTACTATTTATGATGCTAAGATTGATCCTTGGGTTATGAGGTGACTATTGTTACCTTTATTTGACACTCCAAGGTAACTGAGACACAGAGAGATTAACTTACTTCTTCAAGTTGTTAGAGCTCATAGGTAATAATGGCAGGGTCAAAATTTGAACATGGGTTAGTCTGACTCAAAACCTTTTCCCAACTCACTACTATACCGTACTGCTTCTGGAATAGTATATGAGACAATATTCATCTCAAAAATTCACCAAAGAATGAAACTTGACACTTTCTCTACCTTACCATTGAGGGCTTGATGCTTGCATTAAAGGAGAGAGAAAAAAGTGACCTGAGACAGTTAGGAAAGGCTTCTTTGATGTGGGATATGTGATACTAGAAGGTATTAAGGAAGATGATGAAATCATGCATCAATTTGGAATGAATAGTGTCATTGAAGAAAGGTTTCTTGAATATTCTGCTGAGTAGTTATTTAACTCTGAAGGGCATATTACTCCGTCTGTCAAGATGATGTCTTCTCTTGGTGCCATTACAACCTAAAGGAAAGCAAATGGGAAATTCAATCCTTTCCCCAGGCATAGTGTTAGAGTGGAGGACAAATGCTAGTATTGTCATAGCATAGAATATGAATTGATTTGATGTTAGAAAATTTGATTAAGTGGCCTGGCTCTGAGAACTACCATCTGGGACTTTGGCAAGCCTCATGTATAAATGAGAAAGACAATAATAACTTTTTAGATTGAGTTCCCTGGAAACAATCCTTGAAATGGACAATTGAGTCCAAAAGTTTATTGGGAAGTAACACTTGGAATGTATACCTTTCAGGAAGTGAAAAAGGCATTATTGGGCAGAAAGAGAAGCTACCTGTAGTGTGGCTAAAGGCTCAGCTGATCCTACAGAGAACTCTGGAGTTGGATTGGCAACTTAGGACAATGCAAATCAGGTCAGGGGAGCCTACATCTCTACTGTCTCAAGTCAAGGCAAGGGGCCAAGTCTTTACATCCTCGTTTATGAGGGGAACTCACAGTGAAGGGACATAACCATTGGCAAAGCAGATCCCTTGGTGGAAGGCAATTCTCAGTGAGGGACAACAGCCACATACTATTAGCAACTAACATTCCCAGTTCTGGAGAGTGGGTTCAGTCCCAAAAGAAGATCCAGACAAAACCATCTATCTTCCATGTCTTATGTAGCTCAAAACCACTTGCATCATATAGTAAGTTTACCTATGAAGGAACACCTTCTTCAGGATTCTCATTGGTGTCATTTCTGGAGAAACTTGCAAGAGAAGGGTCACTAGCCCACACTATAGCCTCTACTGGTAGAGCAGACACATCTCAAGGTTACAGCTGATACTCACTAGCCCCTTCCTCCTCCACACACTCTAGATTAATATCAGGCTTGGCTGGCACCTCTGCTGGTTTAGGTTGATTGCTTGGTGGAATGACTCAGATGCTCATCCTTGAGAGATATAAACCCAGGGTCACTGTAAAAGATATTATGGTATATAGTCCAGATTGCCTTTTTTTCTTTTGAAGAAGATTAGCCCTGAGCTAACATCCATGCCAGTCTTCCTCCATTTTGCATGTGGGATGCCTCCATGGCATGGCTGATGAGTGGAGTAAGTCTGTGTCCGGTTTCCGAACCCACAAATCCCGGCCTCCGAGGCGGAGCAGGAAGAACTTTAACCACTTGGCCATGTGGCCAGCCCCCCAGATTGCCTTTTTTGGACCAAGCACTCATTCTCCCAAGTGTCAGAAGCGTTGGTTGCTGATGTCTCAAAGCTGAGTTCCTTTCTGGGAATTACTCTCTGCCAAAGGGAGCTTGCCTCAACAAAAGTATGCTCCCTCTCCAGTGGCAGCCGTTAACCCAATGCCTAAGGGTAGCAGAATTCCAGAGAGGATTGACCTCTCAGCCCTGGTAAGTTTGGTACACCAAGGCCAGGGACCTGATCAGGAATAAGTAAGACCCTGACACCTGGTTTGGCACATCTGAGTTTATGCAACTGAAAATCTTGAATCCTCAGACTGCCTCAAATGCTCTGAGACTGCAGAAGTGACTCCTTCCCTCAGTTGAAGACTAATGCTCCTCATTTCCTGAAGACTGCAGAGACCTTTGTCTTATAGGGCAACATCCCTTCAGAATCTACCCCACCTCCCTTCACAGCCCTCATGGATTGAATAACTAGGGTCAAGTCACACATAGCCCTATTTGGGAAGTGCTGGGCCTGCTATGGGAGCAAAGAGCCTATACACTGAAGGAACTAAGGATTTAGTTGGCAAGACTAAGGAGAACATATTTGAGACTGGAACCTGAGGGTGCTAAATCAATAGGAGCAGAACGTAAAGTTATCCAATTTCAAGGAGAATTTATAGATATGGACACATAGTATTTAACACCCTGGCGAGGACCACAGGAGATAATGCTAATATGCTGATAGGCTATTCTTAGAAGCTTGAGGAAAGCTAAGGCCCACATTAAGTTAAGTTTAAATGCTAGAACTTCCATGGAACACAGTGGAAGGCAGGATCAAAAACTCAGAGAAGTGAGCATGCTAGAGGAAGGCCAGAAAACTCACCTGCCAACTACATTCTATAGGGTTTGGAGGACACGATAGTTACCAAAGCAATAAGGAATGCCCTGGAGGATTAGGTAAAAATATCATGGGAAAGCTGAATGGTACTCTGCCTTCTGTAGGCAAGGGAAGACAGCTGCAGATGTTGTTACACAACTGGGCTCCTTGATAGCAATGGGATGTTCTCTGAAATTATAGAGTCTGGGTGATTGCATTTAACAGAGTATAGTCAAGTAGGCACAATTATTGTAATGAGTGTCAAGGTCTGAGCAGTAGCTGAGAGGCCTGGACTGCAGAGAGCTATGAATATGGTTACTAGGACACAATATTCCCGGGGGCAAGATAGATGGGTAGCCACCAAGAATAATATTTATTTTATACAACAAATAAATCAAGAATAGATGATTATAAGGCTGAAGCTATCCCACACAATGCTAAATAATCAGTATCCTTGCTCAATTTTCAGACATGAGCCAATTCTCAGACCCAGAATCCTTTAAATGGGGGAGAGATGCGTAGCAATGAAGGATTCTGCAACTCTGGCAAAAACATACAGTAGTGATGTCCCAGTCCTCCCCAGAGAGACCTACCACCATTTACTCAGGTAAATGTATTCTGGGGCAAGAGAAATACTTAGACCTTTCAAGGACTGTTTGACACTGGGTCCAAGCCAACATTGATACTCTGGGATGCAAAGTTATTATGCCCTGCTGTTAGGGTGGGGTACATGGGGTTCAGATCAGATAATACATGGAATCTTGACCTAGGCCTGGCTCATAGTGAGTTCAATGGGTCCTCATCATGGTTAAGAGCAGTATTCCCAAGTAGGAATATGCTGTCTTCAGAACGTGAAGGGACCTAACAGGCTTTGTGTTTCCTTCTTAGTGATGGGAGGTGCCAGATGCAATGTCTCTTTTACTTTGGAGAGGCTGTCCTAGCACACCCAGAATACCAAACCCTTAATGACATTAGTAATATGATAGTCCTTAGAGTGTTCATAGGGTTTATCTTCTACCCTCTGAAGCACATTCTTTCCAAGGTCTCTAATATACTTGCCACTTTTTGCTCATTTTGGTCAATTAGCATTACATCATCAATAGAGTGGACCAATGTGATATTCCGAGAAAAAGCCAGACAGTCCAGGGCCATTTGGAGTGTGGAAGAGATTACAGGTGAGACTGTAAATGTATTCTGTTGGTAGTCAGTCCCAGGTGAGTGGGAACTGCTTCTGCACCTCTTTTCTGATGGAGAAGAAAAAGCATGCATTTGCCAGATTAATAGTGTGAGTGCTATTTGGAGGTGGCCATAGGCCACATCCTAGAAGGAGGCAAAAATCTTAGGTGTGGCAGTTCCCTGAGGCCAAGAGCAATTCCTCAAGAGGAAGGCAGCTGTGAGCAGTCAGAACTAATATTCCCCTGCAGCTGCTGAATGGGTAATGAGGCCTGACAAGGAGATCTGAGTGGAGACCACAGCAGCTATTACAGCAACTAATCCCCATAGTCTTATTGAGAATTGTTATGTAAGACATGTGAAACCCAGAAAGCATTATTAAGATTTTAATATTACATTTAGTTACTGAAGTGGAAGGGAAAGGAAATTTAAATTTATTACGTAATGTATTTTTTAGAAAGTTCTGGTATTCCTATCAGTGGCTTCACTAAGATAGTGAAGTGGATCTGGAACTCTGAGGGTTTTGCAAGATCTTCATATTTTTTTTTCCCCAGTTACTATACTTTCTCTATGTGTGTGTTTTAAGTTAATTTGACTTTGTCACTTTAAGAGGGTTCTCACTTGGCCCCTGGAATCAATTTATAGATGTGAATAGCCTTGTCCATACACAGAATACTGACACTTTCCAGCAGGGGGGAAGACTATTGCCAATAAGGATTCAACACAAGGGATCCGGTGGACTTTTGCAGCTACAAGGAGCAGAAACCAGAATTCAGGCTTGTCTGTGCTAGTGTTCCAGCCAGGACTAAATGCAACAACACACATATTGATTGACCTCGCTCCTTCAGCCTTGCAGTTTGTGTGGTGTAGGTTAGAAATAATTTGATTTCTTTGTTTCTCTTCCATAATGCAGACATGTTCCCTTGGCCCTTGGACAGCATTCCTTAAGGGGATGAACAGCTCATCTTAAAGAAGACTTATCATGGCCTTGCTGAAAGAATGAAATCTCACTCTGCCCCTCTTTCCCATGCCCTTAGAATCTAAATGTAGGAGAGGCAACTCACAGCCTTTCTGGGTCTCAGTTCCACTGTTTTAAAATGATAATTGTGGACACTTCCAGCTCTAAAACTGTTCTTTAGGTCCTGAGATCACCTTTCTCTACTTAGATTATCCTAAATTGATGTTCATACCACTGGTCAATGCATCCCACATTCAATGGTATTTAAAACAAAATTATATTATTGTTTTATATAAAAGTAATATATACTTTTCAGAAATAAGCTTCTCTATGAATCCCAACACTTAAAAGAGAGAGATAAAACATCAAATTACAAATTGAAACTAGGAAATGAGGAAGTGCTGTCCCTTTCCCCCAAGCCATTCGTGAAAAGAAAGTGAAAAAAACTGCTGTTGGCAGGTTATAGAATCTGTGGTTTCCATGAGGCTGCATCTCTAGGGAGGGAACAAGTGGACACGGACACAGACTTAAGACCAAATCTGAGCCAAACTGTCACCAACTAGGGGCCTCAAGAAACTCAAAGATGGATTTGAAAGTAATTAACTGTTTTTCCAAGTTGTTTCTTTTCCTTTTGTATGTTAAGGAGATGTAACCACCACCCATCCTGAAACTGATCAAGCCTCACCGAAGAGCTACGCCCGTGACCTTTGCCTTATTTTTAATGCAAAGATCTCTCCAGGAGGAGCTTAGGCCTCATCATGTAGAAACATGTTCTCCAACTGAGGCTGTGCAAGCAAATACCCACCTCTCCCTTTCGAATATTCATTCCCCAACCAAATAAAATTTCCCGCTGTCCATTGTTCGGGGTCGCCATGACTTTGGAAATGATTCCTCATGGCCTCCTATTTGAGGCAAATACAATTTACTTTGTGAGAACTTCCACTGGTGTAGAGTCTTATTTAACTCACCAGGAGGCAAGCCCACTTGGTTCAGTATCAAAACCATCCATGGGCTCAGTAACTAGATCCATGATGTCTGAAGATCAACAATATAAGACTAGTTCTGGGCTGGGAGCCTGGAAGAGACTGAGTAAGGACAGAAACTACAACTAGAGAGTAGACGTAAGTGAAGAGAAAAAAGGAGAAATTCCCTCTCCATATGTAACTGCAAACCAAGATTCCAAAATGCAAGGAGACAAATCGTGCTAAGAAAGACTACAAAAGGTCAATAACCAGAACATAAATTTTCTCTCGATGATATTAAATTAATGAAACATTTTGAAAATCTTCTGTAAAATATTCATAAAATCAAGAAGATAAATGTATAAGCAACTATTAATAGAAAAGAAAGAATACAGAAACAAAACAAGAACAGGTCGAAAATGAAAAAATACCAATTAGAAATCTTAGAAATAAAAAATGTAATTACTGAAATAAATATTTTAAAAAAATATTTAAACTCTAGACTGAACACAGGCATAAAACTGGTAAATTGAAGTTAGTACTAACGAAATTATGTAGAACAGCACAGAGAGACAGAGATTTTCAAAAATATATGACTGCATAATTAAGAGGCATGGAGCACAGATTTTGAGACACCAACATATATATATATAAAAGAATTTTAACAATAAGCAGATAGAGGAACTTTCTAAGGAACCATATTTGATGACATAATGGGTAAGAACTTTCCCTATAAAATAAGTCTTGGGTTTCAGATTGAAATTGTATTCTGTATAATGAGAAGGATAAATAAAAACAATACATAGGCACATTGCAGTGAATCTGCAGACCAACATTGCGGTGAATCTGCAGACCACCAAGGAAAGAGGACATTTTTAAAAGCTACCAGAAAACTGAATGAAAGGAGAGGGAATTGGCTCTCTCCATAGCGGAGAAGGAAAAGGTCTTGGTCTGTATGGGGGCATTTAATCATGTTTTTCATAAACATGTAAAACTATACTATATTATTTAGAGGTACATATAATGAATAAAACTTCTTTAATTTAAAAAAAAAATCAGATGATGACTATCATAAATGTCAAGATATTGTTTTCTTCCAGAGAAAAGAGAAGAAATTATGACTGTGAAGGGACACATTATAAGCTCCTGAAATGCTGGTGGCATTTTATGGCTTTTCCCAGATGGTAGTAACATGGGTGTTCACCCATAATTATTCCTTAAACTATATATAGAAACTTAGTGCAGCTTTCTGTATGTGTCATATATCTGAAATTTTTTAAATGTAGAAATAAAAAAAGTTGCTACCAGAAATGACACATTTCTAGCTAAAAAGAAAAAAAGTATACTGACAGTAGATTTCTCAACAGTAATAATGGGAGAAGATAATGATGTAATATCTGCCATATAGTTTGAAGGAAATATAATTGACAACTGAGAATTCTATACCCACCTAACCTATCATTTAAAAAATAAGAGGTAAAATCAAGACATTTTCAGACAGATGAGGATTAAGAAAGTTAACCCTTCATAAACTCTCACTGAAAGATATTTTAAAAATAATACTTCAGCTCAAAGAAAAGTGAACGCTGAGGAAAAAGCAGGATGCAAGAAATAACATTAGCAAAGACATCAGTAAAATAAAACCCTAAATTTAGTTAACTGGTAAAAATTACTAGTTTCATTAAAAATTACCAAATAAAATCTCTAAACAATTAGAAAAATGCAGGTGGGCGAGTTATTTGCTTTAAAGGTAATTAAAGTGTGCTCCAGTTCTTATCTTTTCAGAACTTGGCTAGAGATGCTCAATAACTTTAGACTTTGTTAGGAAAATTATAACTAATTGCATGTATTAAAATAATAAATATTCATTGTAGAAAATTTGGAAAATAAAGAAATAGATGAAGGTAGACATGAAAATCTCATATAACATCATCAACCAAAGAGACAATCACTATTAATATTTTATATAATTCTTTCATATATATATATATGTAATTCCTGTATGTGTATATGTAAACCCTTCACGCACATGCACTTATACACATATATCTGTATATTCACATACACCTCCACAAAATTGCACAGTGTTGTTACATTGTAAACATGTGGTCTGAATGTCAGCTGTACCCCACCCTGTCACTACCACTCATAGATCTGTGAAACTAGGCCCAAATTCCAAAAGCTGGGCTGACCATCACTTGAAGATCTCTTGTTCCTGTGTTTTTTCCAAAGTTGTCTATGTCTCTCTCTCTCTCTGCTTCTGAGCTCTAATATTTTTACCTCTAGTCTTTGTATAATTTGGCAACTCCTTGAATGCAAAACCCAGTTAATTACCTGATTTTTATAAGAAAAATATTTTTACAAAATCTTTTAAATTTCATGATCTTTTACTGAAGACTGGGGTAAAATGTGGTGGTCACAAGAAGACGTACTAACGCAGAATGTCAGGCCTTCTCTTATTTCCTGGCTCACTTGTGTGTTTGTTCTCTCTCTCTTTCTCTTTCGCTCTTCTCCCCTGCTCTCTCTCAACTCGCCTTTCCCTTACCTGTATTACAGCCTTATCCCTCCCTATGTCTCATGCAGCACAATACCACCGTCACTCAGGTTTCCTCAGAATTGATCTTTCTTTTTTTTTGACTGGGAAAGATTCACACTGAGCTAACGTCTGTTGCCAATCTTCCTCTTTTTATGTGAGCTGCTGCCACAGCATGGCTACTGACAGACGAGTGGTGTGCTTCCACTTCTGGGAAACAAACCTGGGCCACCCAAGCAGAGTGCGCTGAACTTTAACCACTAGACCATCAAGGCTGGCCCGGGATTGATCTTTCTAATGTCAAGAACTTAAAAGTGTGTTTTCTAACAAATGCATTGACTTTCTTGACATATAGTATTTTTTTACTTCCTTATATTTTTTGTAACTCTCCCAGCACCCCACTTTTTTAACTTAATATGTTGGGGAGAACATTATTTGAAAATATGATTTTTGTTATTGACCACGTTATTGAATAAATATGCCACATTTGATTTTTTTTTCTTTTATTGCCCCAAAGCCCCAGTAGATAGTTGTATGTCATAGATGTACGTCCTTCTAGTTGCTGCATGTGGGACGTGGCCTCAGCATGGCCAGAGAAGCGGTGCATCAGTGCTTGCCCGGGATCCGAACCCGGGCCGCCAGCAGTGGAGCGCACGCACCTAACCACTAAGCCATGGGGCCGGCCCTGCCACATTTGATTTTATCCCTCACCAATAGGTCTTACTACAATTGTTTAGGACATGTTAACTCTGATACCTCCATGGAAGAGACAGCAAGAATTTTCATGTTCTCTCATCCAGTAACCTCACTTCTAAGGCTTCTGTCACATATCTAATGCTTTCCTTTTCAAGGAAGCATTTGTAAGCATCTAATTTAGCAGTGAGTAAACATATATCTTCATTTCTTAAAAGCAGTTAGCCCTATGGTAAAAATGAGCAGCTCTCTAAAAGTCAGTCCATACACCTGAGAAAAACATGTATATAAAGAATAAAAAGATAATTAACAAAATCTCCTATGTCCACTTGAAATGCTAGAGTTCATTTCAAGTAGGAGTTCCGTTATCATCCCATAAGTCTTAAAAGTCCCCAGTTCATTGTTGTCAATGCACACCTTCAAACTCACCTAAAATTATGTGCTATACTAAGTTTATAAGAAATACGAGTCCTGTCTCTGAGCAGCCTAAAAGGATAAATCTGAAGTGGATTTATCCAGAGTCTATTTCTAGGGAAAAAAGGCATAAGATAGTTTTTATGAACCTTGTGGCCAAAATTTCATTTTGCATTTCATCCAAAAGGGATGGTAAACAATCTTGTCAACAAGTTAGTACAAACCACTTCAGGACCTTTATGTAAACTTTGATTATATAACATTGGCAAAGCTTAAAAAAGTTATTCATTCTAAGAAGCATTTGGCTTATTATTAATAAACAGATTGGCTTTCCAATATGGATTATAAATAGTAGACTGGACTAACCGCTGTCTGCTTTTGTTCACCTTTCAACTTTTCCCCCCACGGTCAGATTACCAGGGAAGTTGTAATAAAATTTGTATCTGATGTTTCATTCACATTTTGATATTATTTTGTTGCTATTCAAGCCAGTGAATGGAAAACAAATTTACATCATGATAAGAGCCCAGGCAGATGCTATCCATAATGTTAACTACTTGTCATACATCGAGATGTTTGTTCTCTCCCTTGGGAATAGGATTTTTCGTTTCTCCTTACTGTAGAGCCGTAACATTTATTGTCTGTCAGCAAAAACTACAAGGCATTCATTGGATGATGTGTTTTCTCAGAATAGAGTTTTACAGTTTATAGTTTCTCTCACTGGCCTCATCTCTGCCTTTAGACTACATGACAGAGATTCTCTCTGGCGAGTAGTATAGACAGTGAAGGGACGTTAAATCATGCAGCTACAATATCCTCTTTCCTGTCACAGCCCACAGGGACCCCAAATCAAAGGTTTGGATACCCTTAATATAATTCCCCTGTGGGCAGCGGGGGTAAGCTGCTAAAAGTGCCAGAGTCCAAGAGAGGGAAAAAACTGGCAGGTGGAGTTTTATCCGTCAACCCTAATAGAATCCACTTACCTGAACTCTGTTCCCAGAAGTCAAGTTTAAACCCAATAACAATTTTTGGCATTTCCAGGAAATGCTTTTGCTGACAACTTGGGAACTCTCATCCTCCACTCTCCATATTAACTCCCCTCAATGCCACCAGTGAGAGATAAGAAGACTTTTGGAGAAGTTACTAAAATACTTTTAAGGAGCTAATGGGGACTAACATCAGTGTTATGTACTCTTTTGTAGTAATACTGACAATCTAACTTCTTCTTAAGGTTCGCAACCAGGAGAACTGGTGCTTATGTAAACATTATTGATGGTGTGGCACTGCTGCCTGTTCCCAAAAAGTGAACTGCGAAGCAATTTGGAAGGGCAGGAAGATCACTGTCCTCGAAAGTATAACATCTTAGATTTGGTTCTGGCTCAGCCATTCACTGGCAAGATGGCCTTTGATGAGCCATACAACTTCTCTGGAATGTAGTTTTCCTACCCGCAAAATATAAGTGTTTAAGATACGTTGCTCATCCTAGCTGTAATTCTTAGATTCTATGACTTGCAGCAAAAAGTAGGAGAGCATGAGAGAAAAAGAACACAGACTCTAGAGCTAGAGAAATTTATCTTGTTTATCTTCAAATCCTGGTTCCACTACATATTGGATGGACACAATCCCTTCATTCCTTTGTGCATGTTTCTTCATTTGTATAGAGGAGATAATAATGTGTAATTCCCAAGGTTGTTGTGAGTATTAAATATAAAAACATAAATAAATAAAGAGAAAGCTTGACCATGTACTAGCACAGAATATGCAAACTAAAAATGACAATTTTATTCCCTTTGTTATCTGAATATTTTCACACAAAAGTTTGAAAAACGTTTATTTATGCATGACAAAGAAATAAAAGAGTAGTACATTTAGCTAAAAGAATTCTAGATTAGAATTGGACACTTTGGATTTAAATCCTGCTGTGTGGATGACAATTAAAATACAACATACCAAAACAAGTGGAATGAAAATAAAGCTGTTCTTAGAATGTAATTCATAGTATATATATTTTTAAAGAAAGATTAAAAATCAATTATCTGAGAATCAAATTCAAGATGTTAGGAAAAGGACAGTATAATTAACCCAAAGAAAGTAGAAAAAATGAAACAATCGAAGTAATAGTAGAAATTAATGAAATGGAAAACAAATATACAATAGAGAAAAATCAACAAACAAAATGTTCATTCTTTAAAAAGTCTAATAGAATTGCTAAAGCCCTAGCAAGAGATATCAAGAAGAAAGAAAGTACATATCACCAATATCAGGACTAAAAAGAGGGACATAACTACAAAAATATTAAAAAACTGTAATATATTAAAAAATAATAAGATTTTTTGACTGTAATGCCCAAAAATGTAAAAATTTAGATAAATGAAATGAACAGCTTAAAAAGCATCAAACTTATACCGATTCTTTCAGAGAATAAAATAAAGGGAAACATTCATATGAAGCTTGAGTAATTTTGTTACCAAAATCTTGGTAGAAAATTATTGTACCAAGGGCAATACAGGAAAATAAAATTATAGATCAGCAAACCATAAGCATACATGCAAAATCTTAAATAAAATATTAGCCAATTGTATCTGACTATGTATAGGAATGTTTTTTATAACACAACCTAATTTATTTTGTGATTGTTTGGCTTAACATTAAAAAATTCAATCAGTGGAATTCCCTACATTAATAGAACAAAGGAAAAAATATATACTCATTTCAAAAAATGCAGAAAGAGTATTTAATAAAATCCAATAGCCATTCTTAATAAAAGTTTTTAGCAAATTAGTGATAGGAGCAAATATTCTTAACTGATAAAAATCAGTATTTATCAAATAAATAACTGAAACAAATGATATACTTAGCATCTTACTAACAGCTAAAAGTGAGAATGAGATAAGGATTTATGCTATTTCCATTTCTATTGAGTATATAATAAAGTGTTAGACAATGTACAAAGGTCAGAAAATGAAATGAAAATTGTAAGGATTTGAAAAGATGAATTAAATTGTCATTATTCATACAAAGCCATAGTGTGTGATTAGGAAATACAAAGAAATCTACAGAACACTAAAAGTAGTAATAATTTAATGAGGTCAGTGGATTCAAGGTCAACATACAAAAATCAATTATATTTCTATATATCATCTAAGATAAATTATATCTGAAATTTATGAAAAATACCATTTATAGTAGCATAAATAACATTATTTAGGAATAAATCTAATGAAATATGGACGGGATTTCTACACTGAAACCTGTTTGCTGAGATAAATTTTAAATGATTCAAATAAATGGAAGGAATTATTAAGTCCATGAATTAGAAGACTCAATATTTCAAGATGTCAATTCTCCCACAATTGATCGCTTAAATTTAAAGCTGTATCAGGCAAAATATCAGAAGGATTTTTGCTTTGTTTTGTTTTTGGAAACTGAGAAGTTCATTCTAAAATTTATATAGAGAGTCTAAGGCCTAAGAAAAGCCAAAACAAACTTAGAAAAAAAGGTAGAGGATTTTCTCTAACAGACATTGAGACTTAGCATAAGGCTACGTAATTAAAATATTGTGATATTAGTACAAGGAAAGACAAGCAGGCTGATGGAACAAATGGAAGACTCAAAAAAAAGACCCATCCACACATATTCACTTGATTTGTGAAAAAATTGCCACTGCAAAGAAATGGGAGAAAAGTAGTTTTTTTTTTTTTTTCCCAGTAAATGATATAAGGTCAATTAGATATTCAAATGGAGAAAATTTATCTTAATGCCTATTACACTCTACACAAAAATCAATTTTAGATGGATTGTAGATCTGAATGTGAAAGATAAAATGATTAATCTTGTTGAAGAAAACATAGGAGAGTGATTTCATGAACTTAGAGTAGGCAAAGATTTTTTAAATATGACAGAAAAAGTACTAATCATAAAAGAATTGGTTTATAAAAGAAAACAAATTAAAAACTTTATTTGTCAAATATATATTTGAGAATGAAAAGGCAAGCCACTGTGGGGAGAGCCATTTGCAATCCATAATTTCACCAAAAGATTCACATCCAGAATATGTAAAGATCCTGGACAAATCAATAATAAAAAAAATCAATAGAAAAAATGAGCAAATCTTAAAGAGGCAATTCACAAAAGCATTATCCATATGGCCAATAAATATATCTAAAGTTGCTCAACTTTATTAGTCATTATGGATATGCAAATTGAAACTACAATAAAGTACCTTAGCACACCTGCCATAATTGCTAAAATGAAAATTTCAAGTGTTAAGAAGGTGGACCAGGGCTGGCCCCAGGGACACAGTGGTTAAGTTCGTGTGCTCCACTTCAGTGGCCTGGGGTTCACAGGCTCAGATTCCAGGCTTGGACTTATGCAGCGCTTGTCAAGCCATGCTGTGGCAGGCGTCCCACATATAAAGTAGAAGAAGATGGGCATGGATATTAGCCCAGGGCCAATCGTCCTCAGCAAAAAGAGGAGGATTGGCAACAGATGTTAGCTCAGGGCTAATCTTTCTCACCAACAAAAAAGAAAAAAAGAAAAAGAAAAGAATGTGGAACAACAGGAGTTCTCATACATTGCTGGTGGGAATGCAAATTGTAATAATCATTTTAGGAATCTGTTTGGCAGTTTCTACTAAAGTTGAATATGTGCATACCCAGGACCCAGCATCTCCATTCTTAGGTATATACCCAAAATATACACATACGAATATGAATATTCATGAATATTCACAGTATCAATATTTGTAAGATCCTCAAACTGCAAAAAAATCTAAATGTCCATCAGCAAAAATAGATACACAGTGATATATTTATACTATACAACAAGAAGAGTAAACAAACTACTGCACATTCAACATGTATGAATTTCACAAACATGATGTTGAGTGAAAGAAACCAGTCACTAAAAAGAACATACTATATCATTCCGTTTATATGAAGTTCAAAAGCAAGGAGAAGTAAGCTATGACATTAGAATGACGGTTAATTTGTGCAAATGTATTTACTGGGATAGGGCATGAGGAAGGCTTCTGGATCGTGTAATTTTCTATTTTCTGGTCTGGATGGTAGTTACATAGATGTACTCAATTTGTGAAAATTCATCCAGCTAGATACTTATGATGGGTGGGCATTTTTGTACACTTGTTATACTTCAATAAAGGTTTAATTATAAAATATTGGCTCTGTGACTTACTAGTTTTTTGTTCTTTGAAAAATCACTTATAGTAGTTTATATCTCATTTCTCCCATCTTTAAAACAGAGGTGAATAAATAACTGTTTCACAGTGTGTAAAATAGGATTTTTTCTTCTCTCTGTTTCTCTCTGAAGTACAGTGTGGTCTATTGGTCAGTGTGTTCTAGGTGCTGGGGATGTGATGGTGAGCCAAATCATTTCCTTGCCTTCATAGAAGTTGCATTTTGTTTGATTGTAGATATGAGGACAAGGATCACATTTGATCCAACCTGAGCTCAACCTTCTCTTTTAACCTCCATATAAAATGTTGCTAAAAAGTGGCAAAAAGCAGTAAAATTCATACTTAATGAAGATAAAGATCATAGGAATTTCACCTTTTTTCCCCCTCTGTCCTCTCCTAGTGATCAGCAAAACAGAGAGAGTATGTGTACGTAAAAGGAAGCCAAGACAAAGTTGAGAGCGAAAGATCTTATTGTTAAATAATGAAGATGAAAGTTATTGGGGTGGTATATTTAAAAAACTTAGAAATGTTGATAACACCCATGTTCTTCAAGCCTAATCTTTGTAGAGTTTTAGTTTCTCCCTTGTTTTTTAGTTTCTTCCTTGTCAAGTTTCTTCCTAGACCTACCTCTCCAGTGCAGTCACTTGTATATTCCCACTGAAGACGCAGCTTACAGCCACTTTGCTGGTAGCTTTCCTCGCCAGTCCCCAGTACTCTTAGTACATGTTCCTTTTTGCCCATGGCTCCAATCTAAAGAGAAACTTGTAAATTGTTACATTTCCAAGGCCACATCCTATATGGTCTTTGGGTTTCAAAAGGACTCTGTTTCACCATGAAGGTGAAATACCTGGCAATGATAATAGAACACCATGGAACATAAGTAAAGAAGTGAAGAGAAAATGATTTTTTTAATACTTGGAAAATTGGCACAACTGCCAGAGCATGTGGATTCTGATTAACCTGAGAGCTGGAGTAGCTTCTCTTCTGGTTCCCCAAGAAGGAGCAAAACATTCAGAAACTTCTGAGTCCCATTCGGCATTCAGGGTGAGTGAAAAGGAAGATGTTGGGGAGAAAACATAAACTCTTGAGCTCAGTAATGCTAAGTTTTGGCTCCTTAAGGATTATCAAAAGTCTTCCTTAATGGAAACCATTTGACTTTGCAAAGAACAGATTCTATTTTCCTAATAAACGTCTCACATTGTGAAATGTAGACGTGAGAGAATGCCCTTTGGTCACAGTTCATCTTAAGGTTTTGCCCTAGATTTTGTCAACTCTGTCATGGTTGAGCAAGGACATAGGAAGGCAACTGCTGCCGAAAGTAGAAAGTAGATCCTTGCAGCTTATATCTCATGCCAGCAATGACTCTGCAACCCTCCACTTGATGGCAACAAAAATAATAGTAGTAAGATCGTAGCACGTATCGAATGCTTACAGTGTGTCAGACACTGTTCTGTTTTCATGTTTGAAATCATTTATTCTTCACAATATGTTTATATGATGTACTTTTCAAAAGAGCTTTATTGTGGTATAATTGACATATAGTGCACTGCACATGCTTCAAGTGTACAATTTAATAAACTTTGATACGTGTATATACCTGTGAAACCATCATCACCATCAAGATAAAAACGTTTATCACCTCCAAAAGTTTCCTCATGCTCTTTGTAATTCCTCCTTCTATGTCCCCCCACCTCTTTTCCCTGTCTAATCAGTGATCTGCTTTCTGTCACTATAGATCGGTTTGCATTTTCTAGAATTTCACATACATTGAATCATACAGTTTTTTGGGGGAGGAGGCATCTGGCTTTTTTCCCTCAGCGTGAATATCTGAGATTCATCCATGTTGTATGTATCCCTAGTTCATTCATTTTTATTGCTGAGTAGTATTTTTGTATGGACATGCCACACTTTCTGCCTGCATCTGTTGATGGATATTTGAGTTGTATCCAGTTTTTCTTTATTGCACATCAGGCTGCTATGAACATTGTGTATAAATATTTATGAATACATATATGTATTTTTACTTTGCTTTGTAAATATCTAGTAGTCAAATAGTTGAGTCATATGATTTGTTTACCAGTTTAAAAAACTGCCAAATTGTTTTATGAAGTGGTTGTACGATTTTGGTTGTAAAATTTTACTTTGTATCACTGTATGAGGGTTCCAGTTACTTTATATTATTGTCAATACTTGTTGTTGTCTGTTATTCTTTTACTTTAGCCATTCTAATATGTTGTATACATTTAGAGTGTAAGGTACGTAGAAGACTCTGGAAAATAAGCAAACAAACCCTAGTTGTGAACAATAACTTATGCCAGAGATATTTAACACCAACCTCCTTTATTCAGATTAATATAGTCTTACTTTACCCCTTTTTTCTCCACATACAGGTAACATTTGATAGATTTTATAATATACATGACAGCATTTCTTACTGAAAATTGATCTTTCCTTGAGACAAGGTCAAGCCTGGGAACTTTTCTGTGAAAAAATATTGAGTAAAGAGAAAAGCTTTTGTTGTACAGGACTAAGTTCAATTGTTGATTCTATTACATGCTGGTTGTGTCACTGTGGGCAAATCATGTGTGTTTCTGAAGCTTGGTTTCCTCATCTGGGTGACTGGGGGTGGGTGGGGGTGGTGGTTGCCCCCTTACAGAGCTGTCATGAGGATCAAAGGAGCTAGGGAAAGGGATGTATCCAGGGCAGGGCTGGATTTGTCTGTGTTGTTTTACATTTTTTTGTCTTTTTTTTTTAACTCCGTAAAGAGTGGGAGACAAGCCAGAGATATTTGTAGAGCTTGAGAAAAACAAATATATGATATTCTTTTGGGCACTTTTTAAAATGTTCTTTAAGTAGATGCCTTTATAATTATACACGTAAGAGTAAAATTTCTGCTAACTACTACAGCGTATCAATGAGCAAAATGTACCTAGTGCTGTTTATGCGCCAGATTTTGTATATATCAGCACAGGGTATACATAAGGTGAAGCAACTTCCTTCAAGTACTTGAACCATAGCTAGGGCCCCAGAACATATGCCCATAATTCCTATCATTTCAAGTTATGTGAAATGTTTACTAGGAAACAGAGGACCTCCTCTGGCTAGTGCTGAATGATGTTGACGTTTTTGTGAAAAAAGGAGATGATATTGTTTGCTATAGTTGGGTGGGAAGTAGATTGGGAAATTGGGATTTGAGGATCTTCGATAGTGCTAAGTATTTTTAATGCATTTAAGTCTGTTCCAAAGTACTTTGTGGTCAATTATACTATTTGTTCATAAGAAGTTATTCATGAGCTTGATTTTCCTGTGATTAAAATACCCTTCTGTCTGATGTTTGCCAACACCAAATATGTCATTCTAAGTCTCCAATTCTTCAATGTGGACTGGGTGTCCAACAATTCAATTCGATTCTGACACTAACTACCTGTAGTTAATGCAGACCCCACGGGTTAAGCACTCAGTCTCACAAATCCACCCCCACTTCAGATGTCAGCTGTGAATGATTTCCTCAGGCTATGCACACTTCTGCCTTCTGACTACCAACTCAGGGGTTCCAACACCCTCCTGCTCAGGTTCAAAAATTTGCTAGAATGACTCACAGAACTCAGGAAAGCACTTCATTTGTGTTAGTGGTTTATTATAAAAGATTCAACTCAGGAACATCCAAATGGAAGAGATGCACACATAGGGCAAGTTGGGAGTGGGGAGGTGCAGAACTTCCACAACCTCTCCAGGCAGGGTGCCCTCCCAGCACATCAACTTATTCACCAACTCTGAAGCTCCCTGAACTGCATCACAGAAGTTTTTATGTAGGTTTCATCACACAGGCACAAATGATTAAATCGCTGGACACTGGTGATTGAACTCAACTGCCAGCCCCTCATCCCTCCCTGGGGGGTAGGGCTGAAAGTTCTAATCCTATATTCACATGGTTGGTTTTTTCTAGTCACCAACCCCCATCCTAAAGCTAGCTAGGGCCCCCCTCCCTGTAAGTCATCTCATTAGCATACAAAAGACAGTAAATTACAAGATTACAAGAGTTTTACGAGTTCTGTGCCAGGAACCAGGGACAAAGACCAAATATTTATTTTTTATCATACCGTAACTGCCATGCCCCATTGACTCTGGGTTTTGTTGAGGGAAGAGGGTGAATCTCCCTCTGCCCTTTTCCTTAAGGTTCTTCTGGCTGGCCAAATAATTAACAAGACAGGTTAGCAGGAGAAAATAATACCAAGCATAATAACATGTATACATGGGAGAAAGCAGGGACACTGCGTTTCTCAACACAATAGCAGAAATTCTCTTCTTAAATACCATGTTCAGCCAATGACAAAGGAGGATTTTGGGGGTTGGGGGAGTCAGTTACTGGAGATTACCACTAAAGCACAGTAAACAAGAGTAAGGTTTATTATGCAACCCCAAAGCCTCACCTTCCACATTGATAAGTCTCTAGAAATGAGCTCATCCCCTCTCTTCTCAATACAGAGAGGGAGATACCTTTACAAATGGAGACTTCCCTTGTAAATGATTGTCTGGCAACTCTTCGCAGGGCCATCCAAAGAATGTGGCCAGAGAGACAGAACTCCCGATAAGATGGGCTTGTTGGTGCCTTTTCTATTGTAACCTCTATCCTACATTATCTTTATAGCAGTCATGATAGATCTGTTCTAGGAAGGAGCCACCATGTCAAATTCTTTAGGCAGTTAGTGGGGGAGGTCAAATGTCCTTCAGAGAAAACAACCAAGGCAAAAAGATAGATTTCAGGGTGGCCAAATTTTGATGTCCCACAGTCCCACCTTTGAAACTAAAAGTTTCACAGTCCTTTTGAAACTTAAAGAAGTTTCATAGTCCAGAAGCTGAGTTGGTAGATTGTTTCATCTCACTGAACCCATTTTTTAGTCCTGATAATAGATCAGTTTAATTAAGTTCATTTCAGAAGGTGGTGATGCAGGTGGGCTCTCAAGGTTACGCCTATATTGTGGAAGCAAGCAATCAAGTATTTAATAGGAAGCATTTCTATGGAAACAAAAGAAAAACAAGGTTAATGGTTGGAGCAAATTGGAAACGTGTTTCTGAGATAAGAGGACAGCCAGTTAAGAAGATTTTTAGATGTCAGCGTCAAAGTATCTTTTGCAGTTTAAAATGTCTCTGATGATGTCATCGGGTAATCTCTTAAGTTTGTATCAAGTCCATCGGCTTCACTTTGCAAGGCTTCAGGAAAAAGGGCAGGTTCAGTTTTCAGTGATTTCAAATGAAAATGATGGAAAAAATCAAAAACGTTAGTTTGGACATCTGTAGCCAGATATTTCAGGAGACTAGAAGAAATCAGGATCCAGTCCAGTCAACAGATATAAAACAAAAACCTTAAAAGACAATTAACAAAACTAAGATCTAATATCCGCAAATGTATACTATAGTTTTTACTGAAATATAATTTTTTTCTCTAAAATCACCCTCATTTTTATCAAAGATAGCCAAATTAAAACTAACTAGTTTGCAAAATAAGTCTAGTTCCAATAGAGTTGGCCCAATTATTTACATAAGTACAGCAAGAATAACAATTGATCACATAGGCTCTTTTAAATCTGCTTTGCTGGAACTTTTTATAAGGAATCTCACATTGAACTTCAAAGGCCTCTCGAGGCCAGGAAAGCCAAGCCAAGGATTTTGTCATCAGACTTCGCCAGCAATACCTACAGATTTGGGTGAATTCCTCTCCTTCGAGGTTCCCCCCAAATATTTCGAGGTTCCTTGTACCTGCCAGATAAGTGACATCTGTAGGATCCCAAAAAGGGAACCCCAACTCCAGCCTCGGGAAGGCGCGGACCCACAGACACAGAAGACCGAGCTTGATGCAAACGCAAGAGGTAAGAGTTTTATTAAGCGGAGCTCCGGGCCGACACGTGTCTCTCGCAGGAGACAGAGGAGTCGACCCCGGACCTTAAAGGGCAAATTCTTATATAGGGTTTGGAAGCACAAAGCGGGAAAAGGTTGGCGCGGTCTTACATGATTGGCTAATTTAAAACATTTAAACAGTTACATTTTATGGCGCGAATTGCTATGGCGCGAAGCGATTATCAGGTTACACACACGCGTCCCCATCTGGACCCCCTCCACCCCGACCCTCCCAAACTTATCCCTCTGGAGCACTCTCTTGTTCTCAATTCTTCCCCGAACAGTTTAGGGTGGGTCTTTCATGAATAGAGTCAGTCAGGATTGATAAACGTTCCCTCCTATACCAGGAATCCTTAGGGCGTGGAGGTGCCTGTCTCTAAGGTAGTAACTTTTAAATTTTTAATATAATTTACTTCCTTCATTCCCCACTTCTTCTTTTGTCCCTAGTTCTAATCTTAGAACTTAGTTTTCGGTGTCTACTATTAGTGGCTCATTGCGTGGGAGAGCTTGGTAATGGCGTTGGAGCATCATAGCATGCACTGCATTGACCCTTTTTCTTATGAAAGCAGTAATTCTATTGAAAACACACGGTCCGAAAACTAAAAGTAGACAAAGAATCAGCAAGGGTCCTGCTAGGGAGGATAGTAAGGTCGTCATCCAGGGGGACTTAGTGAACCAGGATTCAAGCCAGCTCTGTTGCGCCTCCCTGCTTTGCTGCCTCATGTCTAATCTTTTTCTATTCTGGAGCACTACTTGAGACAGGGAGGTGAGGGACTCTTCTAGTTTAGAGATGGACTGTTCTAAGGTCCTGAGGTCTTCATCTATAGCATTGCTCAAGGCAGTTAATCCCCTTTCTCCTGTGACTAAGGCCGTAGTGCCAGTCCCTATGCCCGCGGCAACTCCCAGTCCCAGGAGTACAGACAGGGTGAGGGATACTGGTTCTCTTTTCCATAATCTGGATCTCTGGTCAAATTCATCCTCGAAACTATTGGCAGTAAGATAATAAATTCTAGGCACCAACTGCACAAGCACGCAAAAATCTTGTGACGAATTGAATACGCTAGTTGAGATGCAGGGGGTCAGGCCTGTGGAGCAAGCCCATCACCTATTGGGCCCTGGTATCAAAAAATAACCAGGAGTGGTCGGAAGGCTGACTTCAGTCTTATTACATAGAGCCTGGTAGCCCGGGAATTTTTCTTAAGCATAGTCCTGAACCGGTCCCGATACATCCATTAGGGTTATCCGCCCTTCTTGCCCCAAAGACAAGTTGTGTGGTCCGTGGTGTTATTATAGACCCCCATGGTGGCAATTCCTTCATAAGAAGGGGGGCTGACCGCTAGGCATAGCCAGCATGCTTTAGTCATTTCAGGATTGGAGCCATTTAAGGCGTAGTAAGCTCCCCGTACTAAGTTAAACAGTCTGTGCCATCTTTGCCCAGTAGGTACTGCAGGAGGTCAAATGTCCTTCAGAGAAAACAATCAAGGTAAAGAGATATATTTCAGGGTGGCCAAATCTTGATCTCCCACAGTCCCGCCTTTGAAACTAAAAGTTTCACAGTCCTTTTGAAACTTAAAGAAGTTTCATAGTCCAGAAGCTGAGTTGGTAGATTGTTTCATCTCACTGAACACATTTCATAGTCCTGATGATAGATCAGTTCAATTGAGTTCCTTTTGGAAGGTGGTGATGCAGGTGGGCTCTCAAGGTTACGCCTATATTATGGTATCAAGTCCATCAGCTTCAGTTTGTAAGGCTTCAGGAAAAAGGGCAGGTTCAGTTCTCAGTGATTCCAAATGAAAATGATGGAAAAAATCAAAAACGTTAGTTTGGAGATCTGTAGCCAGATATTTCAGGAGACTGGAAGAAATCAGGATCCAGTCTAGTCAACAGATATAAAAATAAAAACCTCAAAAGACAATTAACAAAACTAGGATCTAATATCTGCAAATGTATACTATAGTTTTATAGTTTTTACTGAAATATAATTTTCTTCTCTCTAAAATTACCCTCATTTTTATTAAGATAGAGTTGGCCCAATTATTAACATAAGTACAGCAAGAATAGCAATTGATCACATAGGCTCTTTTAAATCTGCTTTGCTGGAACTTTTTATAAGGAATCTCACAGTGAACTTCAAAGGCCTCTCGAGGCCAGGAAAGCCAAGCCAAGGATTTTGTCATCAGACTTTGCCTGCAATACCTATAAATTTGGGTGAATTCCTCTATTCTGAGGTTTCCCCAAAATATTTCAAGGTTCCTTGTACCTGCCAGATAAGTGACATTCTTTACTTATCCTGGTAAGTGCTGCTTGGAACACAAGGTACCAGGCCAATATTTCCATGTGGCTTTATTCCATAAAGTCCAATCTTTATTCCTCAAAAGCTGTATGGTTATATCGCAAATATGATGTTCCAGTCATAACCTTGGTAATATAACCAGTGTTTCCAATTGTGTCCTGTTACAAGGAGAACAGATTCTTATTGAACTTATGCAAATAACTATATTGCCATGAAAACAACAATACTCACTAAGAGTTTCCAAATTCGAGGGATCAGATAGAGAGAAAAAGATAAACACTTCAATTTTACTTACAAAAGTATTATTTACCAAATTGCTATAAGTCATAGCTAGCTCAGGAGAAAAGAGAAAAAGTTTTCCTTAAATCTGAAAAAACAAAACATTAAAAATTCAGCAATACTTCAAATGAAAAATCATAAAAATTATAATCAGTTCATTCAGTCCTGTATAATCCATTCTTGATCCCAATCTTTTTGTTAGCAGCTTCACGAAGTTATCAGTCTCTCCAACAGATTTCTGTAATTTCTTATCAAGTTCAGTTTTATGATCAGAAAGTTTATCAGAAGCCTGTACTTCAGTGTAAATGTCAGAGTCCTTTCTACGAATTTTTCTGAAGTTGAAACATTTTGCAAAAGCATTAGAGCAAAGAAATAAGTCTGTAAAGAACAAGACCTCAAAATGGCAATTGACAGAGAAATTTGGTTAATTTTGTGACATACAACATTTTAAAATAATAATAACCAGAATTATGACTGATAATCAGGACAGATCAGCATTTCAGTAATGTTGTACAATTTTAAAACACCTATATCAATAACATTTACCCACATAATAGCACCTAAGCAGACTTATCATCATTTGTCTGACAATCTTTTCCATGTAATTTAACATACTGAATCAGCCTAATAAGTTTAGTATCTTTCCCCTTATAGGAAGAGAGCAAATTCCTTTGACTCGTCCCACGGCCCTTTGAAAATTCTCAAAGAAAAAAGTAAAAAAAGACTTTACGATATGAATTTTGGGGGAGCTTGTCAAAAATATAAACAGTCAAAGCAAACATAGCATTAACAGTCTAAAAAGCCTTAATAGAGACCTCAGTCTTTTGAACACAGGAAATTATTTTAACAAAACATAGATTTTTTGTCTTTTAGGTAGACTTACTCAAAGGTAAAGAAAAATCTTTTGTAACCTCTTTATCAAGTTTAAGAAAATTATCCTTTTAAGAGAAATAAGACCAAATTATAATTTTGTACCAGCTTATTTTTGATATTAAAACTCATTTACTTAATTAAATTTATTTTAATCTTAGCCAACTTGACCATGTAAAAACTCTTTTTTCAGAATTCCTCTTTCATAAACTTATAACTTTCTTTTTACATTCAGAAATTGTCCCATGTCTTTCTTTTTCCTTCTAGTACTTGAGGACAAATTTATCTTTTTTAATCGACCAAACAAAACATTTCCATTCTTTATACATTCATTTCCTTCCATTCATTTCCTTCTTTATACATCTTACTTTTCTTGTACACAGACATATTTTTTTTAATTTTTTAGTAGCTTCAATCACATATATTAATTAGAAATTTTAACCCTTATAGACTTTGACTTCTAAGTAAAAACTAAGTAAGCAGTTATAAACTTTTTTACATTAGCATTTTGTGGATTGGAAAATTTATGAACACTTCATAACTTCTAGAAATATGTTACTTTATAGTACAATCTTTTAATAAAACACGTTTACCAATAGACCTAAAACACCTTTTAGTTTTCCTGTAATGAAAAGCCAAAAGTAGACAAATGTACATTTAGCAATCAATGTCTAATATCTTATTTTATTTGGAAATGATGATACTCAGAGAATTTCCATCATAAAATTTAGCAAAACTCTAAAGTTTTAAGTTACCAGAAAGAGTTTGGAAGCTGTAACCACCATAACACATAATTATTGTATAAAGTTCATCCAACGTTCATCTTTTTTACAACTATTTAGTTACTTATTCCCAATAATTATTTAGATTGCCTATAAGACTTCATAAGACTTCAGATAAAATTAGCCATCATTTAAATTATTATTTTTGTTAACCAGTTCTGTAATAGAAATAACATCAGTTTTTTTTCCTACAAAATTTCATGCAGTTTTCATCACTTCTTATACCTTTAAACACAGTCATCACTAAGATTTTTATCAATAGGTCTTGGTCTTATAACCTTGGACCAGGGGAGCATTCCCAATCAGACATTTTAAAACATATTCAGGCAAGGTTGATGCAACCTCTCTATACAAAATCAGCTCAAACATTCCAACCTTTATAATCTCATCAACACTTACACTTTTATATGTTCTCAACTCAACTGCAACCTGAGTCAAGGTCTCAAGACTAGTCAAATTTTTCCCTTCCTTTTTCTAGCCTTAATTTTTAGGTACCAATTAAGCAATTATGTGAGAGCTCTCAAAACATTTTTTTTCCTAATTTAGAAGTTTTTCCAATTCAAAGGATCCGCTTGCGTCTGGCCATTGACCAGCAGGATCTTCACTTGTATATTTATTCCAATAGTGACTCGAACCAATAAGCCTTTTTAAGGAAAGACCGGAGGTAACTTTCCACGCTTAGAATAAATCTTTCCCATGGACGCAAGAGGCGTCACTGGTGAGGGCGCAGATGTGATGTAGCCCCCCATGATCCATGCAGAATTCACTCCCAAAGATATTCAGACTCCCTGAGAGCTTGGCACAGCCGGACAGAGACAGTTCTGAACCCCAGTGTACTCGGGATTGGCCACCAAGGTGCACCCGGTGCAAATGCACTCTTCCGTATGGTGGAGACCAAGGAGAATATTCTCACTGGTCACAAAGCCAAGTTTTCTCAGGACACAGAACAAGACAGAAGGAAAAATTTCCTCCGGTTTTTTTTTTTTCTTTTTTTTTTCTTATGTGCACAATGACAGCTTTAGCCACGCCTCAGGTCTCTTGGAGCCAGAATAATACCTGGGGAGGTGCCGCAGGTTGGGGACTGTGTGCTTTTACAGAGTACCTCATCGTTGCACTGGACATTTTTCTTGCAGTTGGCGGGGACCTGTGTCATCTACCCTGCTCAGTGACCCAACTTATCCTGTCACGGAGTCTTCTGAAAGTGGCGAAGCGCCCTAATGGCTCTTAACTGCTCGACCCGCGCCCACTTAAATTTGCGGCCTTTTTGGCTTCCAAGATGCCCTCGCAATGACCTTCACTTCATGTGCATAATAACCCACAGCAAAGTTTGTAGACGCCGGTCTGGTGGAGACCCGCAAACTCACCGGGTCTGTGGGGCCGGCCCGACAGCAGGCTAATAGGGCCTATGCTCAAGGCCCTACCCTATGGTATTTCCTTCTTATGACAAAAGACACAGACAAAAGAGAAAACAGAGACTACCTTTGGGAGGAAAAGGGATCAAGATAAAAAACCAAGAGTACTCTACCAAATTTAAACCAAGAGTCACTAAAAGCCCAAGAAACTAGTTTCCCAAATATTTTCTCCTGCCAATCTAAATTTAGAAAGAGAAAAGAATTCTCACCATTCCCTTCCGCCGACTCCACAGATAGAGATTCCGGGAGGCTGACGTGGTAAGAAATCTTACCTTTTTGCCGGCTTTTGTCAGGCGCTCCGTGATCTCATCATCTGCAGTAGTCCAGGGAGAAGGCAGGTCCTCCAGCTGTAGGGATCTCATCCCGTCAAATGAGGTCCACGTGACGAACAAAAACAGAACAATGAACATCAAAGACACACCAAAACAAACAATCTCGCCCGGTTGGCGCCTCTACAAACCAACCGGCGGCTTCAGATGGGAGGGGTTTCGTGATCCTCCCTGGGAAAAAGAGTGCCGTTTCTTTTTCCACCTGAAGGGTGGTGGTCAGGCTTTCCTGACTCCCTTGTCCCTGGGGCGTCCCCAGGGTTGCAGCCTGCAGTTCCCAGCACGTCCTGCCACTGCAGCCGCTGGCCCCTCACGGCCCGGCTGGCGGCTGCCCAGATACCGAGACCAAAATAATGCTTCGGCGCCAAGACACACTCACACACCCAGTCACTCAGGCTTACCTCCAAGGGTTCGAGTCTGGGGTGACCACACGATCCCGGATTTAGCCCCCAAATGTAGGATCCCAAAAAGGGAACCCCAACTCCAGCCTCGGGAAGGCGCGGACCCACAGACACAGAAGACCGAGCTTGATGCAAACGCAAGAGGTAAGAGTTTTATTAAGCGGAGCTCCAGGCCGACACGTGTCTCTCGCAGGAGACAGAGGAGTCGACCCCGGACCTTAAAGGGCAAATTCTTATATAGGGTTTGGAAGCACAAAGCGGGAAAAGGTTGGCGCGGTCTTACATGATTGGCTAATTTAAAACATTTAAACAGTTACATTTTATGGCGCGACTGCTATGGCGCTGGCGATTATCAGGTTACACACACGCGTCCCCATCTGGACCCCTCCACCCGACTCCTCCCAAACTTATCCCTCTGGAGCACTCTCTTGTTCTCAATTCTTCCCCGAACAGTTTAGGGTGGGTCTTTCATGAATAGAGTCAGTCAGGATTGATAAACGTTCCCTCCTATACCAGGAATCCTTAGGGCGTGGAGGTGCCTGTCTCTAAGGTAGTAACTTTTAAATTTTTAATATAATTTACTTCCTTCACATCCTTTACTTATCCTGGTAAGTGCTGCTTGGAACATAAGGTACCAGGCCAATATTTCCGCGTGACTTTATTCCATAAAGTCCAATCTTCATTCCTCAAAAGCTGTATGGTTATATCGCAAATATGATGTTCCAGTCACAACCTTGGTAATATAACCAGTGTTTCCAATTGTGTCCTGTTATAAGGAGAACAGATTCTTATTGAACTTATGCAAATAACTATATTGCTATGAAAACAACGATACTCACTCACTAAGAGTTTCCAAATTTGAGGGATCAGATAGAGAGAAAAAGATAAATATTTTAATTTTACTTACAAAAATATCATTTACCAAATTGCTATAAATCATAGCTAGCTCAGGAGAAAAGAGAAAAAGTTTTCCTTAAATCTGAAAAAACAAATCATTAAAAATTCAGCAATACCTCAAATGAAAAATCATAAAAATTATAATCATCCTTATCAGTTCATTCAGTCCTGTGTAATCCATTCTCGATCCCAGTCTTTTTGTTAGCAGCTTCATGAAGTCAGTTTCTCCATCAGATTTCTGTAATTTCTTACCAAGTTCAGTTTTATGATCAGAAAGTTTGTCAGAAACCTGTATTCCAGTGTAAATATCAGAGTCCTTTCCATGAATTTTTCTGAAGTTGAAACATATTTTGCAAAAGCATTAGAGCAAAGAAATAAGTCTGTAAACAACAAGACCTCAAAATGGCAATTGACAAAGAAATTTGGTTAATTTTGTGACATACAACACTTTAAAATGATAATAACCAGAATTATGACTGATAACCAGGACAGATCAGAATTTCAGTAATGTTATACAATTTTAAAACACCTATGTCAATAACATTTGCCCACATAATAGCACCTAAGCAGGCTTATCATCACTGGTCTGACAATGCTTTCCATGTAATTGAACATATTGAATAAGCCTAATAAGTTTAGTATCTTCCTCCTTATAGGAAGAGAGCAAACTTCTTTGAGAAGTTTCAGGGCCCTTTGAAAATTCTCAAAGAAAAAAAGTAAAAAAAAAGACTTTATTTAAGATAGGAATTTTGGGGAGCTTGTCAAAAATATAAAAAATCAAAGCAAACAGCATTAACAGTCCAAAAAGCCTTAATAGAGAGACCTCAGTCTTTTGAACACAGGAAATTATTTTAACAAAACATAGATTTTTTGTCTTTTAGGTAGACTTACTCAAAGGTAAAGAAAAATCTTTTGTAACCTCTTTACCAAGTTTAAGCAAATTATCCTTTTAAGAGAAAGAAGACCAAATTTTAATTTTGCACCAGCTTACTTCTGCTATTAAAACTCATTTACTTAATTAAATTCATTTCAATCTTAGCGAACTTGACCATGCAAAAACTCCTTTTCCAGAATTCCTCTTCCACAAACCTTCTATAGCTTTCTTTTTACATTCAGAATTTGTCCCATGTCTTTCTTTTCCCTCCTAGTACTTGAGGACAAATTTATCTTTCTTAACCAAACAAAATATTTCCATTCTTTGTACCTTTATACATCTTACTTTCCTTGTACACAGACATATTTTTCTTAATTTTTAGTAGCTTCGATCACATATACTAATTAGAAATTTTAACCTTTAGAAACCTTAATTTGTAAGTAAAAACTAAGTAAACAATTATAAACTTTCTTTTACATTAGTATCTTGTGGCTTGGAAAATTTATAAACACTTCATAACTTCTAGAAATATATTACTTTATAGTACAAGCTTTTAATAAAACACGTGTTTATCAATAGACCCAAAACACCTTTTAGGTTTCCTGTAATGAAAAGCCAAAAGTAGACAAACGTACATTTAGCAATCAATGTCTAATATCTTATTTGGAAATGATGATACTCAGTGAATTTTTATCATAAAATTTAGCAAAACTCTAAAGTTTTAAGTCACCAAAAAGAGTTTGGAAGCTGTAACCACCATAACACATAATTATTGTGTAAAGTTCATCCAACATTCATCTTTTTCACAACTATTTAGTTACTTATTCCCAATAATTATTTAGATTGCCTACAAGACTTCATAAGACTTCAGATAAAATTAGCCATCATTTAAATTACTATTTTTGTTAACCAGTTCTGTAATAGAAATAACATCAGTTTTTTTCTACAAAATTTCATGTAAATTTCATCACCTCTTATACCTTTAAACATAGTTATCATTAAGATTTTTATCAATAGGTCTTGGTCTTCTAATTTTGGACAAGGGAAGCATTCCCAGTCAGACATTTTAAAACATACTCAGGCAAAGTTGATGTAACCTCTTTGTATAAAATTAGCTCAAACATTCCAACCTTTATAATCTTATCAACACTTACACTTTTACATGTTCTCAATTCAATTGTAACCTGAGTCAAGGTCTTAAGACTAGTCAAATTTTTCCCTTCCTTTTTCTGGCCTTAATTCTTAGGTACCAATTAAACAATTATGTGAGAGCTCTCAAAACATTTTTTTTTCCCCAATTTAGAAGTTTTCCAATTCAAAGGATCCATCATCTGGCCATTGACGAGTAGGATCTTCATTTGTATATTTATTCCAATAGGGACTCCAACCAGTAAGCCTTTTTAAGGAAAGACCCGGAGGTAACTTTCCACGCTTAGAATAAATCTACCATGGACGCAAGAGGCGTCCCTGGTGAGGGCGCAGATGATGTAGCCCCCATGATCCACAGAATTCACTCCCAAAGATAGTCAGAGAAAGTAAAGAACTTCGTTGCACAGGTGGTAAGGATGGTGTCTCCGGTCTCCCACAATAGTGTGGGACGCCTCCAGTCACAGACCCGCTAATCTGTGACACCGGGCAGGCGATACTGGAATGGGATTTTTCCAGCACTAACAAGCAACGAAGGTTAAGACGACAAAAGCCCTTATGGACTGGGCCCTTTATGACAAACTCCCCTGAGAGCTTGGCACAGCCGGACAAAGAGACAGTTCGGAACCCCAGTCTACTTGACTGGCTACCAAGGTGCACCCCGGTAAATGTACCTTCCGTATGGTGGAGACCAAGGAGAATATTCTCACTGGTCACAAAGCCAAGTTCTCAGGACACAGAACAAGACAGAGACTACTCTGGGAGGAGAACGGATCAAGATCAAAACCAAGAGTACTCTACCAAATTTAAACCAAGAGTCACTAAAAGCACAAGAAACTAGTTTCCCAAATATTTTCTCCTGCCAATCTAAATTTAGAAAGAGAAAAAATTCTCACCATTTCCTTCCGCCAGACTCCGCAGATAGAGATTCCGGGAGGCTGACGTGGTAAGAAGTTTTACCTTTTTGCCGGCTTTCGTCAGGCATTCCCGTATCTCATCATCTGCAGTAGTCCAGGGAGAAGGCAGGTCTTCCAGCCAGAGAAGGCAACTTGCCAGCCAACATGGCTCCTGGCGACTACACCAAAACTGTCAGGGGAAGAGAGAGAATCTCCCTCTGCCCTTTTCCTTAAGGTTCTTCTGGCTGGCCAAATAATCAACAAGACAGGTTAGCAGGAGAAAATAATACCAAGTTTAATAACATGTATACATGGGAGAAGCTCAGAAATGAGCAACTCATCCCTCTGTCTAAGCTGCTTGCTTAAGTATTGCAGCTAAAGGCAAAGGAACGTGTTGGGGGTGGGTAGTGGCCTGGGACTTCAGAGGGCAGAAGGACAATTCTTTTCGGGGTCATCTATAGATAATGTGGTCAGTGAGAGACAGAGTTTTTGATAAAAGAGGCTTGGTGCCCCTCCCATTGTAACATCTATTTTACATTATCTTTATAGCAGTCATGATAGATCTGTTCTAGGAAGGAGCCACCATGTCAAATTCTTTAGGCAGTTAGTGGGGGAGGTCAAATGTCCTTCAGAGAAAACAACCAAGGCAAAGAGATAGATTTCAGGGTGGCCAAATTTTCATCTCCCACAGTTTCATCATGTGACTTGCTTGGAACAATGAAATGTGGGCAGCAGTGACACAGTGCCAGCTCCAAGTGAAGGATTTAAGAGGAAAGCCATGTTTTTCTCATCCTCTTGAGCTTCTGTCCTCTGTCACCAGAACAGCATGCCCCAGATAGTGGCTGCTCCCTGAGCCTGGCTCCCAGAATGAGGACTAATAGAGCATACCTGAGCCAAACTACAGCCTGGAGCCAAGCCCAGCCAAGCCCAGCTGAGGCCAGCAGAGCCACACCCAATCCGCAGACCCATGAGTAAGAAATAAACGTTTGCATTATAAATTACTGAGATCTTGAGTTTGCTTGCTGTGACAGCAAAAGCTAACAAATATATATATCAACATGTATTACTTTGTGTTTGTCCTTTGTTTACTGCTGGATTTTAAACACGGTTGTACAACAAGTTAGAAATAAACCGTCCATTTAGATTTTTCTTTGCTTCTTGGGTTTTAAGCTGAGCTTTAAAAAACTTTACTGTAATTTGCTCTTATGGATTCAGGCCTTCTTAAATCCACAAAGGCCTGGAAATTAAAGGAATAAATAAGTAGTATACCTGTGGGGCAAAATCCAATGCGGACTTGCAAAATCCAATATGTCTGAAAAATGTGTTCCTTGAGCCACACAGTCCAAATGCCACTGGCTTCCTCCATCCCCGGTTGATAGTACATTATGTTCAGAAATTATAAAAAATGCAGGCAGCCTGCAATTCCAACCAACTTGCACGGAGGCAAGGTCCCCAGAGGGAGATGTCTCCCAGAACTTAGTCACTTCATGACTAAGAATGGCTAGTTAGGGATGACAGCTCTTAAAAGGAAAATGGGGTTGGGAGTGAAGTGTCTGCTGAAGAAATATATATGAGAAAGAGGCAAGGAGACAAGATAAAGAAAAGAAAAAAATCCTGAAAAAAATAACTGAATTTTGCCCTGTAGAAATTCAACTTGGGGTGTGTGTGCCCGGTAAAATACTTCAAAGTCCTGAGAATATAAGCAGAGAAGTTGTAGCCTCCAGGAAGAGAGGAGCACACAGCTCTGCTGCTGCCTCAGTGCTGGGCAGGTGCTGGCTTGCACTAAAGAAGGTGGGAGAATAAACTCAAGCTGCTTCTGAAAGCCTTCCTCGGAGTTGCCTGTCTGGGCTTTTGTTGTTTTGTTTTCCCCTTGTTCTTGGTGTTTCTTCGGCTATCAAGCCCCTGCAGACTCAGAGCTTAAAAGCAAACCTGACTCTGTCAAGTCTTCAGGAAAATGAGCACAGCCAAGTCTATCCCTTTCTAGGTGCTCTTTGCCATTGATCTTTTTTCCCCACAATCCTAAGAATCGAAACGGTTAACGAACAGCCCATTTTATCAAGAACAAGAAGTAAATTTCACTCCTGAATCATTGTTAACTATAGTTTTTATTAACTTTCTTGTGGATCGCTGGGCCCAGGCCTGTGAGATGTGCAAGGGGCAGCTTGATTTCAAAGACAAATGCAAAGCTATTGACACACTCAGGAGACGTTGGTCTATAAATAGCCCACTTCAACATACCCAGCCTTAGAGTCTCCTCTCTGACATCCAATATGTCCTTTAATATAATGAACCATTTTAGGCTGCCTTGTATTTAGTAACCTCTGTGGGTTTTTGGTGAATTTAATTTTCAACCAGTTTCAGCCATCAACATTAATTTTTTTCTTCAATTTTCTAGTTTGGGTCACTGAAATCATTGCTGAAGATTGGTAGGTTTAGATGGATTGATTTCCATGATTCACTACAAAGTGAATGGCTACAATTGGCATGGAGAGATCATGCTTTTACTGTTATTTGCCTTTCTGAGCAAGTTTTAAAGAAAATGCTTCCGGAAAGTAAAGTGTAGCTATTAATGGCATTGTATCCATGAATTAGAGAAAAATCTTTAATTATCGGGGATAAATTAGAGGAATTTTCTTCCTAAAGGTGGAGATGCTCTAGGTAGATAGTTCATCATTACAACACTGGGCACCTGCTTGTGACTTTAGTTTCAAGCTCCTTCCTCTAGAAAATGGGATTCAGTAGAAGCAAGATCCAGGGGAGTTTGGATCCTGTTTAAATCACTCTACTCTTCAAACATTACCTCTCCATAAACAACCTAGGAGAACCTGCATCCTGTAAAACAAGCCCTCCATTTACACACACATACACACTCACACACTCCTCTTGGAGGTTAATTCTCCTGACATTCCTAAATTGAACTCATGCATAAGAGTAAACAGTGGGTAAGTGTCAGCCTGTCTGTTGAGGAGAAGAACATGTAAGAGATTTTCATACCGTCTGACATTTCTCAAACTTGACAGAGGGATGACTGTGGAAAAGCAGCACTAGTCATGCTACCCTGCACCCAAAAATAAAAGAAATGAAAAGAAACTGAAAGCTCTCCCTGGGCGCTACCACACTCTGCTTCCAGCTTCCTCCTCCCGTGGCAAGCACAGATCATTAACATTGGTAATGTCCTCACTAAATCTGCTTGGAGAAAGTGACAAGTCTAATTTGTTACTGACAGATGGACGGCTGGGAGTATGTTTAAAATTCGTGGCTCTTGCTCCTGGACCCTTTGAATTGCTGTGTGGTTTCTGTCAGGTAGGCTTGGTATTTGGTTAAAGACTATCTGTGATTTCATCAATCTCCTCAGTGGCCTCCCAGAGGAAAGGCCTGCCGCTTCAGTTCCCTCCCTCTTTCTTCAGTCCCAGTAATAGTCTCTGCCAGCAAGCCTGGAGGGGCTGTGATTTGAAATTCAGAACCTGGGGAAGGATTCCTTAAGCAAGTAATTACCATTAATAATCAATAGCTTTCAGCCTGACAAATAATTGTGACAGATCTGGATAAGATGACACTTATTCTTTGAGACATATAGATGTGGCAATGATACTGGTTTTCATTAACTAGAAAACATGTTCGGGGCCCAGTTTTATATGCTTTAGAGTGATTTTAAATTAAAATAGGTAGAGTTTAAAAATATGATGCAAATGGGGTCTGTGAGGAATGGAAATGAGTTAGCCTTATGAAGGAAAGCCTAAATCATACCTGTGACTTAAAATTATAATAAAGTGAATTTTATGTGGAAGAGAATGATAGTCTGATTCCAATGGCAACTAAATTCAGAGCAATGATCATGAAATTTAAATACCATATGGAATATTTAGACTATACATTGGGCAGACTTCCTCCATAAAGTAGATAATTAACTTATGGAAGAAGCCAAAAAGGGAAATGGATTGAGGGTAAACCAGCTATTTACCCCTACGCTATGTGCCTCAATTCTAGTTAGAATTAAGAGGACTGAGTCTTTGAAAGCCATGGAATTCTGGAAATTTTAGAACCAGAAGTGAGTTCCCAAAAATGTCAAAGAAACAGCTATCAGTTGTGACAGATGTTGGTCACAATTTAAATCAAAATTCACGTTCTTTGATTTTACATTTATTTTCCTTTTAGTTTAAAATCAGTGGTTTCCTGATTTAGTTTTAGAATTTTAGTCTGTTACTATCTAGCAAATCCCCCTTCTGTCTGATCAAAAAGCATATGCACCATGGGAACAGAATATAAGTCAATAATAATTGAGCCCCTGTTACTATACCAGGCACTTTGCTGAGCATTGTACATACACTATCTAATTTAATCCTCTAAACCTATGAGATATTTACATCATTGTCTCAATTTTAGATGAGGAAACTGAAGTTTTAAAGATAACATAGATTTGGAATTTCAAGAATTTTGGAATAAAACAAGTAGAGATGGTGTAGGAATGTTACAGCCACATAAAAGCAATGTCCAGTGAAGGACTGTTTCAGACAGCTCTGATTTGGAGATCGATATAATAAGATATTCATTTATTCATTCTAAATATCAGGAACACAAAGATAAATAAGAAATAGTCCCCATCCTTGAGACCTGTTATGGAAACAGCTTGGAGAAGGGCATGTTTCCAAAGGAGATAACTGTTGAGTTGGGTCAGGATTATGGATGGGAGCATGCCAAGTCAATTCCAGGGGAGAAGCTAGAATAATTGGAGGGAACAGCTTCGCATAGAGAGATGGAGGGCCAAAGAGCCCAATGTTGTGCAATGATGAGAAGCACAGTGTGACTGGAAAATCCATGGTGTTAGTTTGGTGATGGGAGTGCTGAGTAAGGTAAGGGAGGGGTCTAAGTGGCAGGAAATGTGGCTGGGAAGCGGGTTAAAGCTGGATGCTCAAGGAGTCTGGTATGTTGCTACATTAGGAGACCCTCCACAATTGTGGGCCTTTACCAGTACAATCTTCACTTTGATCTTTGAAGTTGTCCAACCAGAGTCCCCAGGTACTGCTGTCATCTTTAAAAGGGTCCAGAAACTTTGGCTTTTGCTGAGAGCAGGAGCTCACTGGTGGTGTAAGACAGAAGGATTGGTTTCTCTGCTTACCATGCTGGAGAAACCACTTCTGGGCCTCACTACCCTGGTCAGTCCTCTTCCCTTACAGCCTCTTCTTCACAGTTCTCTATCGTTGTCTGGAAGCTTTATACAAATTGCCGCTAGGCCACCACTAGCCTCTGCTGTGTGTAAATTAGAGAAAGCTGGACTCCTCCACCTGCCACCACAGATCCCAACTGCTAACAGCCCCACTGATACTTGGCCTGGGAGACAGAGGTGTTTTTGTGCAAAGCATGCCCTTTCGTCCAGGTAGACACAATCGCTTGCACGGCACGGGGCTACTATATTTGAGTTGCTACTCTCTTTGCTTGGCAGAACATCATTGTTCAGATATCAAAATGCTCATACAACCATGCTTTGTAGTCCTGATAACTAATTTCCAGATAAACAGCACAGCGAGATAGATCACACAGCATCAGAATATAACGAGCTTCTGCCAGTGGAAGTTCTAGAACAAAGGCTGAATCATCATCACTTATTAGAAATATTACAGGGAAGATTTCTGTGATGGGTGGGGCATTGGAATAGATGGCCCCTCAGATCCATCCTGACTCGGAAATTGTACCCCAACCTTATGACTTCCCAGGGCACTGGGGCAGCTAAGTGGCCTCTTACCATTGATTGAAGGCCTGTGAGTATGTGAAGTTGGGTGAGAACATCTCTCGGAGCAGATGGAGAGGACATATTTCTTAATGTTGATTGGTCCCTTGAATTTCAGTGCTTACTTTCTACCTCATCTTTTGGAGGTCAGTGTGTCAGTGTAAGAAAAAAAGGATTTTTCAGACACAAATTATTTTGTAGTCTCAATATAGTCTACTCACTATTGGTTGACTATCGTCAACTCCTACCTTGTGTCCAAATACCGAACATGTAAAGGCAGGGAATTCAGAGGTCTGGATAAAGTCCTGGCTTTCTCATTATCGACTTGTGTGATTCTAAGTAAGTTACACTGTTTTTCTGGATGTCAAATTGCACATCTTTAAAATGAAGATACAGTATCTGAGAAAAATGCCTCAAGTTTCCTGTTCCTATTCCATACCACATTTTGAGGACAGGCATGAACCTCCCTCTTCCTTTGCCAAAGACATCGTCTGCAAAAGACTGGACCCCAAGGTCATTCACAAATCCTGCTTCTTCTTCCTTTCCTGATAGGAAATGTAACATGCTGGTGCTCTGACCATTTAGCCCTTTTCCCAGTAAGTGACACATCTAACAGCAAAAAGGAAGCTCTGCCTTAAAAGGTTTTTTAAATTGTTACTGCTTTGCTCTGATTTCAAACAAAAAGTAAAACTAAAAATCAGTTGTAGCCCTCTGGAGGTTTGAAGAGACTCATTCAAATCATTTGCTTTTACAACTGTTATACATTAGCTTTCACACATCACCCTGTATAATAACATAGCAGGATATTTCCCACCCAGTGGACTTTACTACAGAGAACTCCCATCAGTCATGTTGCTACATGCTTAATATTGGCTCCATCACGGATGCATCTTTTTTAGTATATTCTGCGTGCTCAGTATTCTGCTACAGATTGTACATATCACTTCAGTTAACTCAATTGATGTTTATTTTAGAGAATAAGTATAAATGTAGGTACACTGTGTGGAGAGTGTATTTTATATTTGTGGGGCAAATTTCTATGACTGTGCATGTTAATTACACCTTATTTAAGTGGTTCTTGCGGAGATGGGGACATATACTGTATACAAGTCATTTAAAGTTCATTTGGGAGGAAAATATTTAGATAAACCAAAAGAAGAATTCTAGTATACACAACATTGATTTTTAAATTATTCTAGTATTTACCTTACTTTCTGAGCTTCGAAGTTTTCAATATAAAAATTGTACTATAAATTGCTAAGCAAGGGAAGTTGAACAAAAGACACCTACAATTTGTGTGGACAGGAATCCACATTAGATTCTCAATCTTGGGCTTTTATAAGTGGTGTAACAAGAGCAAAAGTGGGGCAAAAGACCATAAGTGGGTGCCAATACTGGCTTCCTCTTCTCCAGAAGCATGGAGTCTGTATTGGATTATGGGGGAGTGAGCTGCTCCGACGTCTAGACCAGATGCTTTAACTCTTCTTTCTAATTTTTGCTGTTGGATAATCCCCGGGTGTCTAAGTCCTATTTGAAACTCCTTGTTTTAATTGTGTCAATTATTTTTTTGTGTGGGGAAGTACACTATCTTCCTGGGATGGGGACCTGTTTGAGAGACGAAAGAGAGCTGAGATAAGAACAATCTACACCAAATCAGAAGATCTGGCTTTAAGACATGGGATTTGGGGCAAGTCACTGAGTTTTAATTTCCTCACAAGTAGAACTAGTAGAAGATACTTAGAAAAAATGGTGCTAATATCAGCCACAAGTCCTTCCCAGTGTTTGTCTTTAGGTTGAATGAGCTTCTGTTGGTAAAGAGACATGATAGTGCAGGAGTCAAAAGCAAGAAAGGTTATAATCTCAGAGGGGTTGGGAGGCTGGCACTTTACCAGTATTCGGACTCAGTTACTGGACCTTGAGACCAAGGAGGGCAAAGAGGCTAGTTGGATGGGTTTTTTTACTCTTAACCTAGAGTTCTTTAAATTCTTTCTAATGGGAAGAAAATATGTCCTAGTGTTTATATGGAGCTGAAGCCTCTAGATAGGGTCAGACCAAAGACTGAGCTGTCACTTTATGGCTTTAATCCTTGGGGAGGCATCCTAGCAATTCATGTTGGATTGGTTCGCATGAACTAAATACTTAGAGATATCAATAAGTAAGAATTTAAGAGAGTTTGAAATTTATGTGCACAATTCACAAAGAAATAACAATGTTACGATCCCAGAACCAGTAAATATTCTGAATCATACCTTTTATCAATGCCTCAAACTCAATGCCTTTGAAAACTAACTCTATTCAAGAGTAGTTAAAATGCTGGTTGTATTCAAGCTTCTTAAAATAAAGAATTCATTATCTCTAATTGCACTTTAAATATAAAACAAGCTGGACTAAGACAATTAGAAAGAGTGGCACTGAAAATCTTATGTTGTGCCCATTCTTCCCAGATACATAATTAAAAATTACAAAATAATACTAAGATAAAAAATAAAAGAAGTCAAATAAAGATCTAATTTTTTACCCAAAGATTGCTCGTTTAATGCTTTTCTTGGAAAACATCATTATTAAACATAAAACTCTTTCAAACATCTTTTTGGTGTTCCTGCTTTGCAGAGTGCCCTATGCATATGTTTTCTCCGCCTGTTGGGAAACTCAGAACTGATTGAACACAACACAGTATGTCCCAGAGTGGTAGCATCTCTCTTGTACTCTAGATTTAGAAAAAGAATGAAGGCACAGATTCAGCAAACTCTTGCAGCAAGAGAACAGAGGTAAATGCTTACAGTGGAAGAGATTAGTTAGGGACTGACTGAATGTTTGTCTCCTCACACCTTTGAGTAAGAAAACCATGGAGATCTTCTCTGTAGTTCTCTGGTTGCACAATCACTGAGCAGTGTTTCAGTGGGTAATTGATAAGATTAGTAGCTTTTTCTTCTGTAAAGATGGTGGAAATGAAAGAACAGATGTATTTCTGCTCAGTTATTAAGAGCAAAGAGTCAGCAGCAAGTTTAAAGTGAACAAAATTGGTAATATACTTCTAATCCTACATGGAAACAAACACAAAGATAAAATCTGGCAGCCTGGCCTTTTTGTCTCCCTTCTCACTTTTCGCAGTGGCAGTGCTGTCTGAAAAAGACCTCCCAGCCTGTGGTTCAGGGTGGAGTAGGCATTCATGATCACTTTCACATCTTTTCTTCTAATTCCCCTCTTTAGTCTCAAGACCAAAAGCCCCAAGGGTTTGTTGTTGTTGGGATTCTTGGGAGTGAGTGGCCGTGGAGAGTAGTGGGGATAAGATGGTCCCTGGGGCATGGAAGGGGAGAGGTCTAAAGAATAGAGATCAGAGCAAAAATATAAATTACAAAAATAAAATAGGAAAGCATAGAGAAATAGTAGCTGAATAATCAAAGAGAAAGAAAAAGGAGGGAACTAATTATGGGCTGAAATGTCCCCTCAAATTCATATGTTGACGTCTTAAACACCTAGTACTTCAGAATGTGACTGTCTTTGGAGATAGGGCCTGTAAACTGGTGATTAAAGTAAAATGAGGTCATATGGATGGGCCCTAATCCAATATAACTGGTATCTTTATAAGAGTAGAAAATTAGGGCACAGACACACAAAGGGAAGACCATTTGAAGGCACAGAGAGAAGACGGCCATCTAGAAGCCAAGGGGAGAGGTCTCAGAAGACATCAACCCTGCCAGCACCTTGATCTTAAATTTCTAGTCTCTAGAATTGTGAGAAAATAAATGTCTGTTGTTTAAGACACCTAGTCTGTCAGAACCAGAAAACAAATAAAATAAAATTTTCAAGAATAAAAATAAAGAATAGAGAAAAGTAGCCGATAGCTAAAAATCCATGAGAAAATAAGATGAAAATAAATGATTAATAAGATGCAAGTAAGAAAGGAAGGGGAAAAATGAGGAGAGGGAAATTAAAGGATATGGTGGCATTTCTTGACGAATTTCTGTGGAAAGGAGGAAATGAGGCCTAGAAGACTAATAGGCATAGAATGAATGAATACAGTAAGAGAAAGTAAACATTAGGTTTTATGTGTGTGATTGAGGTAAAACTTAAATGTTTAGTTGAACTTCCTCACCTTTTAAAACATCAACCTCAGAGAAAGTCTGGTAGTTCTTTCCAGGAAACTTTGATTATTTGAGAAAATAAATATATGGGTGAAATAATCTCAGTTGTATATAAGAAGCAATTTCAAATAAAGAATAACAATGGGGAAAATGCCACAAGATTCTTATTTCCAGAAGAACAGATTTTATCCATAGGTGAGCTGGTAATTAAGAATTCTGTTAATGATGATCTTAATCTGGCTCATTTTCTGTTCATCTTGGCACTCTCCAAAAGAGAAGCGTTGCTGATGGTGTGCCCAATAATATGTCGCAGAAACTGTGCAAGAATGGCTGATATGTGAGGCTTGAAGTCAAATGCTGAGAAGGGGAAAAAATGTGTTCCAGATTTTTTGCAGATGTTCTCAGATCAAATTATGGTGTTGAAAAATTGTATAGCATGTTCAATGGAGCATCCAAGATGAAAAGACAGTTCAGTGGCTTTGTAACCTGGATAAAAAAAGACTCGCGGAGCGTGCTTATGTAGGGTGTAATTCACAAGTTCAGAACTGTCAATGGAGGAGGTAATGGCAAGGAAGCTAAAGCATTTGACTTTTTAAATAACTTTCACATAAATTTGCATATAAAAACTGAATAATAGATGTTCCTGATTCCTTATTTTCTATATCTATTGAGTAAGCAGTGAGGTCCTCTACTTTGTCTATATCTTTTTTATCAACCTACATGTTCTATGCACATGAAATACTTAAAATATTGGATGAATGGAAAAAACATCCTAAGAATCGTAGAATTTCAGAGTATGGAACAAAATCAAGCGTCATTTAGTTTATGTTCTTTAATTTACATTCTTATAAAACTAAGGTTCTGAGATTCTAAGTGATTTGAACAAGGTCACCCTGCTGGAGACAATGACAGACCAAGACTAGGACACAACTTGTGCAACTCCCAGGTTTCTGAACTTTTGAGATCTTTGAAAAGAGATGCTGGATGTTCCAACCAACATTTTTGTTATTTGTAAAGAAAAGAAACCTCATGGTAGACTGTATCCCTGATAGGAAGCTATACTTGGATATAAATCTGGATCGTTATAGGATATACCAAAAGTGTTACAAACCTATATTTGGGTGATATCATTTCTTCACTCATTCAACAAATACCTATTGAGCACTTACTATGGGCCACAGTTCTAGGCACTGGAATACAGCAGTGAGCAAAAGAGTCAAAACTCTCTGCCCTTATGGAAGTCACATTTTAGTGTGGGGAGACACTAAAAATAAAAATATATATGGAAAGTCAGATGTAGTAGTGTTTTTGAGAAAAATAAATGGAGAAAGAGATAAGGAGTACAGTGCTAGTTTAAAATGAGCAGATCAGAGCAAGCCTCACAGATCAAGTGATGTTTATTCAAAGGTCAGAAATAGAAAAGGCAGTGAGCTGTGCAGATAACTAGGGGAGGAGCATTCAGGTAGAAGGAGCAGTTCTGTGGAGCTGTTGAGGTATTCCCAGATTTTCATCATCCTAGAGACTAAATCATCAACACTGGTTGCCAATATTTATTAAATTAAGGGAGTAATAGGGTAAATGCCACTTGTCCTTGTCACTGTGTCAGGTGAAAATATTCTTGGGGGCCAGATGTGATTTTTCAAACTATCTTGACATATGCAAACTGGCTTGGGAAAGCGAATAAATTGAATGAACTGGTTGTTTGAAGATGGTGAAAGGGAACCTTTGTTGAATTCAGTCAATAGCTAGTCGTTTTCTTTCATGTCAGCTTTTATCTGTGGATGCATATGATTGCTGGGGTTAAGGAATCTAAATTGGGATACTACTTTCTGACAAAAATATGATAGATTTATTCAGTGTGTCACAGCCAGAAGCATAACCCTTCTGAGGAAATGAACAATTTAGCATTTCTAGGTCACAGGAGACTGTGAATTCCACCTTCTGAAGATGATACTTTAGGTATGTTGAGTATCAATGCAAATCTTACCAAAGAGTGGCATGTCAGTGGGGTTTGGAACCACTCTTTTCCTTAAAAAACAAACCTAAGAATTGGTCTTTCCCAAACATTCGATTTTTCTGCTATGCCAACCTTTACAACTTGATATATGAAAAATTGAAAATCCAGTGAAGATGCATTTGAAAAGAAAACAAAAAGAGTCTCTGCTTTCTATACATATACTTACTTCTTGGTTCCTGTACCTTAAAAGACATTAAAGTATGATTCATTTTACACATATCCAATTTACATATCAATTATTAAATACTTAGCTGTTGAAAATAGTGAAGCTCATCTTCACTATTGCGATGTCCACATCAACCTATTAGGCTTATCAGATACCCTTCACAGGTTAAATATAGAATGGGAAGAGATTAGAGATGAGCACTGGAGTCGAAACAAGTGGCAGAGCAGGGAGATGAGTGGTAGTAACTGATGGTTCCCGGAAATACTTTTGAGTACTCTGAAGTATGAGAAAACAGTGATTTGACCAAATTGTCTATTTTTGGATATACCTGGAAGTAGGATCCACGAGACTGACAGCAAAAAATGTTTTTTCTTCAGATAACAATGCAGTGCCCTAGATTTGTAAGCTTTTTCTTTATTTGCATAAGAAAGAACTTCGGTTTCAAACCCAGAGGTGTTTTGTGTAGAGACAATATGGGGTAGTAAGCTCTGACATCAGATATAGGGATTCAAATCTTAACTCGCATACTTATTTGCTATGTGACTTTGACCTCTGTGTCCATTTGTCTTCCTCTACTTCCCCTGAGGATTGTTGTAAATTTAAATGACATAACACACATAAAGTGCTTAGAACAGTTTTTGGTGCAGTGGAAGTGCTCAAATGTATTAGGTATCATTATTATGTTTCAGTGGCTCCTGGAATAAAAAATAGGAAACTGTTAATACAGTGCCAGACTCTAACCCGTTGCTATGAAGTAAAGAGCTCGGGCTTTGCAGTTGGACCTGGGTTCTAACTCCAGCTCCACCTCTTACTAGACCATGGGACAGAGTAAATTCTTTACCTTCTTTCAGCTTCAGTTTACTCATCTGTAAAGTGATGGTATTGATGCCTTCCTTGCAGGGATGTGACAAAGTGACAGGGATTAAATGCTAATGCTCGGTAAGGAATGGCATTCCTCATATTTACCTGTAGATGTTTAATGTCATATCAGAGTTTTATTACATATAGTTACCATACCAAGAGTCAAATCAGATTCTCTATATCATTTCAACATCTATAAAACATTTTTTTAAAGCATAAAAATGAAAAAACATGATATTTGTTGGCAGCAGAGACCCTGGAAATAATTTAGCTCAATCTTTTTATTTTACAGTCAAATGAATTAAAACCAAAAGAAGGCATGTGCGTTGTTTCTGAAGGTCACACTGTTAGTTCACAGCAGAGCTGGGCCACATGCCTCTGACGAGCAGACGAGAGCTATTACAGGTGTCCCCCACAGCTATATTCCCAAACAAGCCTGCTAAAACAACTAAGGTTTATTGTAATTGTCTACCATTTAATCTAAATAGTGAAGATCTTTGTGCTTTCAATTGCAAATATTTTCACACTTCGTTTCTTCACCTCCAGCGGCTATAGGTTTAAGAATATTAGGTTACCTTTATGATAAATATTTTCGTTTTCAGGCAAATACTTTCACTATACATCTCCATGTGTCCCCTGTGTCGGGGGAAGAGGGAGAATCTCCCTCTGCCCTTTCCCTTAAGGTTCTTCTGGTTGGCCAAATAATCAACAAGACAGGTTAGCAGGAGAAAATAATACTAAGTTTAATAACATGTATACATGGGAGAAAGTAGGGACACTGTTTTTTAACACAATAGCAGAAATTCTCGTCTTAAATATCATTTTTAGTCAATGACAAAGGAGGATTTGGGGGTGGGGGGAGTCAGTTACAGGAGATTATCACTAAAGCACAGTAAACAAGAGTGAGGTTTATTATATAGCCCCCAAGGCCTCATCTTCCACATTGATAAGTTACTAGAAATGAGCTCACCCCCCCCTTTTTCTCAATACAGAGAGGGAGATACCTTTACAAATGGAGACTTCCCTTGTAAATGATTGTCTGACAACTCCTCGCAGGGCCATACAAAGAATGTGGCCAGAGAGACAGAACTCCCGATAAGATGGGCTTGTTGGTGCCTTTTCCATTGTAACCTCTATCCTAAATTATCTTTTATAACAGTCATGATAATAACCCCTTCCTAAAACAGATTTTTTGGTTTTAAATTTTTTAGGCAGTTTGGGAGGGGAAACTCAAATATTTTTCCTGAGCTCTCTGAGTCCTTATTGTCTTCAGCTAGAAATAATCCGCATACCAGAGTGGTGCTTCCTGGGGCAGCTTGCCCTGAGCACCATCAGTTCCCTCCTCTGAAACTTCCCTAGAAGTTTCACATATTAAAAGCTGAGCTGGTGACTGTGGAGAGAGAAATCGTGTTAGTACCCGGGTGATAAGAAGTCTGCAAAGAAAGAAAAGAACATAGATTAGAATAAGGATGAACAAGCAGAAAAGAACAAATCGGAGCACATTTCCCCACACTCTATTAAACCAGTCCCCCAATCTTGGAAATAAGTCAGTCCAATAAAATGTGTGAGCTTCGTTTATCTGATGAAAAATGTCAATCTTTTCTTTTAATAGATTTAAGTTAGATATTACTTGACCTGTTTGATTCACATAAAAGCAACATTTTTTTCTAATGATTGCGCATGTTCCTCCTTGCTGGGCAGTGAGTACGTCCAGAGCACGTCGATTTTGGAGCACCACAGATGTTAGGCTGTTAATCTCTGACTGGAGTATGTTTAAGGTTTGCATGGTGGTGTTGAACTCTTGTTTTATTACCATAGAGAGATTTAATATTGTTTTTTCCAACTCATAATCTCCAAAGCCGGGGAATAGGACTCTCAAGGCTGAAAAGAACTTGGAGTTGTGATACACAAATGGATTTTCTACGATTTTTTGACTGGCACGTTTATGTGGCACAATCTTATGAACAAACGAACCCAAGTTTGTAATTTGGCTAGCATTTAAGGTGGAGTGTTTGGTGACAGAAGGAGCCAGGTATCTAAGTCCGCATCGTCTTGACCAATTAGGTGGGAATCTTTTATATACTTTGTTGCCGCATAAAATGAAAAGACCAGTGTAGTTTAAAGACAAGGTTAGAATTGAGTCTGTAGTTCTCAGGATCTGGACTATTTTATGATCTGTGCCACTTGCACTGTTACTACCTAAACATCTCCATTTCCCATGAACTCCTGTCAGTCTGTGAGAACAGAACAGATTGCGGAATAGCTGGTACAGGAGGCCTGTAGTCTGATTTTGACAGTTATAAAGCCAGGTCTTGTCACCTGACTAGGTGAGTCCAGATTTTTGATCCACCCATATATAGTCTGTGGCATTGGGCAGCTTAACCATGTGGATAGCTGCTATACCCCAAGTTGCACACGAGTGGCTCGTAAGCCATCCAGAGCACTTGGTGATTTGGCAAATGTTTGTGCCAGAGGGAGTAGTGATAGAGTCACTTACAATTTCCTTGAGAGTTTTGAAGATGTCACCTGTGGAATCAAACCACAGAGTTTGACGGCAATATTGTCTCGGTATATCACCCAGGAAAGGTCCAGTGCCATGTTTACTTTTAATGTAGAAGGAAAAACTTTTATTTATTGTTTGTGCTTGGGCAAGGGACAGTCCTTGACCTTTTAAGTAATCTTTCTGGGGCCCAAGTGACTCACCAGGAGAAGAAGTAGAGTGAAGTTTCCCTTGTTGCGGATACCATACTCTGTTACTCGTCCATTTTCCGTATTTAGTCCACCAGGTGTTCACATCAGCAGGAACAAAGACGAGTTCAGGTTCTTTTGCACTATCTAGCTGTTGACATAACCAACAGTCAGATTGATTAGTTAACGTGGCTAGGGCTTGGTAAACTGGCACGAGGGGGTGTTTGGTCTGTGCCCGACCTGTTGAAAAGGAGAGGGTTAGTAAAAGCCAGACACAGATCGGAAAAGAGCCCATAGCGGAGACTTAGAGAGGGAAGAGGGACAGATAGAGACCAGCACTCTCCAGTCAGCTTTCTAATAAATGATTAAAATATATATATATCTCTACTAATAGATTGTGTGTGTGAGTGTGTATATATATATATAGGGAATTTTAAAGCAACGGGGGGGGAAATGGGTCAAAGTAGGTTTTCTTGATCTGTGATCTTGGGAAAAGCTGTCTACTTCGTGATGTCGGCTGTTTCTGGGGCCTGTGTTTTGGCCCTCGAAATCTTTAATTTAAGGTCACCTGTGGGGATTATCTCAGTTGTCTTGAGAGCGATGTTCTGGGTCTATTTTGGCGTGGTTCGCATGGATCCAGGAAGATTTTTCTTTTATTTTGATGGCAGTGCAGGTCGTCAGTAAGACTTCATAAGGTCTTTCCCAGCGAGGTGACAGTGTGTGTTTTTTTTTAAAGACTTTGATGTACACCCGGTCTCTTGGTCGAAAGGGATGGCAAGGCTTGTCAGAAGGTGGTGGCCATGCCTCTTTTACCTGTTGACGATATGTTTTAAGTATACTAGTTAATTTTTGTATATAACAAGTCATAGCATCAAATTGTTCACTTAAGTTCCCATAATATTTATTTAATTCAGGAATTGAAGGTTTAGAGACACCAGTAGGCATTGGACGTCCAAAAACTATTTTAAAAGGAGTCAATCTATGTCTGTTATTTGGAGTATTTTGAATCTTTATAAGGGCCAAGGGCAGAGCTTCTGGCCATTTAAGTCCAGTTTCTTGACAGATTTTTCCTAGAGTTCTTTTTATATCTAGATTTTTACGTTCCACTTGTCCTGATGACTGAGGGTGATATGGGGTATGAAATTTTAATGAATACCCCAGAGTTTTTGCAAGCAAGTGGTTTATCTCTGCTGTAAAATGAGTTCCTTGGTCTGATTCAATCCATAAAGGAATGCCAAAACGAGGAATAACTTCAGTTATTAATTTTTTTACCACTGTTGTGGCATCTGCATGTCTGATCGGATAGCATTCAGTCCATCCACTAAACATGCAGACAATAACCAAACAGTGAGAGTAACCTAAAGTTGAAGGCAAGTCTATAAAATCCATTTGGAGTGCCGCAAAAAGGCAGCATGGGCCTGGGAGGACTTCCTGGATCACACTGATTTCTCCCAGAGACTTGGTAAGATTTGCAAGTTGTGCACTGGGAGGTGATTTGGTTAGAAATTTTATGGATGCCAGGGCAAAACCAATTGTCTTTCAGTTCCTTAACTATCCCCCGTTTGTACATATGTCCCATTTGGTGGGAGATAAGTGCAAGCCAAAAAGTCAAAAGAAAAGGAGCTACTGGAAGTCCATTTGGTCTAATGTATAATTCATCTGATAATTGTTTGGCACCCTTTTGTATCCAATTGTCTTTTTCAGATTGTGGGGCATTTGCCTGATAGTTAATAACATCAGTCAGGGATAAAGGCAGGTTTAAGAATTGGGTGGAAAACGGATAAGGGGGTCCATAGTGAGCTGCATGTTTAGCAGCTCTGTCAGCCCTGTCATTCTCTAAAGATATGACATCAGTCTCTTTAGTATGGGCTGAACAATGAACAATGGCAATTTTTGAAGGAAGGTGAATAGCTTGTAATAAGGCTGCAATTAAGTGTCCATTAGCAATAGGAGTTCCTGCAGAAGTTAAGAATCTACGGGATTTCCAAATTGCGCCAACAGCATGGCAGACTTTAAAAGCATATTTGTGTAAACGAAAGAAAAACAAGGTTAATGGTTAGAGCAAATTGTAAACCAGTTTTTGAGTTTAGAGGACAGCCGGTGAAGAAGAATTTTAGATGTCAGCGTCAAAGTATCTTTTGTAGTTTAAAATGTCTCTGATGGAACTGATGGTATCGTCAGGTCATCTCTTAAGTTTATATCAAGTTCATCAGCTTCAGTTTGTAAGGCTTTAGGAAAAAGGGCAGGTTCAGTTCTCAGTGATTTTAAATGAAAATGATGGAAAAAATCAAAAACATTAGTTTGGACATCTGTAGCCAGATATTTCAGGAGACTAGAAGAAATCAGGATCCAGTCCAGTCAACAGATATAAAACAAAAACCTCAAAAGACAACAAAACTAGGATCTAATATCTGCAAACTTATACTGAAATAGTTTTTACTGAAATATAATTTTTTTCTCTAAAATTACCCTCATTTTTATTAAGATAGCAAAATTAAAACTAGTTTGCAAAATAAGTGTAGTTCTAATAGAGTTGGCTCAATTATTTACATAAGTACAGCAAGAATAGCAGTTGATCACATAGGCTCTTTTAAATCTGTTTTGTTGGAACTTTTTATAAGGAATCTCACATTGAACTTTAAAGGTCTCTCGAGGCCAGGAAAGCCAAGCCAAGGATTTTGTCATCAGACTTTGTCTGTAATACCTATAGATTTGGGTGAATTTTTTTTTCTGAGGTTTTTTAAAAATATTTTGAGGTTCCTTGTACCTGCCAGATAAGTGACATTCTTTACCTATCCTGGTAAGTGCTGTTTGGAACATAAGGTACCAGGCCAATTTTTACGTGACTTTATTCCATAAAGTCCGATCTTTATTCTTTAAAAGCTGTATGGTTATATTGCAAATATGATGTTCTAGTCACAACCTTGGTAATAGAACCAGTGTTTTTAATTGTGTCCTGTTATAAGGAGAACAGATTCTTATTGAACTTATGTAAATAACTATATTGCCATGAAAACAACAATATTCACTTACTAAGAGTTTTTAAATTCGAGGGATCAGGTAGAGAGAAAAAGATAAATATTTTAATTTTACTTACAAAAATATCATTTACCAAATTGCTATAAGTCATAGCTAGCTCAGGAGAAAAGAGAAAAAGTTTTCCTTAAATCTGAAAAAACAAAACATTAAAAATTCAGCAGTACTTCAAATGAAAAATCATAAAAATTATAATCATCTTTATCAGTTCATTCAGTCCTGTGTCATTTATTTTCGATCTCAGTCTTTTTGTTAGCAGCTTCATGAAGTCAGTTTTTCCATCAGATTTCTGTAATTTCTTACCAAGTTCAGTTTTATGATCAGAAAGTTTGTCAGAAACCTGTATTCCAGTGTAAATATCAGAGTCCTTTCTATGAATTTTTCTGAAGTTGAAAAATATTTTGTAAAAGCATTAGAGCAAAGAAATGTTTGTAAACAAAAAGACCTCAAAATGGCAATTGACAAAGAAATTTGGTTAATTTTGTGACATACAACACTTTAAAATGATAATAACCAGAATTATGACTGATAACCAGGACAGATCAGAATTTCAGTAATGTTATACAATTTTAAAACACCTATGTCAATAACATTTGCCCACATAATAGCACCTAAGCAGGCTTATCATCACTGGTCTGACAATGTTTTCTATGTAATTGAACATATGGAATAAGCCTAATAAGTTTAGTATCTTTCCCCTTATAGGAAGAGAGCAAATTTTTTTTGAGAAGTTCTAGGGCCCTTTGAAAATTCTCAAAGAAATAAAAGTTAAAAAAAGACTTTAAGATATGAATTTTGGGGGAGCTTGTCAAAAATATAAACAATCAAAGCAAACAGAGCATTAACAGTCTAAAAGCCTTAATAGAGAGACCTCAGTCTTTTGAACGTAGGAAATTATTTTAACAGTTTTTTTTTTTTTTTCTGTCTTTTAGGTAGACTTACTCAAAGGTAAAGAAAAATCTTTTGTAACCTCTTTATCAAGTTTAAGCAAATTATCCTTTTAAGAGACAGAAGACCAAATTTTAATTTTGTACCAGCTTATTTCTGCTATTAAAACTCATTTACTTAATTAAATTTATTTCAATCTTAGCCAACTTGACCATGCATAAAACTCTTTTTCCAGAATTCTTCTTTCACAAACTTTTTATAACTTTCTTTTTATATTCAGAATTTGTCCCATGTCTTTCTTTTCCCTCCTAGTACTTGAGGACAAATTTATCTTTCTTAACCAAACAAAATATTTCTATTCTTTGTACCTTTATACATCTTACTTTCCTTGTACACAGACATATTTTTTTTAATTTTTAGTAGCTTCAATCACATATATTAATTAGGAATTTTACCCCTTAGAAACCTTAATTTGTAAGTAAAAACTAAGTAAACAATTATAAACTTTTTTTTACATTAGTATCTTGTGGCTTGGAAAATTTATAAACACTTCATAACTTTTAGAAACACATTACTTTATAGTACAATCTTTTAATAAAACACATGTTTACCAATAGACCCAAAATATCTTTTAGTTTTCCTGTAATGAAAAGCCAAAAGTAGACAAATGTACATTTAGCAATCAATGTCTAATATCTTATCTTATTTGGAAATGATGATACTCAGAGAATTTTTATCATAAAACTTAGCAAGACTCTCAAGTTTTAAGTCACCAAAAAGAGTTTGGAAGCTGTAACCACCATAACACATAATTATTGTGTAAAGTTCATCTAACATTTATCTTTTTCACAACTATTTAGTTACTTATTCCCAATAATTATTTAGATTGCCTACAAGACTTCATAAGACTTCAGATAAAATTAGCCATCATTTAAATTACTATTTTTGTTAACCAGTTCTGTAATAGAAATAACATCAGTTTTTTTCTACAAAATTTCATGTAAATTTCATCACCTCTTATACCTTTAAACATAGTTATCATTAAGATTTTTATCAATAGGTCTTGGTCTTCTAATTTTGGACAAGGGAAGCATTCCCAGTCAGACATTTTAAAACATACTCAGGCAAAGTTGATGTAACCTCTTTGTATAAAATTAGCTCAAACATTCCAACCTTTATAATCTTATCAACACTTACACTTTTACATGTTCTCAATTCAATTGTAACCTGAGTCAAGGTCTTAAGACTAGTCAAATTTTTCCCTTCTTTTTTTTTTTTTTGGCCTTAATTCTTAGGTACCAATTAAGCAATTATGTGAGAGCTCTCAAAACATTTTTTTTCCCCCAATTTAGAAGTTTTTCCAATTCAAATGATCCGTCGTCTGGCCATTGACAGTAGGATCTTCACTTGTATATTTATTCCAATAGTGACTCGAACCAATAAGCCTTTTTAAGGAAAGACCCGGAGGTAACTTTCCACGCTTAGAATAAATCTTTACCATGGACACAAGAGGCGTCCCTGGGTGGGCGCAGATGATGTAGCCCCCATGATCCACAGAATTCACTCCCAAAGATATTCAGAGACAGTAAAGACCTTCGTTGCACAGGCGATAAGGATGGTGTAGTGAAAACGGTGTCTCCGGTCTCCCACAATAGTGTGGGACGCCTCCAGTCACAGACCCGCTAATCTGTGACACCGGGCAGGCGATACTGGAATGGGATTTTTCCAGCACTAACAAGCAACGAAGGTAAAGACGACAAAAGCCCTTATGGACTGGGCCTTTTATGACAAACTCCCCTGAGAACTTGGCACAGCCGGACAAAGAGACAGTTCGGAACCCCAGTCTACTCGACTGGCCACCAAGGTGCACCCCGGTAAATGCACCTTCCGTATGGTGGAGACCAAGGAGAATATTCTCACTGGTCACAAAGCCAAGTTTTCTCAGGACACAGAACAAGACAGAAGGAAAAACCTCATCTGGTTTGTTTTTTTTTTTTCTGTGCACAATGACAGCTTTAGCCACGCCTTAGGTCTCCTGGAGCCAGAATAATACCTAGCGGGGGAGGTGCCGCGGGGTTGGGGACTGTGTGCTTTACAGAGTACCTCGTCGTTGCACGGACATTTTCTTGCAGTTGGTGGGGGACCTGTGTCATCTACCCCGTTCCGTGACCCAACTTATCCTGACACGGGAGTCTTCTGAAAGTGGCGAGCGCCCAAATGGCTCTTAACTGCTCGACCCGCGCCCACTTAAATTTGCGGCCTTTTTGGCTTCCAAGATGCCCTCCGCAATGGCCTTCACTTCATGTGCATAATAACCCACAGCAAAGTTTGTAGACGCCGGTCTGGTGAGACCCGCAAACTCACCAGTCTGTGGGGCCGGCCCGGACAGCAGGCTTATAGGGCCTATGCCTGCGTCCTACCCTATGGTATTTCCTTCTTATGACAAAAGACACAGACAAAAGAGAAAAACAGAGACTACCTCTGGGAGGAAAAGGGATCAAGATCAAAACCAAGAGTACTCTACCAAATTTAAACCAAGAGTCACTAAAAGCCCAAGAAACTAGTTTCCCAAATATTTTCTCCTGCCAATCTAAATTTAGAAAGAGAAAAAAATTCTCACCACTTCTTTCCGCCGGACTCCGCAGATAGAGATTCAGGGAGGCTGACGTGGTAAGAAGTCTTACCTTTTGCCGGCTTTCGTCAGGCGTTCCCGTATCTCATCATCTGCAGTAGTCCAGGGAGAAGGCAGGTCTTCCAGCCAGAGAAGGCAACTTACCAGCCAGTGCTTCTCCTGGCTGGCTCGCCAAAACTGTCGGGGGAAGAGGGAGAATCTCCCTCTGCCCTTTCCCTTAAGGTTCTTCTGGTTGGCCAAATAATCAACAAGACGGGTTAGCAGGAGAAAATAATACCAAGTTTAATAACATGTATACATGGGAGAAAGCAGGGACACTGCGTTTTTTAACACAATAGCAGAAATTCTCGTCTTAAATATCATTTTTAGCCAATGACAAGGGAGGATTTGGGGGGGGGGAGTCAGTTACAGGAGATTATCACTAAAGCACAGTAAACAAGAGTGAGGTTTATTATATAGCCCCCAAGGCCTCATCTTCCACATTGATAAGTTACTAGAAATGAGCTCCCCCTTTTTCTCAATACAGAGAGGGAGATACCTTTACAAATGGAGACTTCCCTTGTAAATGATTGTCTGACAACTCCTCGCAGGGCCATACAAAAAATGTGGCCAGAGAGACAGAACTCCCGATAAAATGGGCTTGTTGGTGCCTTTTCTATTATAACCTCTATCCTAAATTATCTTTTATAACAGTCATGATAATAACCCCTTCCTAAAACAGATTTTTTGGTTTTAAATTTTTTAGGCAGTTTGGGAGGGAAAACTCGAATATTTTTCCTGAGCTCTCTGAGTCCTTATTGTCTTCAGCTCAAAATAATCCACATACCAGAGTGGTGCTTCCTAGGGCAGCTTGCCCTGAGCACCATCACCTGCATGGTTGGGGCGGGAATGCAGTGAGAGAGATAGGAGAGCATTCGGAAAAGGAAATACTGCCCAGTGTCCATTTTCCCTTTGGCAGGAGAATTGAGGATCAATGTCTCATTTATTAGATGGCAAATATCATGAGATTTAAAAAAAAATCTTAGAGGTAAGTGTAATTATCACTCTATTTCCAGAGCCCAGATGAGAGAATGGGTTCTAAATTGCAGCCTGAGGTATTTGCATTGAACACACAAATCCTGGCACTGAGATAGTGGTGAGAAATCGTCATATATTCAGTTCATCAACTGGCTCTATAGTTTCTATAGCAGCTGTATGTTTATTTAAATAATAAGTTTATACCCAAGACCAATAACCTCTCAGTTCAATCAATTACGTAAAATAAAAAAAGAGACAAGATTAGTTCACTTGATAGTTCCCACCACCCCTCCTCTCTAGTGACCTGATTTTATTTTATTTTAAAACTTCCCACCCAGAAGATATTGGTACATTTCAGTCAAAACAGTTTTTGAATGGTAATCAAAATTCCTGCTATGAATGTTAGTTAACTTAAACTCTCTACGATTTGTGAATCTATATATCTTAGAGGTGTGCTACAGAACTGTGTATTTGAACCAGTGCATTTTTTAAAGCCTGGTGAATATTCAAAGTGCTAGCATATTGTTCCCAGTTCTCTTAGTCTCAGAATACAGAGATGAGTCAAGCATATCACAATCATATGCTATTGAAAAAAATTTGTTTTATTATACCTCCTCTTAACAAAAACTTGTTGAATGCTTACCATGTGCCAAGAACAGTGTAATGTATTGTATTAAGTGATAAGTATATTTACAAGTGAATTTTTATCAAGAGAGGAAGAAGAAGAAAGAAGAAAAAGAGCATGGAGACATTACTCAACTATTCAGTTATTACAAACTATGTAACAATATTTACTGAGAATTCGTTTTCTTTTGTCCTGCTTGCAGATAGAAAAGGAAATTGCCTGCAACTCTGAAAGAAATTACTGCCAGTGTTTATATTCTGTGGGTTTATTTTGCTCCTGATTATTAACTGGCATAAGGTAAGAATTAAGCTTCTCTTCAAATGAGTATATAGGCTAGATACCAGAAAAGACTTCTCAATAGAAAAATTTATCAAGCCATAGAATTGTTTGTGGAAAACATTAGAAGCCCCATTTCTGGAGTCCTTTAGAGAGAAAAATTGTGAATTATTATAAATAACTTAGGCTCTGACTCCATCAAGCCCTTTGTTCTGTGAAGAGCCTAGTGCATTTTGGGGGCTTAATAAATGTTGAATTATAAGTAACATTCTTACATAGCCTCTGGGGATGGACTCTCAGTCTTAATAAGACTTTTCCAACTCTAATTTTCATGATTTGCTGCTATGTGGGTAATAGTCATGAATTCAACAAGATCTATAAATGCAAAGTATTTTGTAGTCTCAATATGTCAAAGATAAGATTTCATTGGAAGTAGCATTATAATGAATACTATTGAGTACCTCTAAAATGTGGATCTAAGGACGATCTATAGAATTTCATATAGGGCGAGCATCATATGAAGTGCTAACCTGAGTTAATTTTAAGGTAAGATTGGATGGGAAATAAGATGGAATAGAAATGAGAAGAAAGATCATTATCCTACAAAATAAAAGCTGCAGAATGATTTATGGTGGAACAAAAGCAGAAAGGATCAGAACTAGTGAATTAGGTAAAAGTTCAGTATATATCAAACTGATCATTTTGGTACTAACACATTTCTAAAATAATCCTGCTTTAGACAATATATGAAAGAGCATAATGTATATATATATATGGTGGTAAGGTGTGAGGTATCTGTGTATAGGGGGTGAGGATTCAGAGAAATCGAAGAAAAGGTGAAGTTAATGCATCTTTTGGATTAATGTAGTCATGACGTCACTGATGCAAAGAGAGAGTCAGTCATAAACTGCTTCAAGGGAATCAGAGGGCAGTGGGGGGCCCAGGGAGACTCTCTGAATAATAGTTTCAGAGCATCTGCTGTGCAATATGGTTAGAACCTTTTGAAGCCCCATTGTAGAACTCACTTGTCACTCGGCTTGAGGAAGAGATGACAGATCCACCAGGAATACTCAGGAAGACTTTTTTTTTTTCAGGGAAAGGAGAAAGCCAGCTGTTCTTGTTGTATTGATATTTTAACAAATGCATTGATCTTAACATTCTGAACTTACCTGGGACTTTAATGTTTCATATTTAATATGGTGAGAAAAAATACTGCCCTAGTACCTAAGAAGGTGCTCTGAAGAGGCAAGATGAAACCTGGCAGATGGATTTACTTAGATGGCATGCTGTCATTTTAAAAATTAAGAAATACTTTGTTTTATTTCCTGTGATATGCTTCATTATCTTTTCTCTGAGTTGCCCTTCACCTCACGAAATTAATTCAGGAATGTGACCTTTTCAAACTGTGTGGAAGAATAAGATTGCTAACGTACCACTTGTGAGAAAATCCAGGATTTGGAGAAGTAGAAATTGTACCTTAGCTACTCTCCTTCAACATATCCACCTGCCATACACACAGCCACTCCCACACCCACCACACACACTTCATCATCTCTGTGAGTGAGCCATTTATGTTTAAAGTTATCCTCAAATCCCTGGGTTATTGCTTTGCACTCATCTAAGCACAGCCTCTTCTAGTCTCTCTACTTTACAATCACTTGGAGAGATTTTCTAAAAGTTACATCTGATTATGTCACTAATTTTCTCTAAAAACTTTGTGTCTGCTCGACGCCTTTAGTCACGTTAGCAAGAGGATCGAGTTTTACTAGACTTTCAGCCTCATCACCCTCCACTACCATCCATGAACTTTATGGTGGGTTTCACGGGTCTGCTTGCCATTCCTGAACGTGCTGTGCTTTTCCCTATGATTCTTGCTTTGTCATTGCTGCTTTCTCTGCTCAGAGTCTCCTTAAGTTTCTTTACTTCTCTTATCTATCAGATTAAATTCTTCTCATCTGTTCTTTGTGGCTTAGTTTAACTGTCAGTTCTTCTAGGAAGTCTCCCTGAAAAGTAGTGTTAGTGGGTCCCTTCTGCATGTAACTATAGTATTTTCTTCATGGCTAGATTTTGTGCCTGCCAATTCAGTGCAACGATTCCTTGTTGTTGTTATTGCTGGTTTTCTCTTAATGTTGTGAACTCATTAAATCGAGAAACATGATTTACCCATTTCTGAATCCTCAGTTCCTAGCATAGCCCTTGTTTATGGAAAGTATTTGTTGAGTATTTGTTAATTGAGCACTATCCCCGACCAAAGGTTTAGGGCTTATTTTTGGGAGTCTCTGTTACTTTTTAGGTTTTCTCTTTCTAACATTTACTTTCCCATATCAGTCCCAGAAGTCCAGTTGAAAAATCTCACTTCGTTTCATGTCTACGCGGTCAATTCCAGAACTCCTTAAATCCTGCATATCTTGTCTTACATGACTTACAGCGCTCACACTTCAAATGATGTTGAATGATTCCTTTCACACTGAAACCAAATTCCCCACTGTTAGTTAATTTTCAGTTCCTTCTTTTTATACAGCTCAAATGTCAACTATCTTGAGGCCCTAATCTAAAACACTTTCTCCTTTGTTGTCCAGAGGCCATTCATTTGTTCATTCATTGGGAATTCTTCACTGAATGTCAGGCACACTGCTAAGTGCTAGGAATATAACAGGTTTCTGTCTTCTTCAGACTTACTGTCTAGATGGGGGATAGAAAATGTAAACAGACAATGACAACACAATGGGGTAAGTACTCATAACAGAAAGGAAGGATGGTTATGGGTGGGAAACTGACCAAGTCTTGGGACATTAGTAAGCACCTCCTGCAGGAAGTAATGTGCACACTGAGATTTGAAGACTAAGTCATGGTTAGCTGAGTAAAGAACTAAAGCAGCCTATTCCAGCTAAAGGCTAGAGTAACATGTGGAAAGGCCATAGAACAGGGAGAATGTATAAATTCAGATTTTGACAGAGCACCAAAAGATGAGACTTTAGAGGTAAGCTGAAGTAATCTTATACACTGTCTTATAAGCCATGTTAAAGGTAGTTTTAGTTTACCAAAGAAAAGTGAGAAATAATTAAAGGATATTAAAGCATAGGTCTAATTAAATTTGTGTTTTAGAAAGATCAATTTGCCTGAAGTATGGAGAATGGGTTAAGGGAGGCACAACTGAATGCTGGGAGACTAGCTAGGAGGTCACTGCTGCCTTTCAGATGATAGATGCTGTTGGGCTAAACTAAGAACTGGAAGTGGGGAAGGAGGAAAGCAGAAAGATATAAGAAATGCTTAGAAATCAAAATGGTGTCCCCACAATTGATTAATTATGAGGGAGGAAGAGAGCGAAGAGAAAGTTGAGGATTCTGGAATCAAGGATGTTGCTCAGGTTTCTGGCTTGGGCAACAATGCAGATGGTGGTACTGACTGTCCTAAAAAAATGTAGGACTAGGTTATAGAAAAGATGATGACATAGACTTTTGACATTTTGAAATTGAGATGTCTGTGGGAAATATAAATAAAGATTTGTAGGTCTACAGCTCAGGCTTGGAAGAAACATTTAAGAGTCATTAGCTCTTGGATGTAATTGAAATCATGGGAGTAAATGAGTTCACCAAAGATGACAGGACACTGAGACAAAAGAACCTAGGACAGAATTGATGGGATGGTCAAAGAAGGAATCCTCAAGCAAGGCACATAAGGGGCAGAAAAACAACCAGAAGCGTTTGAGACCATGGAGGCTAATGGATCAGCATGGTTTCAAGAAGAAGGAAGTGGCCATTGCTATCAAATATTGCTGAGATGTCAAGTGAGATAAGGACTTAGAAATGTTCATCTCATTTCATTACAAGGAGGACTTTGGTTTTAGTGGCGTGATGAGGATGAAAGACAGGTAAGACTGGATTAAACTGTGAATGAGCGGGGAGGAAGTGAAGATAGTGAGGAATACAACGTTTTTGAGAAGTAGTGTTGTGAAGAAAGAGACAGAAAACAATTGTTGGTTTTCACAAGTTTTCTGGTTCTGGGACCCTTCTGAGTCCTGACCACTTTCATTCTTTCCCTTGAACATCTTTCACATTTTTGTAGCTATTTAAGTCACTGATTTTCTAAGGCCATAAATGCATCCAGTCTGAGGAGTGGTTGGAGGTTTCCACACGAAGCCACAAAGGCACAACTTCAAATATGTTCAAATGTCTCTTTAGTAAGACAACTGTTTTCTAAAAAATCTCATGAATAATTCTAACATGTTAAAAATAGATTAACTCTGAGCTGCTCTGATTTAAGTGGGTATGGAGGGCCTGGAGGGCCCAAACTCAGGTCCCGTACCAGTTTTCCGAGGTGGTTCCTCACAGGCATTTCTAAAGAACCCTACAGATCCAAGGAACTCATGTTTAAAATCATCCCCTAATTCACAGGTTGTTTGGACTGAAAGAGACTGACTATCAGCCTCCTTGTTCTGAAATTTTTCCCACAGCCTGCTCCCGGGCTATCAGCACATATCTGGGACAGAGCAAAATAACAGATGTTTAAGATAACGGAGACCTTAGTGAAGTTCAAATTCAGCCAAACACCATTTAAATGGCACCCTGCTTTCAAAAATATCATCTTGGTAAGCAATTGCTTTTCTCACCATATTTCTCTGCTCTGTTCTGTCTATCCTGGCTGTCACTCTATGGAACTTTGGAAGACCAGGGCAGGGAACGGGAGAACGATGAGGAAGCAGCTGTTGAGCCTTTTGTGGATGGCTTGGTACATCGCCTTCCAGCTTTCCTGATGACGCCAAAACATGGAAGCAGATGAAATCTGAATAGTGTCCCTGTTTTGACAAAGTATAAGCTATGTGAGGTCTTGTAGAAATGACAGCAGCATAAATAATAGAAAATAACAGATATTTGTGCAGCACAGAGTGCATGAAAGAACTGCCCAAAGTGAAGGAAGCAGAGTATTCAGGACTTCTTTCTATATGTAACTGCTGGCTGGCGGCAGAGAAAATCAATCCACTGCATGAATAAATGCAGCCATGAATAAACAGAAAGGGAGAGAAACCGTCTTGTACTGTAATAATAGCATATGTGATGTTTTAAATACTTTATACCCTTCCTGGCAAGCACAGAAAAGCTCAGAAGGAAAAAGAGTAGAAAATAAATCGCATTACCCTTCATCAACTCTTCAGTATAGGTATTGTTACTCTCATCTTATAGAGGAGAAAACTGAGGTTCAAAGAAATTGAGTGGCATGTCCCAAGTCACAGGGCTGGTAAGGGGAGAAGTTAGGATTTTTCCCACATCATTTCCAAAATGTTCTCATTATAACAGTAGATTCCAAAATCAACATTCTTAAAAAATGTGACTAAGCACTTACCATGAGGAGAACACAGGGCTGCCTTCCCTTATGCTCGCTCTTCACAGTAAGCCATACGAACAGTACTTTTCATGATTCCCCTGTATTTGTTGATTGAAATTTGGATCAGCTTAAAAGTTTCATGAGATCTATATAACAATTTATATGAAGTCTCATCTAATGAGCAGGAAAGCCAGGGTGATGGCCACAAGGTAAAATCTGAGGTGCTAATGAGAAGAGTGCCCTCAACATACCTAACTCCAAGTTAAGAATTCCACAGCCATTGTCTGTGTTTCTACCACTAGAGCTTTTTAAAAATTCTTGACTTTTCAGCTTTTGTCCCTTTTAAAAATGCAAAGGTCCCTTAATGAATTCAGTTAATTCATTCTTTCTTCAGATTTAGTTATCTGTAATCTTTTATTAGGTACTCTAGCTGAGTTTTACAATGCTAAGAACTATGACTTCATTCCTTGTAGTGATGGCAAATGGGGGATTTGGAAGGGAGCTCCCCTACTACTAATTTTTTAAAAACTAAAATTCACATGTGAGCAATCCATTAAAACACCTGGTCCTATTACCATGGCAAATTTGGGATAGCCTCCCTCCTTCTTCACATATTTCATCTCAAAGTGCTCCCTTATGGCTATTCCTCTGAAAGAGCACTCTCAATGACCATTTTAACTGGACTGTACTAGGGTAAAAATGTTAAGTTGGCTCCGCATGAACTAACAAATATCCTAGGAATGCCTATGGTCCTGTTATCTCCTTTTTTTTTTTTTTTCCCACCTTGCTATTCAAAACCTTTTTTTTTGTTGAGGTAACATTGGTTTATAGTATTACATAATTTTCAGATTACAACGTTATAATCTGACATCAGTATATACTACAGCATGCTCACCCCTTGAGGGAAGATTTATGTTACTGCCTCAGCAGCCCTAACCGCTGTCCAAGGTTCTGATACACTTTCCTTGGAGCGTAATGAATGTTAAAGAAACACCTCAGGAAATTCTGTCCTAATGGCCACTCAGCTGAGATTAACTGTTCTAGTCTAAGTTCTTCCTCTTGCAATATCATTCTATTTAGCATTTTGCTTGAATAGTGATTGGAACATGCTACCCTAACAAGGAGGCTTTTGTTTCCTTTAAACCACATGATTCTCAGCAGGGTGATTTGGCAATGTCTGAGAACATTTTTGGTTACCAAAAATGGGGGTGGGAGGGAGGTGCAGGAATACTACTGGCGTCTAGTGGATAGAGACTAGAATACTGATAAATATCCTGAAATGCACAAAACAGACCCCCACAACAAAGAATTAAGCAGCCAAGAATGTCAATAGTGCTAAGGTTGAGAAACTGCTTCAAACAAATTTCCAGAGAACAGGACATCACTGTTCTCCTTCTTCTGCTATAGTAAGGCAGCTGAGTTCTGATATTAGACAGAAAAGCTTCTAAAGAAAGGAGCAGGGGCCAGCCCCGTGGCATAGCGGTCAAGTGCACACAATCTGCTACTGGCGGCCCTGGTTCAGATCCTGGGCGCACACCGACGCACCGCTTGTCAGGCCATGCTGTGGCGGCATCCCACATAAAGTGGAGGAAGATGGGCACGGATATTAGCTCAGTGCCAGTCTTCCTCAGTAAAAATAGGAGGATTGGCATGGACGTTAGCTCAGGGCTGATCTTCCTCACAAAAGAAAAAAGAAAAAGAAGAAAGGCGCATCATGGCTAAGAGTTTGTGCTTTGAGTCAGACAGACATGGATTTTACTCCCAGATCTGCCACTTAGCTCTGTGATTTTAGATAAGTCACATAACCTGTCTACAATTCAGTTTTCTCATGTGTAAAATTAACAATGGCATTAGTTTATTGGATTGTTATGTTGAATCAGCAAATGCACACAAAATGCTTGGCAAAGACCCTAGTAAACACAAACATATGTTATCTATGACGATTGTTATTCTCCAGTGACAGTTTTATGAACTCTCAGTTCAATACACTCAGAGCAGACAAAACTTGTCTGATATCAAAACTAAGTCTTGATATAAACCAGACCCAGAAGCATACACCAAAGGACAACTTTCAGTCCATTTTCTAATATTAACTATTTTTTAGCTCACTGTTACTGCCATGAACCCTTTGTTTTGCAAAAGAGGAATAAGAGGATGAAAGTGGCATGACCAGCATTGATAGTCACTAACATTTATTCATTCACTCATCACACTCGGCTGGGCTTGAGGCAGGAGGAAAATAAGGATGAAGAGATTCGATATGAAGATGAAACAATGACGACAAAGATTTTATTTCTAATAAAAGGCTCAAGGAATTGACTTAGAATGGGGGACCTAAGATATGGACACAGAGAAGTTTTCTGCAAAGCAAAAAATGATGATGTGCCAGGGAGATGATGCTGAAGTTCAGGGAGCTTTATGGCAGTTCCAAGGAGAAGAGACCATTTTCAGGTGGAGAAAATTTTGAGGAGGTGGTAATATTTAGTCTGGACCTGAAAATATAGGAATGGTTTTGGTTGGTGGGAATTTGGGGGAATGTATCCAAGTAGAAGAGATGGGCTGACCAATTAATTACACAGAAGAAGTAAATCAGGAGGTATATGGAGGGTGTGATTTAGTATAATATGGCAGCCATATCACTCAGTATGGTGAGATAAGACTACAAATGCAGATGGGAACTGGATTCTAGGGGGCCTTGTATGTTATATAATCACTGCTTTTATGGAGTTCACAGAGCTCCATTCAGACAGTCATCAAGCAAGAGGTTAAGTACTGTTATTGAGGTAGGCATAGCAACTATGAGAGAATAGAAAAGGAAGGGTCAGCCTCACTGAGTGGAGCCAGGGACATCACAATAGAGGTGACCATTCAAGGTGAGATCTGAAATATAGGTAAAACTTTTGTAGGAAAAGGAGGAACTGGACAAGGGTGATGGGAAGACATTCTAAGCAGAAGGAATAGAATAGGCAATGACATAAGAGAGCAAAGAGAGTCATTTGATGTAACTGAGCCAGGAGCAGGTGTGAGAATGTGGAAGAGGATGAGGTTAAAAGAGTAGACTGAAACAAGATCACAGAAGATTCTGTAAGCCACATTAAAGAATTTGACTATTCTCTGTAGTGATGGGGACTCATAGAATAGGTTTAAGATCCGGAGCAATAAGAAAGATTTGTGTTTCAGTAATATCACTCTGGCAACACTAGGAAGAATGGTTTGAAGAAATAAAGACTAGAGAAAGAAAAGAAGCTAGTTAGGCGGATATCAATTGTTAAAATCCAAGTGAGAGGCTACATCTAGCAGTGCTAGTGGGAATGTGGCAGGAGGAACTGAGTTTTCAAGAGGCAGAATTTTCATGACTTGATGACTGAGAGAAACTAAGGTGGTGGGATGAGTGGGTGGAGAGGGTAGAATTGGAGATGACTTGGACACACACTGAGATAATTGTTAAGAGCACAGGCTCTAGCATCACACTGCCTGGGTTTGAATATTGGCTATATCACTTACTAGCTCAGGCAAGTTACTAAGCATCAGTTTCCTCATTTCTAAATTGGGTGTGATAAAAACTGTACTAACTTTATATGGTTGTTGTTGAAGATAACCCAAGAAAAATAACTAGCATAGTTCTTGGAACATGATAAGGGTTCCATAAATATTAGAATATTAGCTCCTCTTCCCCCTCCTCTTCCCTCTCCTCCTCTTCCTACCTCTCTCACTCTTCCTTTCCCTCCCCCTTCTTCCTTCTCCTCATGCTCCCCTCCTCCTTCTTCTATTACTATTATTTTTATCATCATCATATTCAATTCATCATCATAATTATTATTTCTAAATGATTCTAGCTCAAGATCAAGATAGTAAAGTTGTTCTCTAACTTAACAAATGCAGTAGGAGGCACAGGAGAGAATCATTATCTAACTTTTCCAATATAATCTGGCTGTTTAGCAAATAGAGGCTGTAGTGCAGCTACCAGTTAGTTTTATGTTTGTGTAGGTAGAAATTAACAATGTAGATTACTTCCTATGCACTTTTTTTCTTTTAGTAACCTCTGTTTTTTAGAGCAGTTTTAGGTTCACAGCAAAATTGGGAGGAAGGTACTGAGATGTCTTATATGCCTCTTGTTTCCGCTCATACCTAGCGTCTGCCATTATCAACATTCCCCATCAGAGTGGTACATTTGTTAAAAGCAATAAACCTACATTGATACATCATTATCACCCAAAATCCGTACTTTACATTAGGGGTTACTCTTGGTGTTGTATATTCTATGGGTTTGGACAAATGTTAATGGCGTATATCCATAACTGTAGCATCATACAGAGTAGTTTCACTATTCTAAAAATCCTCCATGCTCCATCTATTCGTCCCACCCTCCCCTGAACCACTGATTGTTTTACTGTCTCCATAGTTTTGCATTTTCCAGAATGCTATATAGTTGGAATTATACAGTACACAATCTTTTCAGATTGGCTTCTTTCATGTAATAATATGTATTTAAAGTTCCACCATGTCTTTTCATGGTTTGATAGATCATTTCTTGTTAGCACTGAATAATATCCCATTGTCTGGATATACCACAGTTTCTTTATCCATTCACCTACTGAAGGACATCTTGGTTGCTTTCAATATTTGGCAACTATGAATGAAGCTGCTATAAACATCGCATGCAGGTTTTTTGTGTGGACATAAATTTTCAGCTCTTTTGGATAAATACCAAGGAGGCCAATGGCTAGACCGTATGGTAAGACTATGTTTAATTTTGTAAGAAACCACCGAACTGTCTTCCAAAGCAGCTGTGCCATTTTGCATTCCCACTAGCAATGATTTAGAGCTCCTTTTGGTGTAGTCAATGTTCAGAATTTGGGCCATTCTAATAAGTGTGTAGCATTACCTCATTGTTGTTTTAATTTGCATTTCCCTGATGACATAGGATGTGGAGCATCTTTTCATGTGCTTATTTGCCATCTGTATATCTTCTTTGGTGAGGTGTCTGCTAAGGTCTTTAGCCCACTTTTTAATCGGGTTGTCATACGCACTTTTAACTTTAATAAATTCAATTAAACACACTTGTCAGAGAGAGAGAGAAAGCCTGGAAAAGAAGAGAAGGCAAGGAGGTGGCACGGGGAAAAGAGGAGAATTTAAACAATGGAGCTAAAATAATTCACTCAATAAGAGTTCACTTCAGGTTTAGGGGCAGGAAACGAGTGTTTAGCCACATTCGGTGGTATTTGATTGTTTAGAGGCATATACTTCCTAGACATATACTTAAAGCATACACCAACTCCTTCCTCTCTGCCTGAATGAAGAAAGAGCTGTCTCACCCAGTGCTGGCGCATTTACTTGTGAGATGGTATAATTTTCAACATGCCATTTTCCTAAGAGATTTTTATGGGTAATTTTCAATATACGTGATTTTGGTTTTACAAGCTGACATGAGAAACCAATCTGTACACAAAATGCGATTCTACTCTATATTCACTCTTATTTCACCTGAGAAATATTTTCTAATCCTGAGTGCTCTGCTTAAGGGCTTCCCCCACAAATAATGCTTGATGTACAGCCATCATGCTGAAAGCATTCATGTTCATTTCATTGTTTGATTACTTGAATGATATCTGCAGTGAAGTGACAGGTCAGATTTTCATTCTGGAATGTGAAACTCCAAAAGTATTTTTTTTTTAGCCAAAATGGATTGAGAATTTCAGTTTTTGGTGGAAGACTTGGGCAGACGGAGGTTGCATTAATTATATCAATGTCCAAATTTTATTTTTTGGAACCTCAGATGAGAGAGATAATGACTAGCCATTGATTGTAAATAACATCCGTTATATTTCTTTTCATGTTTCTACTTTGGATTAAGGAGCTATTGGTGGCTACCACATCATAAATAGCTCTATAAAATAAAGATTTCTTTTTCTCTCAGTGATCTTGCCTAGAGTAAGCTAAGCCTTAATTCAAATTCTGACCCTACCCATTCCTCGCTGTGGGACCTCAGGGGATTATTGTGACAACTCAAAAAGTCAAATAAGACACTGTGTCTGATAAATTAAAAGTGTTCATCAATCCTTAGCTACTGCTGCAGTGGTACTCACTCTTGTTATTCTTCAGTGGGAAGGCATGTAAGACAACCCACGGGGCAGCCTCTACTGTACACAGCTGGAACTATGCACAGCTGTGCATGCTCTGGCTCTCACTTTGATTCAATTCACTTTAGAGAAATAAAACCTGCCCCAAATATATGTCATCATTTCCCTAATAAACTTAAAGTTGATCTCTTGGGTCCTTTCTGCCATCTCATGAGAAGGGAGAGAGTTTTCAATCACCTGGTTAATCCAGGGTGCCAGCTGGATGAGCGGATCATTCAAGCTGAAACATACAGTTTAGGGTTGGAGCTGTCTGGTTTGGCTATGTTCGTTGATCAGATGCACTGGATAATTATGAAATTCTGTCTTTCACCCCACACTCTAGATGCAGCTTGTCTCTGTGGGATTTTGATTAGCATCAAGAGGAGGGCCAGCGCACACACACCATGTAAGTTGCACACAGCGGAAATGAGATAGCTGCCTCTTTACAATGGCCTTTTGAAATCACTAGACTGCATTGCCGTCTATTTTACCAAAAACAGAGAAATAGAGTCAATTTTGTTTACTTTTTAAAAATAAAGCAGAATAATAGCAAATGACTCAAAGATGCTTCAGTTGTTCTCCAGATTACGAGCTTGTGTCAGTTTCCTGAATAGCACCATTTATTCTCCGTCGATTCTTCTTTCTTACCAAGTTTAGACGGATTTTATTAATTCTAAAGCAAGGGATTAATTAAATTGATTTCCGGTGTCCTGTCTTCTTTTCTTCAGCTTTGGTGGTAATTAATCATGGCTACTCCTGGCTTTTAATAGCATTAAAGTTATGCTTTATTATATTATTTTGGTTGTCTCTTAGAAACCCAATTGTGTCAGCATACAACAATGGAGAGAATAGGTTCAGAAATGTAAATTAACCTTGATTCACCCCATCCCTGAAAGGGAGCTCCTGAGTCTTTCAGGAGAATGTTTTCCGTCATTGAATGTGGAGGTATCCATTAGGATGCAAGTGTCTGGAGTTTTTCACAGTGCTTTCAATAGGAGGCCAGATTATTTGGGTCAAAAGAAGCATGTCCTTGAGCAATAGTGGGCCGTTTCCCTACTTAAAAAAGATTTAAGAGCTGTAGACCAAGGGGCAAGAATATTCAATAGAGAAAATCATAAGGATCTTAAATTCAGTAATATAATTTATATTGAAAAATATCACACATTTTAAGCCCTGTTTCAAAATAAAGCATTAAGTTTCTTGTTGAAGATGATGATTTTGCCATTCTCAACTACCTTGAAATTTTTAAGGCAATTTGGAAAGAAAAAAATATCTAGTTATAATACACACACACACATACATGTGCATACACACACTCAAATCAATTACTGTAACAGTATGCAATTTCTCAATGTTTGGAAGGTCTATGGTGACAAAAAGAGATTTAGGATTGGTAACAGATGCTCATACACACATGAAGGAGAGCAAACTTTCTTTCCTGAAGAACTTTAAGGCAGTACCTTGTTCCTTCTCACTCTTTGAACAACAGACCCAAGATCTGTGACAACAGAAAACTTTGAGGCTACCCCAGGATATTTTCTAGAAAATAAAAACACAGGAAATAGAAGGCGCTGGTGGTAGAGCACTGAGTTTTGGGAGGTATAATTCCAGCAAGTACACTGTGGGATGGGTGAAGACCAGAGAAGCCTGGGTGCAGGCTGGGGATTCTAGTTGCTCAAGTATTTCATCTTTCTGTCCATCAAAGAAGAGGAGTGAAGATAGGAGAACATGGAGAAGAATATCTTGGGTCGTGAGAGATAAGCTAGTAGCCAGGCACTTTAATTTGTTCTCCAGTGGTATACCTGAACATGGAATTTCACTCACATCTGAGGGTACACTTGCCAGCTGTTCTGTTTAGTATGCTCATCTATTATTTATATGGCATAAAATGAATTGTAGGCTTTCAAATTGGTTAAGAAAAGCTGACTTTTCCCCGTGGTACACAAACAAAGGGCCTTTCTTCCAGTGGGTAAGTTGATTCCTCATAATCAGAGAAATTGTCCAGCAAACCACATTAAACATTAAAAATCAATAACAATGGCAACGTAAAGCAACCTTTAGTCTGATATAATGAAGGCCTCCTATATCAATGCTAAAACCTCCCTCCTCTTCTATATCGCCCTATGTCTTGTTCACTGGGATATTTTCCAGCCCAACCAAGAGAACACTAATTTTTCTTTCTTTATTTTCTTCCCTGATTCTGTTATTTTTCTCCTTAGTTGAGAAGCTGGCCATCAATAATGAGCTTGACGTATCCTCGGTTGTAAGATAAATATACTATTAGGACTATGTTACAGGGTAGTTTGGAGTATTGAATGCGATAATGCATGCAAAACACTTACTACAGTGTCCCACACATAGCGATACCTCATAACATAAAAACCTACAAAATTTTATGACCCAAGCATCCTAGATTGGGACCAGGTCACACACATTGCCCTGCTAAAAGAAGCCAGGCCTGCATTCAGTGAGAAACAGAAAAATCTGGGCCCAAAGACAACTCAGTAGCAGGGGCAGGGGAAGTGCATCCAAGAGGTCAGGGCATCACCTTTCACAGCTTGCAGGTGTTATCCCATGTCACTGTACCCCTTCTGTTCAGCTATCAAATGTCCCTGTTCTCTCATTAAAGGAAATTAAGCTTGTTCCTCTTTCCTTCAGAAACCAAAGTCGAAACTAGCCCACGTGGTCCAGAAGAATGTTAGTAACCTGATCACTAGGAGCTAGGAATTAATTCTCCAGCAATCTGAGCTGGTGAACAAGGTGAGCAGGATCTTTCTTGATCTTATGTAACAATCTAATCAGGAGAATTTCTCTATCTGCTACTGTGGCAGATTGTTGCCTTGGAATGAGAATGTACAATCTGTATCTTATTGTATTTCTATAAAGCAGCATCAGGGCAACACTCCCTGCTCTGGTAACTTCCAAACCTCAATGTTTTAACACAATAGAAGGTTGTTTCTCACTTGCCTCAAGTCCAAATCAGGTGTCCCTGATCAGTGGGCAACTCCCTTCTAAGCATCGATTCAGAAACTAGCCTCCTTCCAACTTGAGCAAGTGACTTTCATGGGTGTTTATATCAAGCCATCGTAGAGGAAAAGAGCAGGGAGTCCTTGATGGACCAGGTGTTGGATAGCAGACATTACTTCTGTTCACATTTTACTTGCTTGAACTTAGTCACATGACCACACTTAACAAGATAGTCTGGGAAATGTAGTCTCGTTGTGTGACCATGAGACGGGATGGTCAGTCATATGGCCCAAGACAAGCTACAAGGCCTGCTGGCTAACACATGGTCTGGAGAGAGCTATCCTCGATCCTGAACGAGCATCCAGGACACATATACACACCCTGGCAATAAAGCTTATGGAAAATACTTTGATCCAGGAAAATTCACAACCATATTTAAGACTCTGTGGGGCACACCATCTATAAAAATTATTTAATCCAAGAAACAGAAAAATATGATTAACAATGCCATCCTCAATGAGCTAGAAAGTATGGTCTCTTTGAAGCAGCTTTAGAAGCCACAGGGAGAGACAGGCTAAGAATGAGGCAGGGCTGCAAATAGACAGTCACTGTAAGAAATAATACTGCATAGAAAATATCGCATCTTGCTTTTTCACATAAATATGTATGATAAATATTTTCCTAAGTCATTCAATACACTTTCACAGCTTTTGATGGCTTATGTTATACATCCAAATATTCATGATTGAGGCTTCTCGTCAGACTGCTGTATTTTTTCCCTCTGTGAACTTTTAGAGTTATGCTTATTTATTCTTTTCAATAAACTTTAGAATTTAACATATAAATGTATAATGGGAAAACTGATATCCTATAATATTGAATCTTCCCATCTAGAGATATAATATATTACTCAATTTATTCAGGCTTTCTTTTAGGCCACTGGGTAAAGTTTTAAAGTTATTTTTATATTTCTACATATTTACTTACTAGTAAACTTAGGTCACTTAACCTTCTCAAGTGTAAGTTTTTTTAGTGAGATTACTAATAGTACCTACCTTATGGGAGAATATAGAGATAATATGTGTAAAAATACTTGTCATATTGCTTGACACAGTAATAACTCTTCAATAATTGAGAGCAATTATTACAATTATTGCTAGATGTATTACAATATATATTTGCTCATTGACGTAAATTTTATGAATAGGGTCATTTCCCCATATTTTCTAATTGGCTTTGTAGATCTATAAGGAAGATTTTTTTGTGTATTTACTAGATTCTAATTTACTAAATTCAGATTATTCTAATGGTTTTTCAGTTAATTATCTTAGTTTTTCATGTAGTCATTAGAAAATATTATTACAATAATGAAAATTTTGAATCTTTGTTTCTAATACCTAAAGTTCATTTTAGTTCTTATATTATTATATTGGCTAAAACTTCCAGAACAATGCAAATTAACAGTAGTGATAGTATATGGGCCTGTCTTGTTCCTGGGCTATAAAAGATGAGAAGTATTTCTGTTAAAGTGGAGTGCATGGTTCTGCCTGAGATACATAATATTTCTATTGTTAAAAAAGTAAATTTTTACTCCTACTTTTTGGGTGGGATATTGTTTTTCTTTTTAAAATTTATATACAATAGTGTTGCTTTTATCAAATATCATCCAGGTGTCTATTGTATGATGTCATGATTTTATAAGTCTGATCTAATACTATTTTGCATTAAATTAATAGATATTGTTGAACTATTTTTATGTTACTGGAGTACTTGGTTTTGATGTATTCTTCAAAAATCTTCTGAGTTTGATTTCACAATATTTATTAAGGATAACTGGATATATATACATGAGTAAGATTGGATTCTAATTTTTTGAAGTTCATTGTTTGTCAGATTTTGGCATTGAGATTATGCCACATTCATTAAATGACTTGAGACTTGTATCTTTGTCTACGCTCTAAAATAGTTTATATAATACCTTTTAAAAAAGAATTTGATATAATTAACCCATAAAACAATCTTGAATTGACACCTTTTCTGAAAGTAATTATTTGGCATCATTTTAAATTTCTTCTTAGTTTGTTGTTTTATTCGTATTTCTTTCTTTGAACTTAAGTCCATTTTTAAGTTATATCTTCCTAGAAAATCATCTGTTTCACCAAGATTTTCTTATAAAAGAGATAAATAAAAGTACAGTGTATTTATAGTTAAAATGATTTCTTAATACAGACCCCAATTTTTCTATCTGTGAAATGAATCGATTGGATGGGACAAATTCTACAGTCTATTTCAGCTCTAACATCCTATGTCTATGATTCTTTGATTAAAGCGAGTCAGTTACCAATTTCAATAAAACAAGACTTTCTTGTGCTGTGTTCATCTCTCCTCTTCCATCTCGGCACCCACATCCAGGCTCTCGTCATCTTCCTTGGGAGACACTCCTCATTGATGTCCTTTTATTCAGTAACAGCTTTTCAAATCTGTGCTCAGTGTTAAGGCCAGATTTAGCTTCCTAAAGCAAGTTTTTATACAATCCCTGTTAGAATGAAGCCCACTCCCACCTATCCACACTTGCCTTCATTCTATTCTTCAAGTCCCAAGATTCAGCTCCTCTGTCAAGTCTTCTAAGTGTGCACTGGTGATCTTTTCCTGAGATTATGTGCTATCACACTTATGGTCTGTTCCATTGCATTTGCATGTGGCCTGCATTTCTTTATGTGGTTATCTTCCTATATGTGTGTCATGTTCAACTGGATTGATGATGTTGACAGTGGTGGAGGTGGTGAGTCTCTTGAGTCAGTTTTATACTTGAGAATCATCATGCAGACATGGCTGACTGCAGATTTTACCGAAGGCCATTGGAATGAGGGATGCGGCAGCCTCAGGGACCAGAGACATTGTCTCTGATATGAAAGTTCCCTTAGCTTCCCCTTCTATTCACCAACCAACCACCTCCACAAATATTTTCTACATGGCAATCAGTTCCTAACTGTTTAGGAAAGGGAAAACATTTCACCCTATATATTATAATTAATATAATATAATATAATTGTAATTAATATAATATAATATAAATAACATAACATAATATAGTGCAGTAAAAACTACCCTTGAGCAGAGAGACGACTCCATAGCCCATACAGGAGTCAGAAGAGCATCTGGCCACTACTTTGTAACATACTGGCATTGGGCAGAGGATTGAATTGCTCAAGTGGCTGTGATTTTCCTGATGCTGGATTACTTATATATTCTGATTATTTGGTTCTCTTCAGAAGGAAATCTGAGGCTTCCTGCGTAAACTCAGACCACGACTTTTCAAGGTTGGCAGTGGAGAAAATCTTTCTATATGGTGGACATCTTGAACTTCAAAGTTTTGACTCATTTTTTCCTTCTATCAATCTTATTCCTTCTTCGTTTTTTACTAATAGCTACTGATACAATAGTGAAATCAAACAGGTTAAAATTTCTTTCCTTTTTCGTGGATCAGAAGAAGACAGGAGGGCCAGCCCCGTGGCTTAGCGGTTAAGTGCGCACGCTCTGCTACTGGCAGCCCGAGTTCGGATCCCAGGTGTGCACCGACGCACTGCTTCTCTGGCCATGCTGAGGCCGCGTCCCACATACAGCAACTAGAAGGATGTGCAACTATTACATACAACTATCTACTGGGGCTTTGGGGGAAAAAAAAAGGAGGAGGATTGGCAACAGATGTTAGTTCAGAGCCGGTCTTCCTCAGCAAAAAGAGGAGGATTAGCACGGATGTTAGCTCAGGGTTGATCTTCCTCACAAAAAAAAAAAAAAAGAAGAAGAAGAGAGGCTGTAGCACTAAGGCTATCCTAAAGACAGATAACAAAATGGAAACTAATGCCAAAAATAACAACTGACTAAACTTACTTAGGGATCATAGGCCTCATGGGATATGACTAATGTCCTTTTCACCAGCAGGAATGAGTGAGGATGAAATTTTAGGGGGACAGCAGGAACAATACCCCGAATATCAATTAGAATATGATTCCCAGATGCCTGGTTACTCAGAATAGGCTTAAAATAATTTGTTTTTATTCCAATCTTCCATTCTCCATTTTCTTCCACCCATTCTGACTCATGAAAACTGAGAATCTTTACTTTTTAAAGTGTTCTGGGTGATTCTGATGTAACTAGCATCTGGGAACCACTAAATTAGACTCCTTGAAATCCAGGCCCAAGGTAGCAGTCAAGAGAAGTATAGACACTTCCTTACCTGCCAAAAGTTGGCCTCCAAGGTCCACCTCATACCCATGGGCCTCACTCTTCCTTAGATGCTTGATAATGTAAACTTTATCTTCCTTTAGGGGATACCCCACATATATGCATAACCGATGGCACCTCACTCAGAGCTTCAATAGGTTCAACAGTAAAAGAACATTAGAATAAGTCCAAATTATTCCCTGGAGAGTCAAACATAGATTACCAGAGAGAGTTGTGTTAGTGTCTGCCTTGCTCTCAATGGCTTAGAAACTGAGAGAGAAATCAATGATCAGATAATTCTAGAGCGTGGAGGAAATCCAGACACCCCCATCAATGTTTCAGGATAAAATCTAAATTCCTTACAGAGGCCTGAAAACCTTAGAGGAATTGAACCTTTCCTCTCACACACGATCTCCTACTTCTTCCCGTGTACTGTTCCCTCCATTCTAGCCACTCTGACTGCTTTCTTCTTCTTCTAAAGATGCAAAGTTTTTTCTAACTCAAAGACTTTCACTGTATTTAGTCTTTGTTCACAATTCACCTCCTGACAGTATTTGTCCCTAGTCAATACTATATAGAATATCAACCCTCACCATACTGCATCCTCTTACCTTGCTTTATTTATCATGACCTGACAGCATTACTATTAATTTGTTTATTTATATTTCATATATCTCCCCCACCAAAACTCCATGATGGCGGGCACTTTGCCTGCTGTCTTCAGGAGATTAGTACAATAACACTCCCTGCAGTATCCCTACTACTACCAGTTTCTCCTTTCCAATTCATATGTGCATACACCCTGGTTAAATTACTATTCCTAAAGCCAAGTTGCAATCATATGACTACCTTGCTCAAAACATTAAGTTGTTGCTTATTGCTTACAGAATTAAGTCAAAATTCCTCACAACAATATTTTGATGCAGTCCTAGCCTAGCTTTTATACTATTATCTTTTATCATTCCTCTAATATTTATTTCAACCAAACTGGACTTTAAAATGTGCTCAAAAAATGTGCTTTATATCCCCACCTCCATATTGTCAACATTTTGCCCATCTTATAAGTCTTGTCTCAACCATTCCCTCTTCATGAAGAAATTTCCGATTCTCTTTGAATCTGACTTTATTCCACCCTGAATGCTTGAAGAACTTGGCCTATGCCTCTTTTACTGTACTTACCTTGCCTTTTATTTTCCTATTTCATTGCAAGACCAAGACCATGTTTTGCTCATCTCCATATGACCCCACCAGAGCAGAGTGCCTGAAATCTGGTTGAGATCTCATTTATTAAGCATCTGTTGATTGTAGACAGACTGAGTGAGTGTTGGATCACAAACAAAATAACCACCAGAGGTAGAAACTATTATTAACTCTACCGTACAGATGAGGTTGGGTAGCTCATCCAAGGGCATACTTGCAAGTACATTCATGAGGCACGTGATCTGAAAGATCACGAGGAACTTTACTCATAATGAAACCACAGAAGCTGGGGAATATAATCTCTGGTTATTTTGGATGTGAATTTTAGCATTTCTGTTATTCTTTTCTCATGGCTGGTAGCAAGGGTTTATTTATGGGCCTCACACATCTCTGTGCCGTTTTACCTTTTTTTCTGGAGGTGGTGTACTATCCAGATTTACAAGACTGTTCTGAAAAATATGCATTCTATATTTCTACTCAATTGACTCACCTGATATTTTAAACCAGTCAAAGTTGCTTTTTCAAGACAATCAAGGGACTGGGGAACAATTAGTCAGGAGGCCTTGACAGCCAGAGAGTAAATTACATTTATGGGCCTACTCTGCAGGCATTACAAAAAGCTCTTTAATGAGAACATGGGCTATTTGTTCTTGTCCATTAAACAATGTCTATGTGGATGTTGGTTGTTGGTTTGTACAACCCCCAGCTTTTGTTTTTACAGGTCAGAGTGGAGATTCTTCACATATATTGCTGTCTGGACCCCTTGCAAGGGAAGATGAACTCTATTGGTAGAGTATCAACATTTCGTGGACTTGGAATCCACATTAATCTTTTGAAGGCACTTTAGCACATTTTTATTAGCTATTTGGCCATATGGTATAATGGAAAGTATATTAAACTTGCATTTAAGGGTCTAGATCTTCCTCTCACCGGTTTATGATCTGGGCAAGTCATTTTACTTCTCTAGTGTAAAATAGGGGATGGTAGATTAGATACAGATTCTCCCCACTTAAAAACTCTGATTGTATGCTGACCACACATTGATGTAAAGATGCAAAATTCTATAGTTTATAAAAAATTTAGTATAATTTAGAGATAGCCCTTTTTTATAGTTTCCTAAGCTTCAGGAAGAGACATTAAAATCAAGTATGTGAAACAGTGTCTTGGTTCTTATATTTAGGAGAGAAAATGGATTAGATGTTATTGCTCAAAACCAAGCACCAGAGTCCATTTAATGGGGTGAATTAAGGTAAATGCATGTGCTTCTGTTTGTTAGATTATGCCGCTCTACTGGGAACAAATATGTATAGTAACTCTGGATACAGAGAATAGAGAGTAATGTGGCTCCCCAGTTACCCTAAAGTATTCCGTCTATGGAGTGTATCATTAGAATGTGTTCAGTTAGAAGTAAAAGAAAATCCAACTTAAACTATTGTAAAAACAGAGGAATTCATTTAAAATGCTATATCCCTTCTTCCTGAACTATTTTGTTAAAATATGTGTTTACACATACGTAGATATGCACATATATGTAGGTATACATTACAGTAGTATATCTGTGTAATACACACCCAAATACATGACTTACGTATGTTGTTTGATTTAACACATATATAGCATAATATATAAATGGTTTTTAACCTTTTTTTTCACTTAATATACTTTGGAGTATAACTTATTAGGATGTATGAAACTATTTCAATCATTTTAACCATTGTACAGTAGTTGTCCATTTTAACCTGTCTCTGTACATCCGGACATTTAAATTGTTTCTAGTTGTTTGCTTAAAGACAACATGTCCAGTCAATTATTCCCTACCAGGGCAAAGAGGCTTCCCAGCCCAGGCCACTTGTTGTGGCTTCCACCTTGTTGGTTCCACCTGGCCAGGTTTTTGTGTACATAAGTTTTCATTTCTCGGGGAGAAATGCCCAAGAGTGCAATTGTTGAGTCATAAAGTAGTTGAATGTTTAGTATTTTAAGAAACTGCTAAACTGTTTTCCAGAGTGATGATTTCATTTTACATTCCCATGAGCAATGTATAAGTGATCCAGTTTCTGTGCATTCTAGTCAGAATTAAGTATTATCACTAATTTTTATTTTAGCCATTCTTATAACTGCATAGTGATATATTGTGTTTTAATTTTCATTAATTTCCATTTGATATTATTTTAGCTTACATTTGTTTATATGGTTAATGATGTTGAGTATCTTTTCGTGTGCTTATTTATCATCTGTGTATCCTCTTAGACGAAATGTCTCTTCATGTCTTCTGCCCATTTTCTGATTGAATTGGTTGTTCTAGATACTGGTCCTTTGTCAGATATGTTGTTTGCAAATATTTTCTCCAAGTCAGTAAATTGCCTTTTTTTCTATAGAAATTTTAGAATAAGCTTGCCTATGTTTACAAAAAACATTGCTGGGATTTTGATGGTAATTACATTAAACCTATAGGTAGATTTGGGTGACTTTCCTAGTGAATCTTCCAAACCATGAAAATAATATGTCTCTCTACATTTTGAAAATTCTTTTTTTTGGCTTCTTTCATCAGTGTTTTACAACTTCCAGCATACAGATCCTGTACCTATTTTCTCAGTATATACCCAAGTGATGTCATTTTCTTAGGCATGACTAGGGATAGTACTATGACTTTAATTTTGGTTTCCACGTGTGAATTGTTAGTATATACATATGATTATTGCATGTTGACCTTGGATCCTGTGACATTGCTAGGCTCTATTACTTCTAGGGGTATTTTTGTAGATGCTTTGGGGTTTTCTACATAGACAATAATGTCATCTGACAGTATGGACAGTTTTATTTCTTTCTTCCCAATCTCCATGCCTTTTATTGATTTGTCTTGCCTTATAGTAGCACATAAAGCTTCCAGTACTATGTTGAATAAGAGTGGCAAGAGCAGACATCCTTGCCTTGTTCCTGATCTCAGGGGGAAAGCCTTCAGTGTTCCACATTTAGTGTGATGTTGGCTGTAGAGTTTTTGTAGATGCTCTTTACCAATTTGAGGTAGATCTCCTCTATTCCTAACTTGCTGACAGTTTTTATCATGAATGAGTGTTGGGTTTTTTCAAACGCTTTTACTGTGTCAATTGATATGATCACATGATTTTTCTTCTTTAGTGGACTTCTTCTTTAGTGGATATATTGATTGATTTTCTAATGTTGAACCAGCCTTGCATACCTGGAGTAAATCCCACTTAGTCATGGTGTTGAATTGTTTTTATAGATTGCTGGATTTGGTTTGCTAATCTTTTGTTGAGTATTTGTGTGTTCAGTTCATGAGAAATATTTGTCTGTGGTTGTCTTTGTTCTAAATGTTTACATTAAAGGAACTAATATAACAGAAAAGTAACTTTCCAAATTACCCTAAGGAACACACACACACACACACACATAATTAAGCAAAGCAAATCTGTACCATACAGTGAAATATTGTTTAAAAAGAAAAAATTAATAAAGACACATAAAACAAAATATGACCCAACTAAGACCAAATATATATTCTAACAACATACACAAATGGGATAATGTCACCCAATCAAAAGTTTAAAATTCTCAGATTTGATCATAAACCAATGTCTAACCATATGGTGTATACAGCAGACATATATAAAAGAAAGTAACTTAGAATATCAGAAAAATATAAAAGGACCAGCCAGCAATGGCATAACAGGGAAATGCAATAAAATTAAGACAAGTTATAAGTTCTTACTATTAGAAAAGGTTGAATAGGAATAAAAGAATTAAATAAAACAGAGGCATTATAATAATAAGAGGAGTAATCAACACTAAAGATGTGACAGTGGTGAATAACCACCAGCCAAAGAACATAGAACAAGAGCACATGTAAAACAAAGATTATAGTAAATTATTGTAAATATTTTTGTAAAATAAGTAAATAGAAACACATTAGTCACAGGGGATTTTAATCCATGTTTTTTAGCCCAGGACATGTCAGCTCAGTGCTGGAGGGGATCTCGTTTGTCTCTTACACTGTTATAGTCACTGTGTATAGGACTGCCTGACATACAGAAAGTGCTCAACAAACCTTGGCTGTAGTATCTGGAATGTTTTCCATAATTAACTTTGAATCCTTTTTTCTGATCCATTATACATTTTTATGTTTTCAGGACACTAATTTTGCATATGCTATATAAACTTCACGTTGCAAATTTATCTTTTTCTCTGGTCCTTTTCGACTCTTCTCATTTCAGTTTGCTCATGTTGCTCGATTCTGTCCCTCATTAATTTGTTACATTTTCATAAACGTCTCTTATCCAGCTTCCAAAGAGAACTTCATTTCCACAAGTTTTATTTTTTTTCTCACTTCTTTCCTTAGCTTTACCTGCTCACTTTTCTTCTGTCCTTTACCTATAGTTTCTCTGAATGCTGGCATTTTTGCTTTCAACAGCTGTTTTTAAAAGCTGATTGTTTCATCATTTTTCTGATTTCATGGCTGTTAGCTTTAATGATTTTTATCGACTCTATGGCAATATTTTTAAGTATTTGTTATCTGACATTTATTTTTATCTTACTTTTGGCCCTTTAAAAAACTTATTAGTTTCTAGTTTGTCATCGTATTTTATTTTATGATATTTTATTTAGTTTTTTTATTTTTAAACAATGTTTCACTTTAGAGTACAGATTTGTTTTGCTTAATTGTGTGTTGGAGTTGTTTTCTTAGCTATTTTATGTTTGAATAAGTTGTGTTCTTCCTTGGTCAACTATCTCAGGGTGGAGGGGTTCAGCCTCTATTTTGGAACAGCAGCAATTTTCCTTGATTTCAAGAGAAGTCCTCGGTGACAGGGTTTTGTCTGTGAAATGTTGGACTTTGTTTCTCCCATCCAACAGAGATCAGCACCTGCTGATCCAAATTCCTATTTTATTTTTTCCACTCTGGCTTACCTGCAAACTGCTTGCTGTAAACACGGCTTGTTTGCATAGTCCACCCTCCTCACTTTTCCCAGTAGGGAAATGAAATGAAAATGAAAGACAGAAGCTCCTTCTTCTGAGCCTATTTTTTTCCCAAAAGGGGATTGTTGGGTTTGTTCCTTAACGTATACCACCAACTTTGCAAAACTGAGCTCTGTGAGACTTTCTGGAGCTCTGTGGCCACAAATGTCTGAACCTCTTCCCACTCTTCCCATGTGACACTTCCTCTCCTTCTTAGTATATGGAAACCAACTAATTTACAGCAAATATGGAGTTTCTGTTCTTCTTATCCTTTTGGTGTGGGGGTTAGTTCTGAGAGGAGGGAGGAAAAACTTCTTTATTCTGCCATCTTTACACCAGAAGTCCATTATCACTACCATACCCTAAAAATAATGGTTGGTATTGAAGCATTTTATTGGTCACAGGCCCTGGAGCCAGGGAGATTTGGAAGCCTCTACCTTCAGTATCTGACCAAGGAAGTAACATCAGATGTCTTGTTGGGATTCAAGGCATGTGATCATAAGAAGTATGGCTGTGTGCTGCCTCAGCTTTCCTAAGAAGAGCAATCAATCAGTGTCCACAGGGACCAAAGAGAATCTTTTCAGTTGGTATTTGCTGTCCTGGATTGGGAGGAGCTGCCCATCAATCCTATAGAAAGTTACTAACTTATGCCAAACTTAGTGTATTAGTTTCCTGAGGCTGTCATAACGAATTACCACAAACTTCACGGATAGACAATAAACAGAGATTTATTGTCTCGTAGTTCTGGAGGCCAGAAGTCTGAAATTAGTATCAGTGGGACAAGATCAGGATGTTGACAGGGCTATGTTCCCTCCAGACGCTCTAGAGGAGAATCTATTCTATTCCTCCTTGGCTTGTTGTTACCTCACTTCAGTCTCCGCCTCTATCCTCACAGAGCCTTCTCTTTTGTGTGTCTAATCTTCCTTGGCCTCTCTCTTATAAGGACACTTGTGATCACATTTAGGGTCCACACAGTTAATTCAGGGCAATCTACCAATTTCAAGATCCTCACTTGATTACATCTGCAAAGACTCTTTTTTCAAATAAGATAACATTTCCAGGTTCTGGGAATTAGGACCTGATATCTTTGGGTGCCATTTTCAGCCTACTACACAGTGAAAAACCATTTCTAAAATCCCAGCAGTTAAAACATCAACCACATCATTCCACACACTCTCCAGACTGGCACTCATTTGTCTACATCTATAAATGGATCTCACAAAGGTTTTCAACTAAAAGCACTGCTGGTTTTAATAGAGATATATAGCATTACATGAGCTAAAATGGAAAAAGAAACTTTAGAAACAACAATTTTTCTCCTGTGACCTTTATCTATTAAGATTTAGTTCTTATCTAAGCTGTTCTATGGGATAGTAGAAACAAACACAAATGAGCTGATCTATCAAGAAGCATATGTGTGGGATACTTGTTGAAAGTCATCTAGAGTCAATGCCCTGAGTCTCGGAGACAAACTGCTATAACCTGCAGAAGCAATTAAGTAGTTGAAAGGATTATTACTTACAATAAGACAATTCCCTCTGTCTTCTAAATGTCATCAAAGCTGAAATTAGGAACAGCAGAAAGTATAAAACACAATGCAACTGGTCCAATGACTCAGATGAATGAGACTTGAATATATTTTATACTGAAAATTATAATTGAACCAACAAAATCAAATCATCAAACATGAGCAAAATGTAACTGAAAGAATGCTTTCCTTTTCCAAGGAGCCAAGCAGGAGTATAGCTCAGGGGAAGGAAGGCCAGGATGAGACGTAATGGACATGAATTCTCATTAACTAAATAGATACGTGATTTCACTTCTCTGGAAGTCCTTTTCTTATCTAATGTGGCATGGGTTTGGGGATAGGGCTATGATGAGGCAGTTAAAAATATGATCTCCTGCAGTCCTTCAAGTTGTAATAGTGATGATGCTGTGACATCATGCTTTCCAATGTAGCTTGCCCAGGAGCCTAAACTTTTGAGTTTCAGAAGGTAAATATGGATAGAATATTGCAATTGGGAATAACCAGAGAAAGGACAATTGGATTAATTACAGCTTTTATTTCTGTAGTTGGTTAAAGTCTGATGCTAATTGAGGTCAATGATGTGGGTTCAATTCCTCTAAGGGCCAGATGGCTTTGCTTAGTCTTGGGGCAAGAGGCTGCTATACTGGCCTTCCACCAGCTCCCTCACTAATGTGTATTGTTGGTCCTAAAGGAGAGGAAAATAAATCAGAGTCCATGCCATGTGAACAAATAGGTCAACGTCATTATAGAATCCAGCATTTACAGAATCTCAGGGTTGAATGGAATAGTGTGACCTTCATAAAGGAGAAATGGGTATCATTATTATAATGATATTTAAAAACATAGTACTTTCAATTGTTAGTCCTTGGATTTCCTTTCTCTGAATGGGAAATTTCTTAGGTTGGGATGATATTATCAGTTAGAGTTTGATCCGAAAAGCAGAATCACTATCACTGATATAGAATAAGGGATTGATTACAAGGGTTTGACCTTGTGCAATTGTGGGAGCTGGTTAAAGAGTCCACGTTAAGGCAGTTACTTTTACGTCTGCGGCTGCACCTGAAGTCAGCAGGGCTGGCAGTTGGGAGGGATAGATGATGGAAAGTGGGGAATGCAGGCTGAACAGAAATTCGTGAGGTGAGCTGCAACCCTTCAGGACAGATTGGAACCTGCATCTGCCTCTCACCACCTCCAGGCCCCCAACGTCATTGATGCGAGTGAACTGCTGCAGAAGAAGCTGGTATCCTTCTCCACAGAGCTGCACATAAACTTGGTTAGGATTTGGAAGAACCAAAGAAGGTCTGGCAGGAGTTAGGGGAGCTGAGGATCCAGCTGCTGCCTCACACCAACAAGGTGATCAGCAGACCAGCAGCAACATGTGTGGGTGGCAACAGCACCTGGTGCTCCGCACCAACCTTGAGAGTGTAAAAAAGTGGGTGTTACTTCCAGCCTGCCTTCTTCCAAAGCTCATGCAAAATGTCACTGTGACCCAAGCTAACCTGGAAATATGCAAAGACGGGGATTCTGGGAAGCTTACTTCTGGCTTAGCTAAATCAACAGTACAAATCCACCACAGATGAAATGATTATAATTTAAAGAGTCTTGTAAATAAAGTTTTATCAGTTCCATATATATAAGTTCCATATATATATAAGTCCACACCCACAAAATAGTCTCTTCTTTCAAAAAAAATGATTTTATTATTTTCTCCCGAGTATATGGGTGTGGAATCTCTCTCACCTGGGGCAGATGGGTAATTGATGTCTTCCTTTGATTAGTATAAAGCAGAGATCAGCAAACTATGGATGGTGGGTCAAATCTGGACACTGACTATTTTTGTAAAAAATATTTTCTTGGAACACAGCCACTTCTATTTATTATGTATTGTCTATCATGCTTTGCCACTACAATGGCAGAGTTAGGTAGTTACAACAGAGACCGTATGGCCTGCAAAGCCTGAAATATTTACTACCTGTCTGTTTACAGCAAGAGTTTGCTGACTCCTGGTATAAAGTCCTAAATTAGGCTGTCCTCTTGACTGGTACAATTCTGAACCATCTTCAGAAAGCTCTGGACTCCCCATTCTGGTGATCAGAGTTAAGCAACAATCCAATCAAAGCCCTCTTACTCCAAACGTCTCCCCCATTAAACTGATGGTTTTGCCACAGTTGTGAAAACTCCATGTTGGGATTAAGGGAAGCTTCCAGAAAGCATGTAATAAAACTGCCAATATACCACCACGTTTCACACATTCATGTTAAGAGCAATTAATATGATTCCATTAAACCAATTAATGAAGTTCACTTGGTGAACACTGGCCTGAAGGAACTGAATGGAGAAGTGGAAGTTGGTGTTGGGGGTTCAGGATTATGATCCAGTCAGTTCAAATCTCAGTCAGTTCAGCCTGGGTTGAACAGACTTAAATGCACCCTTAAAAAAAGATCTGGTCACCTGTGCCTGGTGGCCAACTGATGTGAAGAGTGAAAATGGAATGCCAGCTCAACTTCCGCACGTCGTGATTTTGCTAAGGACCAGCCTTGTTAAGAAGAGAGACTGTTTCCTCTCCCATGGTGTGCCAGTTACAAAAGTCAGTCCAGGAAGACTCAGAATTTTAAAAGAACACGTCCAGCTTAAATCACAGCAGTTGAGTCAGGATGTCTGCACCCAGGTTCTAGCTGTATTCCCATGTATTTGATGGGTGAACCTTGACTCCATCAAATTCCTGCTGCAATTGAGGCTCCAGCTCTTTGGTGGGTCTGGCTAGTTCAGCCAGGGAAGTCAATGACCACCCACTTTGTTACTTTTTTAATGAATCTCTGCCACTGGCATCTCCCTGGCCTTCTCCTTTTCATCCCTTATTGTGTATGCTCTATGGTTCCTTATTTTGACACCTGAGTTTCTTTCTGTAAATCGAAAACTTCATTAATAAGACACAGGTGAAATCTCGGCACTGTTTCCCCCTGGGAGGTGACTTTCAACTCAGTATGAAGCTAACAATGTGGTAAATAAAGGTTATTTCTCAAGGTCTCATGGGCTGGAAAGTGGTAAAAAGGAGAGCAAAAGAAAGGTCTTGGGTTAACTATCGCAGACACTGTTTAGTGCGGCTGTCTAGCTTATTAAACACTCAAAGTCACTTTATGAGCAAGAATGACTCTTTGTGCTGCTTGATCTGTGGGGCTCAGTGTGTATTTTGAGGTTGCAAGAATGATTCTGCTTGCCCAGGCTTTCCAAATCAGCCAGAACTCTTTGACTTTAATCCTTGCTCTTCTTGTCAATGTCCTGTTTTTGAATGCTGTGATTCCCAGTCTTAGAAACAAAAGCCCAATAGAAAGATGCCCAAAGCATGAGAGAGAATCTGCATAGCCTATAACAGTAGAAATTTGTGGTTTCCAAGGAAATGAAATGCCAGGAAGTCACTAAGCTTTTAAAAATGCAACACTTAATCCAAATAATCCAAAAGCAATCTACTTGGCAATCTAATTATATTTCCTTAGGAGGAAACTGCAATACTGTTTGTTTGCATTTAACTGCCTCTCTTTAATATGTTTGTGTTGTACTCATTTCTCACTCCATTCCCAATCTAAAGGTCCCTCGTATTGTTTGACTTAGCTTTCCAGACTAACCCAGAGGATTATACTTGGATTCATACATAATAGGACAAGCAGGCTCTCATTTTGTGTATGTCAGAGCTGATATCAGTTTCTAGAAACAATCACTTTTCTTGGACCGTTAGAAAGAAAAACTAGATTTAAATGGACTCACCCGTTTTGTTCTACATATGTATTGAAGCATTGACAACACAGAGAGAGAAAATTCTATGCCTCTCTTTTTCCACTTATGTGTTTAATGGTGAGGATGGATGGTAAGAAATGACTCATCTTCAGCCATACGCAAGAGAGCGATACCTGTTTAATGGTTAGATTCTGATGTGAGTCCCATTCCTTGATAGCAATGACAGTGCTGTTTATACTTAATTGGAATTACTACATTTGCATATTGTTCCTGAGTTCTTTCAGAGATCTCAGAGGAGCTGGGTGAAGATTGAGGTCAAAAGTTACTTCTGACTCTCAGGAAAATCATGTCACAGTCTTGAATTCAAATCGTCTTGCTGATATGGAGAAAAACAGACACTGCTGTCAATCCCATCGAGTGTTTCTCTTCTGTCTCGTGCTCTAGCATCACGATGCAATTTCAGTCCTCATTCCAACTATTCTGTCTTTGCACATACTCTTCTTTGGCCTGGAATGTCCTCCCCAGGACCTCTCTTTTCTCCTCTTTACCACCCACAGTGATTCTGCTACACCCCAGACAGAGAGAGGGCAAAATTTACTTACTGATAAAACCCTACTTGATAAAATCTTGCTCAAATATCACTTCCTCTCCAAAGCAGATCCCAACATCACTCCTGATGCTGGAACCATGACATTGTAGCATCAACTAGTTTTAATATAATATGATAAATTCTGTGGTACAATAGTCCTCATTATTCTGTGGGCTCTTCCTGAGCAGGGTCATATTTCTCTTTGTATCTCCAGCTTCTAATCACACTGTTGAACACATTGCAAATGCTCAATAATACTTGTTGAATGAATGAATGGATATCAATATTTTGATATGTAGTGAAGAACCATATTTTGCCACATCAGGAAAGGAGAACATTGCACAAAGTTTATTCATTTTATTTTTAGATTCCAAGGCTTGGAAAAATAAAAAAAAAAAAAAGGTATATGACAAAGTCTCTCTTGACTCAACTAGACATATTGATAAAATCTAGAACTCCTGATAGCAATTAGGGTGCCTTGGGTGCACCAAACCAAACTAATTTTTTATGTCAGAGGGTCAATTTGGGTTGAAATGATCTATTTGTTAGTTTTCAATTTTTTCCCTCTGAGTGAACCATCTTTGAGCTTCAGTAAAAAAGTAAATAAGAAAGTAATAAATAAGTGGGTAAATGAATGAATAAATAAATAAAACAAAAAGGAAAGAGAGTGTTAATTAAAATGCATAAAACTAAAGTGGTAACGACTAAAGAGTATAAGGTGGTAATGAGAAATGCCAGCTCTCGCAAGGGCAATTTAAGCTCAGCTTTGCACTGTGCCCTTGGAGTCAGCCAAATGAGCCTCTGCCAGAGGAATATCAGTAATTCCAGGAAAAGGGCCTCCATTTGTCTCTGGTGAGCTTCCACCCTTGATAAGATCCTTGGTCTCCAGGTCCGCTCATCTGAAATCCATGATTTGGGAATGGCTATCAGATATGGATATGGGAATTCTTAAAGGAGCTATTGTGAATTTAAGGAAGAATTTTTCTACTTAACGGAATAGGAATCAATATATCAAACCAAAAGAAATTTTTAACAGCAATTGTCCTTCAGTGTCCAGCTGAGATAGAAGATATGCTCATAGTACTACCACTTAACAGTTATACTAACAGGAGAATGATGGTTGAGACTGCAAAGATTTCAAATTAGAGTATGTTTTCCAAGGTATGCTTTTATAATTTTCAAGCATATATTCATTCATTCATTTATTAGTCAAATGTTTACTGAACATCTACTAAGTATTCCAGAAGTGGAAGATAGTGCAGTGAACAAAAATGGTCTCTGCTCTGCTAGAACTTACATTTTAATGGGCCGGGATGAATAAGCAATAAACAAATTTGTTGATAATATGTCAAATGGCAATAAGAGCTATGAAGGAACATGAAACAGAGTAAGGGGATAGGGACTGTTGGGAGGATCCATTTTAAATTGGTTGATCATGGAGCATCCCATTGACAAGGCGACTAAGATCTCCCACATAGTGGTGTAGAAAGAGAAGAGAAGAGATCTCAAGGCTATATCCTTGACATTCCGACATTTAGAAGTCATGAAGATGGGGGAGGATAGATTGAGGAAAATGAGAATGAGAGGCCAGTCAGGGAGGGAGGCCCTGGATACACACAAAGGCTGAATTAACTTGACTATGTACCTAGGTAAGATTGATTTGTAGTGGCACAATAAATGGCTCTGACGTGGGCCACCCCAACAGGATGTCTACGTTCTAGCAGGGCTCTAGAGGGGTGATGTTGACCTGGCCTATATATTCTGGGCACTGGAATCTTGAGTGCTATGTCAGTTTGAACTCAAAATTTTCCAGGTTCATCTTAGCCATACCTGAATAAGGTCTTTAAATCTGGCACTTGGAAAAAATAAATGTGATTCATAGTGTCAGAATTGAAAGCATAGACTAAACTGTGTGTAATCTAAAAAACAATATTTTATTTTAAATACAGAGTATCTTCTGGTGTTAACCCCTGGCCTTCCATTATCCAACAAAGTGAGGGTAGGAAATTGCTCTATCGTGACTCTCTTTTTGTTTGGTCATCATCCTCCTGCCTAAATTGCTGCTTTTTCTCTATATCGCCCATTGTTTCATTTTCCCACGGCGGCATCTCCAAACTTATTGGGACCCAACATGCTCCTCACGGGGGGCATCTGGCTGGCACTGGCTGAGTTGTTTCTGTACATGTCTCTGAAAGACTAGTTCCAAAGGAAGCTCTAGAAGGATCTGGTCAAGAACCACAACTCCTTGGAAAGACCCACGGCTAATGACTCCCAGCCACTCACCGTTTACTTCTCTCTGAGCCTCCTGTGGATCACAGACATGCTGCTTCTCTTGGAGTGGTCTTTGTGCTGGCTGGACAGGGTGTGATGGTGCAGTAGCCACTGGGCCAAGGAGCAGGAGGAGTGAGCAGGTGGAACAGGCCTCCTAAAGCTGTGGCAGTCCCTTCTGGAGAGGAGACCACTCATCGAGAAGCTGCAAGCTTCTTCCTAGGCACCTCTGCCTCTTAAAAGACCCTTAAGGAATCATGTTAATATGAGAAATTTGGGGTCTTGTGAGAAGTTTAGGCACAGGCTATATCAAGGCTGATACAGATACCTCAAACAATATTCTGCTTTTCAACATTGAGTCATTTGTGTTATAGAGTTTTCACTAACCGTGTTTCTAAAGCTGTAGCTAAGTATGTTTTTAATTAACTATTAGATCCATGAAAATGCGGGGACCTGCAAAGTCTCACTTTCCTTCACTCTGTGATCTCCAAAGATGCCAGTCACAATTATTTCATAAGACCAAGGAATGTTATCTCCCCTATGGGGATTTTATACATTTCCTTCAATTGTGTCCAGAAGAAAACACCTTTCAAGTTGAGTGTTATTTCAAAAAAGAATATTCCCTAGGTAAAAATAAATATCTAAATAAAACAGAAATTTAAAGGGTCACTGTACTCTTTCTATAGCAGCCTGGGAGTTCTCAATTTGACTCTTTCCTGCCATCTCCATTCTATTTTTGTATAAACTTTTTAAATTTTTAAGGTACATATGGCTTTTGGCTTGTTTAAATGATTCTCTGGTAGGACTGTCCACCATACACATTTTATTATTAAACACTACTTTTAAACTTTATACAGAAGTAAAGACCACAGAATCACAGAGTTTAAGAAATTGATGCTCACAGTAACTCAGGAATGTAGCCAGTCACACAGCATGTCAGGGCCTGGGCCTGGACAAAATCCCGGGCTTCATACACCTGTTTTACCACCTGTAACAGACACTGTTGATGCTCTGTCTCAGATCTCTCCCCACCTGAGGTCACTGGAAGCTGAAGGAGATAGTGCCTAGCACACAATGGCCTTCCAGCTGGAGCTGCTCTTCTCTGCTCGAGGGCTGTCTCTGACATTATGGGAACATGCTTAGCTACACACAGGTTAATACCCTTGAGGTCAACCCTCGACAAATGAGGAATGGATAAATACGGCGGTTACAGGATCCCATCTCTGTGTCTTCTCATGAGATGATTCTCATGCATGTTCCATGTAGTTTCTCAGAGGATCCTCAGCAGGACTGAGTCCCAGTTTCCTACAGCACCTTTATTGGCTTTTCCCCATTACTCTGTGTCACCTTCCTCATTTCCTCACTGAGCTTTGTAGAATCACCTCCAAAATAATCTACTGACATAAAAATCCTTATCTCAGGCTCTGTTTTGGGAGTGACCCAAACTAAGATACTACTCTTTCCTAGACACAGACTGTCATCTTCTAGACCGAGTCCAGCTTTCACTTGGAGTCCCAACTAATGAAAGTCACTGGATGGAAAAGGAAAGCACTCAGCAACTGTCTGTTTCATATCTTATGGCCTTCCAACTGAAGCACCAAGTCTTTCCTCTCTGCTTGAGGCCTTTTTCTGGCATTATGGCATTTCTCTGAATGAGCCAGGCTGCAACAATACCACAGTCAACAGTGATTGGCACGGTATTAGGAGCATATGAATGACTTACAGCCTCATCAGAGAGAAATCCAGTTGATGAGGGCCTGGAAGGCCATGTTCACTAGTGATGGATAAAGGGTTCATGGAGACAGATTTTTATTCAAGAAGAATCTCTTTCTTAATAATAGTTAGAAACATAAGAAATTTGAAGCTGTATGTAAATGGAAGTAAATTATGTTATTTTATTAATTGATTTATTTGTTTGTATTTTGGGTTGGTCAGGACTGTATCCCCAGTGACTAGAACAATACCTGGCATTCAGAAGGGTAGACTGACACTATATAGCACAGACAGAACATTGGTCCCGTTCACATGAAGACTGATTATTGGACGAGGTCTTGGTCAATATTGACCGGTCAATGTCCCATCACCAGTGGTCCTGGTGAGGTTAATTCTGCACACTTCTTGGGCATTGTCATGGTACCTTTTGCAGTGTTTAGTCTCCTGGTTCACTCACCCATGTAATTTCTTGGCAGAAGATACATGTGAGCTCAATTTACAGTGGGCCTCCAATGTGTAAAAATTTGAGCCACACAGGCCCCTATCCTTTCTTGTCTGGGGTCCTATCTACATCTTCTTTATGCCATCACACATAAAAGCATTCATTCTCATACTTTTCCCCTACAGGAGGCATAATGACTCTTCACAAATAGCTACTAGTTCAGTATAATAGTACAAACCCTTAGCTACACAATCTGGAGGCCTGGTCCTTAGATTGGCCACTCTTCCAGTGTGGAGGAAAAAATGTATTAGTTTTCTATTACTGTATAACAAATTAACACAAACTTCGTGACTTAAAACAATATATATTATCTCACAAATTCTGTAGTTCAGAAGTCCAGGCTTGGGTTAGCTGGATTTTCTGCTCAGTGTCTCATATAACTGAAATCAAGGTCTTAGCTGGGACTGGGATCTCATTTTAGGCTTAGAGTTCCCTTGCAAGCTCATTTAGGGTGTTGGTAGAATTCAGTTCCTTGTGACTATAGGATTGAGGTCCCAGGATTTTGCTGGCTGTGGAGTGAGGTAGCTGTCAGCTCCCAGAGGATGCTTGCTGTTCTCTGCCACGCGGCCCTCTCCACAACATGGCAATTTGCTCCTTCAAAGTCGGCAGAAGATGTCTCAGCTGCTTTAAATCTCTGACCACTTCATTCTGACCTCTAGACACAGACTTAAAGGCCTCATGTGATTAGATCAGGCCCACCCCACTCGGTTTTCATTAATTTAAAGTCAACTGATTAGATCCTTAATTACATCTGCAAAATCCCCTTTGCTGTGTAAAGTGACATGATCACAGGAAATATATCCCATCATATTCACAGGTTCTGTCCACATGCAAGGGGAGGGAAACATACAAGGCATGCACACCACAGGCCAGGGATCTTAAGGACCATCTTAGAATTTTGCTACCACAAAAGAGTACAGGCTTTTAATCTTTCTTTTTTTTTTACATTTTTATTTTTTAGAGCAGTTTTAGATTTACAACAAAATTGAGAGGAAGGTAGAGAGATTTTTCATATATGCCTACCTCTGCACATGCATAGCCTCTTCCATTATCAACATCTTTCACCAGAATGGTACATTTTTTACCAAGAATGAACCTACATTGACACATCATAATCATCCAAAATCTATAGTTTACATTAGGGTTCACTCTTGGCATTGTACATTCTATGGTTTGAATAAGTTTAATGACATATAACCATCATTATAATATTGTACAGAGTATTTAAAAATCTTCTATGTTCTTCCTGTTCATCTCTCCCTTACTCCCACGCCTGGCAACCTCTGATCTTTTTATTATATCCACAGTTTTGCATTTTCCAGAATGTCATATAGTTGGAATCATATAGTATGTGGCCTTTTCAGATTGGCTTCTTTCACTTAGTAATATGCATTTATTCCATGTCTTTTCATGGTTTGATAGGTCATTTCTTGTTAGTGCTGAATAACATCCCATCGTCTGGCTATACCACAGCTCCTTTATCTATTCACTTACTGGAGAACATCTTGGTTACTTCCAATATTTGGCAACTATGAATAAAGCTGCTATAAACATCCATGTGGAGGTTTTTGTGTGGACATAAGTTTTTAATTCGTTTGGGTAAATACCAAGGAGCACAATTGCTTTATTGTATGGTAAGAATATGTTTAGTTTTGTAAGAAACTGCCAAACTGTCCTCCAAAATGGCTGTACCGTTTTGCGTTCCCACTAGCAGAGTTCCTGTTGCTCCACATTCTTGCCAGCGTTTTCTGTTGTCAGTGTTAAGGATTTTGGCCATTCTAATAGGTGTGTAGTGGTACCCCATTGTTGTTTTAATTTGTATTTCCCTGATGACATATGATGTGAAATATCTTTTCATATGCTTATTTTCCTTCTAGATATGTTTTTTTTTGGGGGGGGGAGGAAGATTGGTCCTGAGCTAACATCTGTTGCCAACTTTCCTCTATTTTGTATGTGGGATGCTGCCACAGCATGGCTTGATGAGTGGTGTGTAGGTCCGTGCCCAGGATCCTCACTCAGGAACCCTGAGCTGCCAAAGCTGAGCACGTGAACTTAATCACTGCGCCACCCGGCAGGCCCCTGTATATTTTTTAGTGAAGTGTCTGTTAAAATCTTTGGCCAATTTTTTAATTGGATGGATTGTTTTCTAATTGTTTAGTGTTAAGTGTTCTATATATATTATGGATAACAGTCCTTTACCAGATTTGTTTTTTGTAAATGTTTTTTCTCAGTCTGTGGCCTGTCTTCTAATTTTCTTGATACTGTCTTGCACAGAGCAGAAGTTTTTAATTTTAATGAAGTCCAGCTTATCAATTATTTCTTTCATAGACTGTGTCTTTGGCATTGTATCTAAAAATATATCACCATACCCCAGGTCATCTAGGTTTTCTCTTTTGTTTTCTTCCAGGGGTTTTATAGTTTTGCCTTTTACATTCAAGTCTATTATCCATTTTGAGTTAATTTTTGTGAAAGATATGAAGTCTGAGTCTACATTCATTTTTTTTTGTGTTGATAGCCAGCTGTTCCAGCATCATTTATTGAAGAGACTATCCTTGCTTCTTTGTATTACCTTTGCTCCTTTGTCAAGGATCAGTTGACTGTATTTCTGAGGGTCTATTTCTGGGATCTCTATTCTGTTTCATTGATCTCTTTGTCTCTTCCTTAATCAATACCACCCTGTCTTGATTACTGTAGCTTTATAGTAAGTCTTAAAGTCAAGTAGTGTCAGTCCTACAACTTTGTTTTCCTTCAATATTCCAGTTACTATTCTGGATCTTTTACCTCTTTAATGATTTTACAAACTTTAGAACAATTTTGTTGACATTCATAAAATAATTTGCTGGGATTTTGAATGAGATTGCATTGAATCTATAGATCAAGTTGGGAAGAAGTGACATCTTGACAATATTGAGTCTTCTTAGCCGTGAACATGGAATATCTCTTTGTTCATTTAGTTTTTCTTTGATTTAATTCATTAGAGTTTTGTAGTTTTTCTCATATAGATCTTATATGCATTTTGTTAGATTTATTCCGAAGTATTTCATTTTTTGTGTGCTTATAAATCACGTTGTAATTTTAATTTTAAATTCCACTTGTTCATTGCTGGTATATAGAAAAATGATTAACTTTTGTTTATTAACCTTGCATCCTGCAAACTTGATATAATTACTTATTAGTTCCAGGATTTTTTTGTCAATTCTTCAGTTTTTTCTACATAGACAAACATGTCATCTGTGTATAAAGACGGTTTTCTATCCTCCCTCCCAATCTGTACACCTTTTATTTCCTTCTTGCTTTATTGCATTAGCAAGGACTTCCAGCACAATGTTGAAAAGGCCTGGGGAGAATGGACATCCTTGCCTTGTACCTGATCTTAGTGGGAGATCTTCGAGTTTCACACCATTAAGTATCATGTTAACTTTAGGTTTTTTGTAGATGTTCTTTATCAAGTTGAGGTAGTTCCCCTCTATTCCCAGTTTCCTGAGAGTTTTTAACATGAATGGGTGTTAGATTTTGTCAAATGTTTTTTCTGCATCTATTGATATGATTATCTGATATTTTTTTTAGCCTATTGATGTGGCAGATTACATTAATTTATTTTTGAATGTTGAACCAGCCTTGCATAGCTGAAATAAATCCCATTTGGTTGTGGTATATAATTCTTTTTATACTTTTTGAACTCAATTTGCTAATGTTTTGTTGAGGAGTTTTGCATCTATGTTCATAAGAGATATTGGTCTGTAGTTTTCTTTTCTGGTAATGTCTTTGTCTGGTTTTGGTATTAGGGTAATGGTGGCCTCATGTAATGAGTTGGGAAATATTCCCTTTGCTTCGATCTTCTGAAAGAGATTGTGGAGAATTGGTATAATTTCTTCCTTAAATTATTGGTAGAATTCACCAGTGAACCTAAAAATGTCTGATGCTTTCTGTTTTGGAAGGTTATTAATTATTGATTCAATTTCTTTAATAGATATAGGCCTGTTTAGATTGTCTAGTTTTTCTTGTGTGAGTTTTGGCAGATTGTGTCTTTCAAGGAATTGGTATATTTCATCTAGATTATCACATTTGTGGGCATACAGTTGTTCATCATATTCTTTTTTTATCCCTTTAATGTCCATAGGATCTACAGTAATGTACCCTCTTTCATTTCCGATATTAGTAATTTATGTCCTTTCTCTTTTTCTCATAATTAGCCTGGCTTAGGGATATCAATGTTATTGATCATTTCAAAGGACCAGCTTTTGGTTTTGTTGATTTTCTCTATTGAACTTTTGTTTTCAATTTTGTTGATTTCTGCTCTAATTATATCTTTTCTTCTGCTTACTTTGGATTTAATTTGCTTTTCTTTTTCTAGTTTCCTAAGGTGAAACTATTGATTTTAAATCTTTTTTCCTTTCTAATAAATGCATTCAGTGCTATAAATTTCACTCTAATCACTGCTTTTGCTGCATACCACAAATTTTGATGAGTTGTTTCCATTTTCATCTAGTTCAAAATATTTTTTAATTTCTCTTGAGATTTCTTCTCTGACCATGTGTTGTTTAGAAGTGTGTTGTTTAATATCCACATATTTGGGGATTTTCCAGATGTCTTTCTGTTACTGATTTTAAGCTTAATTCTATTGTGGTCTGAGAGTAGACATTGTATGATTTATATAATTTTAAATTTATTAAGATGTCTTTTATGGCTCAGAATATGGTATACCTTGATGAATATTTCATATGAGTTTGAGAAAAATATGAATTCTGCTATTGTTAGATGAAATAGACTATAGATATCAGTTATATTCAGTTGATTGATAGTGTTGTTGAGTTCAACTATGTCCTTACTGATTTTCTGCCTGCTGGATCTGTCTATTTCTGAGAGAAGGGTGTCAAAGTCTCCAACTACGATAGTGGATTTATTTATTTCTCCTTGCAGTTGTATCATTTTTTACCACATGTAGTTTGATGCTGTGCTATTAGACACATATATGTTAAGAATGGTTAGGTCTTCTTAGAAGACTGACCCCTTAATCATTATGTAATGCCCTTCTTTATCCCTAGTAACTTGCCTTAATTTGATATCTACTCTGTCTGAAATTAATTTGGCTAGTCCTGCTTTATTTTGATTAGTGTTAGTATGGTATATTTTTCTCTATCCATTTACTTTTAATCTATATGTGTCTTTATATTTAAAGTGGGTTTCCTGTAGACAATATATAGTTAGGTCATGTTTTTTGATCCACTAAGACAATCTGTCTTTTAATCAGGCATTTAGACCATTGACTATTCAAAGTGATTATCAATATAGTTGGATTAATATCTACCATATTAATTACTGTTTTTTATTTGTTGGCCTTGTTCTTTGTTTCTATTTTTGTCTTCCACTCCTTTTCTGCTTTTTGCGGTTTTTATTGAGCATTTTACATGATTCCGTTTTCTCTCCTTTCTTAGCATATCTGTTACGCTTTTTAACCTTTTTAAGTGACTGCCCTAGAGCTTGCAACATCCATTTACAACTAATATAAGTCCACTTTCAAATAACACTATACTGCTTCATGGATAGTGTATCTTATAATAATAAAATAATCTTTATTACTTTCTTCTGTCCCTTTTATTATTGCTGTCATTCATTTCACTTATATATAAGCACACATAAGCATATATATATGTAAACATATATATGTATATATCTTATATATATATATATATACATAAGCATACATAATTGATATACTGTTGCTATTATTATTTTGAACATAATATCTGTTAGATTGGTTAAGAATAAGAAACATAAAAGTTTGGGGGTCTGGCCCAGTGGCATAGTGATTAAGTTCATGTGCTCCGCTTCGGTGGCCCAGGGTACACAGATTCAGATCTTGGGCGTGGACCTACACACCACTTATCAAGCCATGCTGTGGCAGGCATCCCACATATAAAGTAGAAGAAGATAGGTACAGATGTTAGCCCAGGGCCAATCTTCCTCAGCAAAAAGAGGAGGATTGGCAACAGATGTTAGCTAAGAGCTAATCTTTTTCACCAAAAAAATAAAATAAAATAAAAAGAATAAATAAATAAACAAATAAACAAGTTTTTATTTTACTTTCACTTATACCTCCTTCAATGCTCTTCCCTTCTTTATGTACATCCACGTTTCTGACCTATGTTATTTTTCTTCTCTCTAAAGAACTTCTTTTAACATTGCTTGCAAAGCAGGTCTACTGGCAACAAATTCCTTCAAATTTCGTTTGTCTGAGAAAGTCTTTATTTCTCCTTCACTTTTAAAGGAAAATTTCATAGGGAACAGAATTCAAGTTTGGTGGTTTTTTTCTCTAAACACTTTAAATATTTCATTCCACTCTCTTCTTGCTTACGTGGTTTCAGAGGAGAAGTTTGAATGCAATTCTTATCTTTGTTTATCTACAGGTAAGAGGTTTTTTCCCTCTGGCTTCTTTCAAGATTTTTGTCTTCATGTTTGATTTTCTGTAATTTGAAAATGATATGCCTAGGTATAGTTTTTTTGAGATTTATTCCTTTTGCTGTTCTCTGAGCTTCCTGGATCTGTGGTATAGTGCCTGATATTAATTTCAGGAAATTCTTAGTCAATATTATCTCAAATATTTCTTCTGTGCCTTTCTCTTTCTTCTCTTTATGGTAATCCCATTATGTATATGTTACACCTTTGTAGTTGTCCCATAGTCCTTGAATATTCTGTTATGTTTTTATCAGTCTTTGTTCTCTTTGCTTTTTTGGTTTTTGAGAATTCTATTAGCATACCCTCAGGCTCAGAGATTCTTTCCTCAGTTGGGTCTAGTTTAATAATTAGCCCCCCAAACACATTCTTCATTTTTTTTATAGTGTTTTTTATTTTTAGCATTTCTTTTTAAGATTTTTTTCTTAGGATTTCTATCTCTCTGATTACACTGCCCATCTGTTCTTGCACGAAATCTACTTTATCCATTAGAGCCTTTAGCATATTAATCATAGTTGTTTTAAATTCCTTGTCTGGTGATTCCAACATCCCTGCCACCTCTGATTCTCATGTTTGTTCTGTCTTTTCAAGTTGTGCCTTTTGCCTTTTGGTACGCCTTCTAATTTTTCTTGATTGCTAGACATGATGTACCACATAAAAGGAATTACTGTAAATAGGTCCTTAATAATATAGTGGTGAGGTATAGAGGGAGAGGAAACCTTCTACAGTCCTATGATTAGGTCTCAGTCTTTTAGTGAGCTTGTGCCTCTGGATTATGAACTTCACAAGTGTTTCTCAGTTTTTTTCTCCCCACTTAGGTGGGACAGGATGGCTAGAGTGGGATGAAGTTGAGTATTTCCCTTCTCCCATGTGGCGGTCTAGAGCAGGTTGTCATTGGGTATTTCCATTCCCCAGCTCAGTTAGGCTCTGGTAATTCCCCAATAAGTTCGGTTCTAGTTAGTTAATTTCCCCAAGGGTCAGGCCTTTTTAAGAACAGAGTACTCTGGGCATATTTCAAAATGGTTCCTTTTAGCCTCCTCCTCTGGTAGCATGAGGGGACTTTTCTATGATATTTACTGTGGGAATCTGGTCGAGCTCCTGGAGGTAAATCTCACAATATTGTGGGGGCCCCCTATGACTGAGTCCTCCTGGAATTTTTAACCCTCAGAGTTGTCTAGCTGAGCCTCCAGTAATTCATCAATTACAGTTCTGGTTTCCCTACTCTGACCTGCAGTGTGGTTTCTGCTGGTGAATCTCTCTTCCGGTAAATCACAGCTCCCTGTATTTGCCTGTCTCTCTCTAATCTTGGGGGCAATGATTTCCTCTCTTTCATGGATCCAAGAAGAGTTGTTGCTTTTTCAGCCTGTTTGGCTTTTTATTTTTTAGGGTGGATTGGTGACTTCCAAGACACTTACATGCAGAACCAGAAACTGGAAGTCCTTTTATTCCTTCTTGAAGCATCATTTTCCTATTAATGTGAAGAAACATTTTTTAAAATATTTTGAGAGGCTGGCCTGGTGGCATAGCGGTTAAGTGCGTGCGCTCCGATTCGCCGACCTGGGGTTCACAGGTTCAGATCCTGGGCCTGCACCAATGCACCACTTGTCAAGCCGTGCTGTGGCGGTGTTCCATATAAAGTGGAGGAAGATGGGCACAGATGTTAGCACAGGGCCAATCTTCCTCAGCAAAAGAGGAGGATTAGCATTGGATGTTAGCTCAGGGCTAGTCTTCCTCACACACACACACACACACACACACACACACACACACACAAAAGTGAGTTGAGTTCCTCTACTCTGCTCTATGTGGAATGTGCCACCTCAGCAGGGAGATCGTAGGCATCAGAAGCCTGAAATGACTAGGTGAACACTGCAGTTCACTTGCTCCCACACTGAGATTCTATGCTGCTGTGACTCCCTGAAGGCTGGGGAGCCTTCATGCCTCCAGTACTGCACAGATGTTCGGCATGAGTTAATGAGAACACAAGGGGGCTTTTGATTTCTTCCACTTTAACTGTTGGATCTGCCAACTTAGATCCTTCTTATCAAAGGTTGTAAAATAAATTCCAGGTGATTGTTTCCTGTGTTCAAGATTCAAGTCTATTTATGATGGGAATCTATCTCACTCATTGGGTCTTTCTTATTTTGCCTGAATGTTTGTGGAGAAGTTATAGTATTGGGAAGTCCTGGACACTTGAGGAGACATCAAGCTGTCAGAGTCATAGGAAGCTCTAAAGAGCTTATCTGGAGTTGCTTGAAAGAAGTAGTGTTCAGAGAGAATTACATGAGGACAGTGGGACTTGAAAATTGCTCAACCCACTGGCATTATCTTTATGCCTTTCAAAAGAGCTAGTGAACTCACCTAGCATTTGTTCCGCCGATCTGTGCTGCTCAAAAACCACCATCTTCTCCACTTATAGATAAAAGGCATCTCCCTTTATAGCTTTTTCTGACAATTTCCTGTCAGACATTTGCAAAGCTAGTCAGACATGCAGACAGAAGCCTTTGACAGAACAAGGGTGACATTTCAAAGAAAGAACGATGATACGATGCCTAACAGCACGCTCCAGAAATAAGCACCTTTGAAAGGTATAGTGGAAATTTCAGAGCATCAACCTTGTATTTTACCGTGTTGTGCTGTCCATTGAGTCTTTTCATGTAGCTCAACATGCATTAAATTATGTAGATGTTGCAAATGCCAAATCACAGAAAGGTGAATTTAAAATTCTTATTTTACAGCTCTGAATTAGTGTGGACATTTCCCATCAAGAAGGACATTTGTTTCAGTTGAGTTCTTGGTACAAATATTGCTTTTTTTATGAACAAATTGCAGTTGGAAAAATGATGTTCCCCACAGGTAGAAGGAAAGTATTGCTTTTACATTCTTGATAAATAAATGAATATGTATTTTTGATAGCCACTTTAGAAATGCGTTTCTTGAAAAGTGTTAGAAACTATAGTTACCACTAGTATTTGAAACTAGGCCTTAAGTACTGAGAAATAGCTTGCTGTTTTCGAAATGAAGAATTGAGTAGGAAAGTAAGATGCTGTTAGTGGCTAGATTGCTGGTCTGGGAGGTAGGCGATACAGTGATTGAACTTGATGAGGGCAGAGCCAGCCCTTTTCGCTGTTTTCTTCACACTAGAGTATAATTCTCATAGATGGGCTCCCACATGATGTTGGCCTCTCCATTCTGAAGGGTCTTGGTTGCAGGAGCGTTGTTGTACCTTCTTCTTGCCTGAATTGAATTCACACATGCAGTGAACTGATCTTCCTCTGTTCATTTCCTCTCAATAAGGGCTTGAAAGTTTTGGTTTCAATCCAGGGTTGAATTAAATACACAATCTGGAAATTTCTCAACTTCTCTAAGACTCAATTCTTTAACCAGTAAAATGGGGAAAGGTGGATTAATCTGCGTGTTCCATGACATAACTCCTCTACTCCCATATCTGCCTCTCTCGGCGTTAAAGCTGAAAGTCTGATAATTGCCCAGAAGCCCTGCTGGATCAGGTCCCATGTTGCTCCTACTACACTCTCCCTCACTTCGTCTGCTCTAAACACATGTGTCTTCTTGCTGTGTTTCAAATTTGTCTGGCACATTGTCCCCACAAAGATTTTGCTCTGGCTGCTTCCTTTTCCTGGCAGGCTCTTGTCCAAACCATCCTTTCTCTGAGAGCCCCTGCCTTTTCACCCTATTTAAAATTCCAGCTCCTCTCCCTCCCCAGTGTTCTCCCTCTGCATTCCTTGCTTTATTTTTCCTCATAGTACTTACACATCTGACATGCTATACATTAAAATATATACATACTGTACTAAACTGTATATTTTGCTTATTTATCTACACATACACACACATGAATATGAAAAAAATCATGAGTGTAAATATTTTGAGTTTATTATTCACTGCTATATCTCAGGGCCAAGAACAGTGCTGAGCACACAGTAGATGCTCTATAAATATTTTTGAATGAAGATATAGCAAATATTTTTATGGGTTTTAGAGATTTCTTACTTAATTCTTACTGTACAACGAAAGGATCATTGTAATCCCCATTTCATAAATGATGAAAATAAGGTTCAAAAGCATTCAGATGTGTAGGGCCTAAGGCCCTACAACTGGGGTGTGGCCAGCTAAGATGTACTCTCAGCCTCTTTTGAATCCAGATATGTTTCCTTTTTGTTACATTATTTGGACTCTCTACCTCAGGAGGCTGCTGTGAGAATTCAATTTAAAGTCATTTGTTGTTGAGATGCATGAGTTCTTTATATATTTTAGAGATTAACCCCTTATCAGATGTATGGTTTGCAAATATCTTCTCCCAATTGTTAGGTTGTCTTTTCGTTTTGTTGATGGTTTCCTTTGCTGTGCAGAAGCTTTTTAGTTTGATGTAGTCCCATTTGTTTATTTTTTCTATTGTTTCTCTTGCCCGGTCAGACACGGTGCTTGAAAATATGTTGCTCAGACTGATGTCGAAGAGCATACTGCCTAAGTTTTCTTCTAGAAGTTTTATAGTTTCAGGTCTTACATTCAAGACTTTAACCCATTTTGAGTTAATTTTTGTGTATGGTGTAAGGTAAGGGTCTACTTTCATTTTTTTGCATATGGCTATCCAGTTTTCCCACCACCATTTGTTGAAGAGACTTTCTTTTCTCCGTTGTATGTTCTTGGCTCCTTTGTCAAAGATTAGCTGTCCATAGATGTGTGGGTTTATTTCTGGGCTTTCAATTCTATTCCATTGATCTGTGTGTCTGTTTTTGTGCCAGTACCATGCTGTTTTGGTTACTATAGCCTTGTAGTATACATACACAATGGAATACTACTCAGCCATAAGAAAGAATGAAATTCAGCCATTTGTGACAACATGGATGGACATTGAGGGTATTATGCAAAGTGAAATAAGTCAGAGGGAGAAGGTCAAATACCATATGATTTCCTTCATTAAGTAGTACATAATAACAACAGTAAACAAACACATAGAGACAGAGATTGGTTTGGTGGTTACCAGAGGGGAAGGGGGTAGGGAGGAGGGCGAAAGGGATAATTCGGCACATGTGTGTGGTGACGGGTTGTAATTAGTATTTGGGTGGTGAACATGTTGTAATCTATGCAGAAATAGAAGTATAATGATGTACACCTGAAATTTATACAATGTTGTAAACCAATGTTACTGCAATAAACAAAAAATTTAAAAATAAATAAATAAATAAAATGCATACTTTAAAGCAGACAAAAAATAAATAAATAAATAAAGTCATTTGAAGTCTTTAGAAACTGTAATGTCCCGGGGCCGGCCTGGTGGTGCATGAGGTTAAGTGCGCGCACTCCCCTGTTGCGGCCCGGGGGTTCGCAGGTTCACAGGTTGGGATTCCAGGCGTGCACAGACGCACTACTTGTCAAGCCATGCTATGGCAGTGTCCCATATAAAGTAGAGGAAGATGGGCACAGATGTTAGCCCAGGGCCAGTCTTCCTCAACAAAAAGAGGAGTATTGGCAATGGATGTTAGCTCAGGGGTGATCTTCCTCACACACACACACACACAAATGTAATGTCCCACTTCAGTGAGAAGCATACCAAACACAATTTTTGTATCTTTGTTTTTTGATGAGAACACGAGCCAGGGCTATTTATTTGAATCCATTTATTTTCGTTCACATTGATTTTTGACAAACATTGGCTCAAATATATCCCCCATGCCCATTGACTCATTAGGAGGAGCAAACCCAAAATGCTATGGAACGAGAGAAGGGAGAAAATTATGATGGATGGGAAGAGAAGATGAGGAGCCATATGACAATAAAGGAAGTATCTTCTTTTTTTCTTTTTTCTTCCAGAAGTACCACTTGTAATCCTTAGTTGCTGCCATCATCTTAGTTACATCATACTCTGTGTTTGTTATGTGTATCTCTTCCTGAGTCTCAATGAGAGTAAGCATATACCACTGTACCCAACATTGCGCATGGAGGGAACCAAGTCTGCATTCTCTGAGCCTCAGTGCCTGAGCTGACTGCTTATGTCAGCTTGCGTTCTGCTTCACAATTCTGTCTCATATCAGCACTAGCTGTATCTCTGGGAATATGGCATGCTACTTCTCAGTTGGAAAGCAGAGAAATATTCAATTATCAATTAATCATTCTGTCAGTGAGTATTCATTAATCACCTGTGGGATGAGAGTGAGGAGCAGACACCATGCTGGGCACCTGGAGTTGCAAATAAAGTCGCACACTTTATCATGAAGGAGCAGAATATATCTGGAGAAATAGCTCTAAGTCTGCAAGGACTTACCCTCTAACATGACAAGTGTTTTAATAGAGGACAACAAAAGTGTGGGTCATCTCTGCTATTGCAGCTTCTGTGCACATGCAGGCTGCCTCTATTTCTAGCCCATGCCAACCTTGGACAAATAACTTGTCACCTCTTCAGTTTCCCCCAAAGAAACTCATTCAAACTTCTGAGTAGTAAATGACGACTTTATTGAGGATTTCATAGAGGAAGTGGATGAGACGTTTACATTAGATAGCATTCAGCAGATGATATGAAAACCTACCATAGACAATGCTATTTTCCAGTCTCTTTGTGTCCCTACCATTACTAGTGGGGTGGGGGTGGGTTTTCTCTCCTGTAGACTCAACTCTTATGCTGACTGACTCCAAGTCTAGATGTTTATTAATCTTTCCTGAATGGATAAATTATTTCTTTTATTGTGTTTTACCTTATGTGTTTTACATACCCCAGCCACTGGGAACCACTATTCTACTCTCTGTGACTTGAATTCAGCTTTTTTTAACTCCACATACAAGTGAGATCATGCAATATTCATCGTTTTGTGTCTGGCTTGTTTCACTTAGCATAATGTCCTCCAGGTTCACAGGTGCATCCACGTTGTCGCAAATGGCAGGATTTCCTTTTTTAAGGTTGAATAATATTCCATTATGTATGTATGCATGTAATATATATATACATATAACTTTATTCATCTGTTGATGGATGCTTAAGCTATTTCCATATATTGGCTATTGTGCATAATGCCACAATGAACATGGGAGTACAGATGTTTCTTCAAGACAATGATTTTATTTCCTTTGGATATACACCCAGAAGTGGAATTGTTGAACCATGTCGCAGTTCTACTTTCAATTTTTTGAGGAACATACATGCTGTTTTCCATAGTGGCTGTACCAATTTACAGATAAATGATTGAATGAGTAAATAAATGAATAAGTGATTAAAATATGAAAATAATGTTTTAAGCAAATACATTTTTCTAAATTTCTTAAACTCTACAACTCATTGAAAGGACTTTTCTATATGTAAAACCTGAGTTCTTAGAAAGCTATTAGTAAGCATTTTTAAATGACCAAAGGAATTCTATACTAAACTATTGAAAATTGAAAAACTAAGAATACTTTTGTAAAAAATCAATAAATAATTAACACAGTTGGGACACCTTAATCAGCTTTTGTAAATTTGGATTTTCTTATATTGGGTTTATTCAAAGTTAAGTTAATATGCATATGATTCAAGATCTCAAATCTTTTTTTCTTACTTTGGAAGTTTGGTTTATAAAGCAAGACCATATTTCACTGTAAACACCCAGGAAGTGAAAGCTGCCAATATCTAACTGAAATATTCAGGGGGAAAACAGCCAAAATGTCACATGGGTGAGGAATAACTTTCAATGTCCTATCAAAGGAGCTCTCCAAGTGTGTATTGATCCCAACACAAGGAAAATATGTCTAGAAATTTAATTTGACATTTACAATCAATAGCACTCAGATGTCACTGGAGCAGAGGGTGGAAAAAAAGATGACTTTAAAATTACAGTCATGCATTTATAATTACAATAATGAATAGAAGTAATTTACTGAATTAATGTTTCCAGAGTCTAAAGAAAATCAGCCTGCCATGGCACGTTGCTGAATGAACGGAGAGGTAGGATCTCGGTTTTTCTGGACTAATCTTCATGAACTCATTTATGCCTTCCTCCTTGTCCTATTATTTGGGCCTTTGTGCTTCGCTTTCTGAAGTGTGGTCATTTTTTGCCTGTAAACTAACTGCTGCACACTAAGCTAGTGCAAATTGAGCCATTAAAAGACTCAACTATGATAAGAATGAAACTTTGCCTATGTTCATTATCTCATCTTTGTCCAAAAGTCTTAGAGAATATGCACTTTGGGTTTTGGTGGGGGATGAGAAGCATCACACATAGTAAGTGCTTAAGGTATGTATTGAATGAACGAATCAGCCAGGAGTCATTGGCATCAGGAGTGTCCACATAAGAGAGCAATCCGTATAGTCACAAGACACACCAACTGGAAATAACAAATATGTTCTTCAAACAGAAAGACTGCGATTATACAGTTAATACTGTTATGACATATACTTCAGGGTTTCTTCTTCAGCTTGACGAGTTCTTCCTTTTCTCCGTGGCACTTCTCTTCCTTTCCTTTACCATTCCCTTGAAGTCTTGTCTGGTCTCAGAGCTTTAAATGCCATCCTCTTGTTGATGTGCAGAAGGTACATGTCTGACCATGAACTTTACCTCCAACTTTACATGCTTCTTTCCTCCTGGCTACCCAACACATATATTTTGATGTTTAATAGGAACCTCACAGTTGACCTGCCTCAAATCAAAGTTGGTGATATCCCCTTTCCCTTCCAAAAGATGCTTCTCTCCCAGTCTTCTTTATCTCAGCTAGTGGTAACTTCATCCTTAAGACAGAACCATCCTGGGGGCGGAGTCAAGATGGTGGCGTAGGCAGACTCTGAACTCACCTCCTCCCGTGGACACAGCCAATGTACAACTACTCGTGGAAAAATTACCCCTGAGACAGAACTGAAAACTGGATAAGAGGAACTCCTGCAACAACGGACAATCCTAACTGAAGTGGAAGAGGCAGAGACTCCCTTCTGGAGAGGAAAAACGCTGCCTTCACAAGCCGCCAGCTTCACGGCCGCCGGGAGCAGCTCACAGGTACGCAGCCTCCCTGGAGGCGCGGGGCCCTGAGCCGGGAGCGCCCCCGCTGTGGGCATTTTGTGGACCCAGCACAATCGACACCAGTGGCATAATATCTGACTTTGCTGCTACTAAAGCATTGAGTAGCACCCCCAGAAAACCCGGTTCACACAGAAACTAAAACTGGCTCTTAAAGGGCCCACGCACAAACTCACCCGTTCCAGAAAGCATCCTAAAATCACCAGAAAGAAAGGTGCACAGTGCTTCGGTGACAAGAGACTCACCTAATAGGCCCTGAGTGCATCTCGGTGAGGGGTGAGACCTCTCCAGGGACTGGGACATTGGCGGTGGCCATTGTTGTGGCCTGGTGTGAGTGTGCTGACACAGACGCCATTGGAGTTCTCCCTGAGACCTGCTAGCCCAGGGTCTGCTCCACCCGCTAGAGCACCGATTTAATCCAGCTCAGCCAGGGCAGGCAGCCCACCCTAGAGACTGGCCCCACCCAACAACAAGCCCTCAGGCAATGTGTGGGCCTGCATAGATTGGTGACTGGATGCTCTGCAGCCAGGCAACTGAGCTGACTTGAGCTGGGCAGGGTGTGCACAAGGAGCGGGTGGAGAGTGTGGGGTGGTGGCGGAGTGTGTGGGGCTCCTGCCTTGGAGAGACTGAGTCCGCTTGGGGAGGTCGGGGCGCTCACACGGGGCAGGACTGTGTTGACTGTGTGTGTGGACCTGTGGGCGACAGGGCTTGTCAGCTGCAGAAGACTTGTGCTTCTCAAAGACCCACATAGGAGGTTTGCCCCACCTTCCAAAGCCTGAAACAATTGGGTGCTCCTGTGCCTGAGGCCAGCCCCACCCAACTGCAATCCTCAGAGAGCTGACAAGAGACCTAATAGGCTAGAGGCTTACAGCAATTGTAAGGCCCTGAGCCTAACAACCTGCCACACTGGGGGCCTACTCACTTAAAAGAAATACTGCAACACAAATGTGGTATTAGAACTTACAGCCAACTGTGCTGGGGCTCCCCACACCTGATAAAGAGACTGAAGGGCCCACAACAACTACAAGCAGCTGAGCATTACAACAGCTGGCCAGGAGCATAACTCAGCCTCCCTGGGCGCCTATAGGGAGAGCTAACAGGCCACAACAGAAGGACACACGTAGTCCACATAGGGGCCACCCCTGGAACATTGAGAACTGAGGGAAGCATACTGGAAGCCTCCTAAGGCATCACTTACATAAGGTCACCTATCCAAGAGCAGGAGACGTAGCTGAGCTACCTAATACGTAGACACAAGCACAGGGAAAGAGGCAAAATGAGGAGGCAAAAGAATACATTCCAAGTAAGGGAACAGGACAAAACCCCAGAAAAGGAACTAAGTGAAACAGAAATGAGCAATCTACCCGACAGAGAGTTCAAACTAAGAGTGTTAAGGATGCTCACTGATCTGGGGAGAAGAATAGATGAACTCAGTGAGAATGTCAACAAAGAAATGGAAGATATAAAAAAGAACCAATCAGAAATGAAGAATACAATGCTGGAAATGAAAAATTCATTAGAGGGACTCAAAAGCAGAGTAGAGGATACAGAAGAACGGATCTGTGAGCTGGACGAAAGACTAGAAGAAATTACCCAAGCTGAACAGGTAAAAGAGAAAAGAATTACAAAGAGTGAGGACAGTCTAAGGGACCTCTGGGACAACATCAAGCGCACTAACATCCGTGTTATAGGTGTCCCGGAAGGAGAAGAGCGAGACAAGGGGGCAGAGAATTTATTTCAAGAAATAATAGATGAAAACTTCCCTAACCTAAGGAAGGAAACAGACATCCAGGTACAGGAAGCACAGAGAGCCCCAAACAAGATAAACCCAAAGAGGCCCACACCAAGACACATCATAATCAAAATGTCCAGAATTAAAGATAAAGAGAGAATCCTAAAAGCCGCAAGAGAATGTCAAGTTACATACAAAGGAAACCCCATAAGGCTATCAGCTGACTTCTCAGCAGAAACCTTACAGGCTAGAAGAGAATGGCACGATATATTTAAAGTGCTAAAAGGAAAACACTTACAGCCAAGAATACTCTACCCAGCAAGGTTATCGTTCAAAATGGAAGGAGAGATCAAAATTTTCCCAGATAAGCAAAAATTAAAGGAGTTTGTCACCAAGAAACCAGTGTTACAAGAAATGTTAAAGGGACTGATTTAAGGGGAAAAGAGAAGACCACAAATAGGAAAAATTATCTATTTCCACGATTAGAACGTAATGGACACAAATGCACAAAAAAGAGGTTAGATATGATATCAAAAACATAAAAGGAGGGAGGAGGGTAGTTAAAGAGTACAGGTTTCAGACAGAGGTCAAACTAAAGTGACCATCAATTCTGTATAGAAGAAGTAAGGAACAGAGAAGGACTACTAAAACACTGAGGAAAAAAAAAAAAAAAGTTAAAAAATGGCAGTAAGTACATACTTATCAATAGCTACTTTAAACGTCAATGGACTAAATGCTCCAATTAAAAGGCATAGGGTGGCCGACTCGATAAAAACAAGACCCATATATATGCTGCATACAAGAGACACACTTCAGACCTAAAGACACTCACAAACTGAAAGTGAAGGGATGGAAAAATACTCCACGCAAATGGCAATGAAAAGAAAGCTGGGGTAGCAGTACTCATATCAGACAAAATAGACTTTAAAACAAAAACTGTAAAAAGAGACAAAGAAGGGCATTACATAATGATCAAGGGAACAATCCAACAAGAGGATATAACACTTGTAAATATCTACGCACCCAATGTAGGTGCACCTAAATATATAAAGCAATTATTAACAGACATAAAAACAGAAATAGACAGTAACACAATAATAGTAGGGGACTTTAACACTCCACTTACACCAACGGATAGATCATCCAAACAGAAGATCAATAAGGAAACATTGGCCTTAAATGACACACTACAACAGATGGACCTAGTAGATATATACAGAGCATTCCATCCAAAAACCGAAGAATACACGTTCTTTTCAAATGCACACGGAACATTCTCCAGGATTGATCACATATTAGGCCACAAAACAAGTCTCCATAAATTTAAGAAGATTGAAATAATACGAAGCATCTTTTCTGACCACAACGGTATGAAACTAGAAATCAACTATAGGAAGAAAATCAGAAAAGCCACAAATACATGGAGATTAAACAAAATGCTACTGAACAACGACTGGGTTAACGAAGAAATCAAAGAAGAAATCAAAAAATACCTGAATACAAATGAAAATGAAGATACGACATGCCAGAATTTATGGGATACAGCAAAGCAGTTCTAAGAGGGAAGTTTATAGCGATACAGGCCTATCTCAACAAACAAGAAAAATCGCAAATAAACAATCTAACAATGCACCTGAAGGAACTGGAAAAAGAAGAAGAAACAAAGCCCAAAATCAGTAGAAGAAGGGAAATAATAAAAATCAGAGCAGAAATAAATAAAATCGAGACCAAAAAAACAATAGAAAAAATTAATAAAACCAAGAGCTGGTTCTTTGAAAAGATCAACAAAATTGACAAACCTTTAGCTAGACTCACCAAGAAAAAAAGAGAAAAGGCACAAATAAGTAAAATCAGAAATGAAAGAGGAGAGGTTACAGCAGACACCTCAGAAATACAAAAGATTATAAGAGAATACTATGAAAAACTATATGCCAACCAATTCGACAATCTGGAAGAAATGGATAAATTCTTAGAATCATACAACCTTCCAAAACTGGATCAAGAAGAAGTAGAGAATTTGAATAGACCAATCACCAGTAAGGAGATCGAAACAGTAATCACAAACCTCCCCAAAAATAAAAGTCCAGGACCAGACGGCTTCCCTGGTGAATTCTACCAAACATTCAAAGAAGACTTAATACCTATCCTTCTCAAACTCTTCCAAAAAATTGAGGAGGGGGGGAATCTCCCTAACTCATTCTATGAAGCTGACATTACCCTGATACCAAAACCAGACAAGGACAACACAAAAAAAGAAAATTACAGGCCAATATCACTGAGGAACATCGATGCGAAAATCCTCAACAAAATACTAGCAAATCGCATACAACAATACGTTAAAAAGATTATACACCATGATCAAGTGGGATTTATTTCAGGTATGCAGGGATGGTTTAACATTCACAAATCAATCAACGTAATACACCACATTAATAAAATGAAGAACAAAAATCACATGATCATCTCAATAGACACAGAGAAAGCATTTGACAAGATCCAGCATCCATTTATGATAAAAACTCTGAATAAAATGGGTATAGAAGGAAAGTATCTCAACATAATAAAGACCATATATGAGAAACCCACAGCTAATATCATCCTCAATGGTGAAAAACTGAAACCTATCCCTCTAAGAACAGGAACCAGACAAGGATGCCCACTGTCACCACTCCTATTTAACATAGTATTGGAAGTCCTAGCCAGAGCAATCAGGCAAGAGAAAGAAATAAAAGGGATCCAAATTGGAAAGGAAGAAGTGAAACTGTCACTATTTGCAGATGACATGATTTTATATATAGAAAACCCTAAAGAATCCACCAGAAAACTTTTAGAAGTAATAAACGAATATGGTAAAGTTGCAGGATACAAAATCAGCATACAAAAATCAGTTGCATTTCTGTACACCAACAACGAAGTAGCAGAAAGAGAAATTAAGAATACCATCCCATTTACAATTGCAACAAAAGAATAAAATACCTAGGAATAAACTTAACCAAAGAGGTGAAAGATCTGTACACCGAAAACTATAAAACATTTCTGAAAGAAATTGAAGAAGACACAAAGAAATGGAAAGATATTCCGTGCTCTTGGATTGCAAGAATTAACATAGTTAAGATGTCCATACTTCCTAAAGCCATCTATAGATTCAATGCAATCCCTATCAAAGTTCCAACAACATTTTTCACAGAAATAGAACAAAGAATCCTAAAATTTATATGGAACAGCAGAAGACCCCGAATAGCTAAAGGAATCCTGAGAAAAAAGAACAAAGCTGGAGGTATCACACTCCCTGATTTCAAAATATACTACAAAGCTATAGTCACCAAAACAGCATGGTACTGGCACAAAAACAGACACACAGATCAATGGAATAGAATCGAAAGCCCAGAAATAAACCCACACATCTATGGACAGCTAATCTTTGACAAAGGAGCCAAGCACATACAATGGGGAAAAGAAAGTCTCTTCAACAAATGGTGTTGGGAAAACTGGATAGCCACATGCAAAAAAATGAAAGTAGACCCTTACCTTACACCATACACAAAAATTAACTCCAAATGGATTAAAGACTTGAATGTAAGACCTGAAACTGTGAAAGTTCTAGAAGAAAACATAGGCAGTATGCTCTTCGACATCGGTCTTAGCAACATCTTTTCAAACACCACATCTGACCGGGCAAGAGAAACAATAGAAAAAATAAACAAATGGGACTACATCAAACTAAAAAGCTTCTGCACAGCAAAGGAAACCATCAACAAAACGAAAAGACAACCTAACAATTGGGAGAAGATATTTGCAAACCATACATCTGATAAGGGGTTAATCTCTAAAATATATAAAGAACTCATGCATCTCAACAACAAAAAAACTACCAACCCAATTAAAAAATGGGCAAAAGACCTGAACAGACATTTCTCCAAAAGAGATATACAGATGGCCAACAGACACATGAAAAGATGTTAAAAATCACTAACTATCAGGGAAATGCAAATCAAAACTACAATGAGATATCACCTCACGCCCGTCAGAATGGCTATAATTAACAAGACAGGAAACAACATGTGTTGGAGAGGATGTGGAGAGAAGGGAACTCTCATACACTGCTGGTGGGAGTGCAAACTGGTGCAGCCACTATGGAAAACAGTATGGAGATTCCTCAAAAAATCAAGGATAGAACTACCATATGATCCAGCTATTCCACTGTTGGGTATTTATCCAAAGAACTTGAAAACACCAATTTGTAAAGGTACATGCACCCCTGTGTTCATTGCAGCCTTATTCACGATAGCCAAGACTTGGAAGCAACCTAAGTGCCCATCAAGGGACGAATGGATAAAGAAGCTGTGGTATATATACACAATGGAATACTACTCAGCCATAAGAAACAACGAAATCCAGCCATTTGTGACAACATGGATGGACATTGAGGGTATAATGCAAAGTGAAATAAGTCAGAGGGAGAAGGTCAAATACCGTATGATTTCCTTCATTAAGTAGTAGATAATAACAACAATAAACAAACACATAGGGACAGAGATTGGATTGGTGGTTACCAGAGGGGAAGGGGGGAGGGAGGAGGGTGAAAGGGATAATTCGGTACATGTGTGTGGTGATGGGTTGTAATTAGTATTTTGGTGGTGAACATGATGTAGTCCATGCAGAAATAGAAGTACAATGATGTACACCTGAAATTTTTACAATGTTATAAACCAACGTTACCGCAATAAACAAAAAATTAAAAAAAAAAAAAAAGACAGAACCATCCTTGACTCCTCTCTTTTATCACAACGCACAAGCAATCTACAGCCAAATCCTTGTCATCAAAATATATACAGAATCTGGCTAATTCTTACCATCTCCCTGGTTCCCTGCCTCAAACCATCATCTTTCACTTGGATTATTGCAATGGCTTCCTTACTGGTCTGCTTGCCTCTGCCCTTCCTCATACCCAACCTCACCTGTAGTCTGTTCTCAACACAGTAGGTAGAATTGTCCTTTCAATACACAGGCAGGACCATGTCTCTCCTCTTCTCTAACCTCTGTGGTATCCCTCCTTATCACTCAGAGTAAAAGTCAAACTTGTACAATGACCTATACAGGACCATATGACCTGGCTGACCTGCATTCTCCTTCACGGTATCTTCTTCAGCTCTTTCTATTATTCATTCTATCTTGGCCACACTGGTCTCTTTAATGTTTCTTGAACATGCCAAACGTATTCTCACCTCAGGATATTTGATTGTGCTGTTTCCTCTGCCAGGAATTCTCTTCCAACAGATAATAATTTGGCATAATTTTTCAGTCCCTTCAGCTTTCTGCTCATGTGTCATTTCATCAGTAGTGCCCGACCTGACAACCCTACATGAAATGGCATTTGCCATCTACCCACCCACCCAGCCCTGCCTCTGTATCCTTATCCTTATTTTTTGCATTCTTTTTCTCCATAGCTTTGCTCATCATCTGATCTTTATTGGCCTGTTTTATTTACTGCTGACATCTTGCCACAGGAATGTAAGTTCCATGAGGACAGAAACATTTCTGTTGTTTGTTTTTGCAGCTGTATTCCCAGTGTGTAAAGCAGTGCTTCAATATGTATTTTGGGTGAATTAAATGAATTATGGTTATGATTCATTCCAAAGCAAAGCTGCATTTGCCATTTGGAGGAGCCCAAACCTCCAGATTACTCAGTCCGTCTTACACATCATTTTGATACTGCAGGACAATTATGCTCTGAGTTCCACCTTTGGGTTTTCATTAACTAATATGTTATCAGAGAATTAAACATTTTTTTATACTTGTCTTAAGACATGCTATGAAGTGATTATTGAGTGAGATAACATGTTTTGTACATGGATAATTTGACTTTTTAAGTTCTCAGAGGTCTCTATTAGCCATATTGGCTTAAGTCTGGTAAAACAGCACTGCAGATCTATTAGATACTCTAGGAAATATATTCCCATTTAAAAAATATTTTTCAGGCGGGACTTTAATGACATTGTTGGTAAAGTACCAGTAATAACTGGTAGCTATAGTTGATATCTGCTTCCAGGAAAGCAGTAAGAATAAAAATCTGTGACGTTCACTTGAGTTCAGCACTATACCCAGAACCATGCCAAAAATATTCCTGACAGGTAGGTTCAGATGAGGGGTCATCTGTCTCTTCTGGTCGTAAGCCACTTTGGTTCTGCTCCATCCAGAGTGCTAGAGGGACTGTAAACAATATTATATATCAAGTCTTCTCCAAAGATGAATGAAAACACACAGAGACAGATATATGAGGAAGAAACCTCTTCATGTGTATGGAATGAATTTTGGGGCAGATTGTGAGTCCTCAATCCCACCAAAAAGAAGTCATTTCCACATAGAAATATTTTTTAGTTCTAAAATAAATATTTTTTTAGTTCCAGACCAAAGGGATAGTCTCTGGAAAGGATCAGAATAGAATGTGAATCAGACTTTTTTTTTTTTTGAAAGAACACTGGATTAGAAAAATAGAACCTTGTCTCTTACTTGGGTGGCTTTACACTTGGATTTCTTTTCCTATGCTTATCTCAATCAAAAACCCTCATTAGTCTCTGCCCCATCTATAACGGACCAGAAAGATATAGACATATTCTGTACCTTCCTTTCTGACTTCACTGAAATTTTTTCATACTTTTAAATACAACTCAAATGCTGCCTTTTCCATAAAGCTTTCTCTATCACCCTTAAATGAGAATGAAATTAGTCTTTTGCTCCTTTGGACTCCCATAACACTCACATAGTTTATATATATAATATATAATATGAACATATATATACTTGCATATATGTAAATTCATATCTGAATTTGTAAGACCGTGGACATTAGGGAACTCTCATTCTTTCAACTTCCCGCTCTGTGTATAAGCGCTTTCCCTGGTATCCTTGAACAATGACTATCTGTGTCTGCTTGAATTACTCTTATCACAGTGGTGCTGCCCCCTCCCAAGACAGCCTGCTCTTTTGGTGTGCATTTGGCTCTTTGCTGACAATAGCTTGGACCAGGCAGAGTGTTCCTTCTCCAGTATCTGAGCTGTGGCAAGGCTTTTGTTTTGGCTGATTTGTTTAAAAATAAAAAGAAAAATCCAGTCTAACAATAGGACAGTGATGGCCTAAAAAAGGATTGTTTCATTGACAATTGAGGGAGAAAATGTACTATAATTACCAGGAGCTCCAGGGAAGAAGTTAGATGGTTGAGATGGTGTTTCAAGTGATTAAGGGATTTCTTAAAAATCATCTTTTCTTTTTCAGGATTTGGAACAATTTAACTGTAATAAACAGGTTTTCTGGAGGAGTTTCTTGGTAATAACTATTGAGGCTTAAATCTCAAATGCTGTTTTTAAGGTGGATGTCCCTGTTCTGTGTTCCCATTGACCTGGGACACACTTTGTCCTAACACTTACCATGTTTTGTTGTAATTACTTGTTCAACGTGTTTCTTCAATGCCAGACCGTGAACCTAGAGAGGTCTAGTAATCAAAGTTGTCTTGTCAATCACTCTATTCCCAGGGCCAGCAATTATTTGCAGAATGGATAAAAGACTGTGTGCAGTAACCGTAGTAAGTAGGTTAGCTGACACTTCGGGAATTGGTGTGTTTTTTTATAAAATGGCTGCTCACCAAGACACATGGTCCTGGAGTAAAATTTTATCAGAATTTTATCAGAATCTCCCTTTTTCTCTATAAGATGGACTTTTAAAATGGTACAATTTAAATCCTGGTTTTTTGACTTCCATTTGTGTACTAGAACGGACTAAATAGTTTATCTGAAATGATGTCCAGAACTAAAATCAGAATGGAGGCTGGGAAATAGGATGTAATGATCAATGTAGAAAGGAGAAATTATATAAACACTTAACTAGACATTAATTACTTACTTCCTTATTAACACTCTCCTAAAAACTGTGGAGGGATACAAAATATATATACATACTGCTGATGTAAGTCATGTGCTTAGAAAGCTCAATAATGCAGCGTGATAATGTAATAAATTTTTGATTGATAGATTGAATTGCTTTGAATAACAACAAACAGGTAGATGCTGATGAAGTAAATACCTGGAATTATTGCTTGCTATGGTGTGAATTGATTAAACAAATATTGATTGAGCACTTATTAGAGTAGCTGTAATAAATAACTTACATCTGTTAATTGATTTGATCTTCTCAGACATCTGATTAAATATTTTTATTTTCATTTTATAGATGAAGAAATTAAAGCTCAATTATGTTGAGTAATTTGTGAAAAATTATATAGCCAGCAATTGGCAGAGCTGGAGTTTGAATTCAGTTATGATTTATCCAAAACTTAAGTGGATTTTATCATAACATGATGAAAAGGGAAGAGAGAAGAGCCAGAACATGTATAAAGACCAAAAGGTGGAGCATATCTGGTGCAGCAAGGAATGATGGGAGAGGGTGGTAATGGTTATTGAGGTAGGCAAAGGAAGTTTTGAGCCATATCTGAAGTCTGTGTATGGGATGCATTGGTTTAAGCAGGGAAGGAATGCTCTTTAAATTGCCCTGTAGACAGGTGATTCTGGCTGCAGTGAGGATACCAGGATATTGGTGAAGAAGCAAGAGATGCCAGAAACTTGGGCAGTTCTTGATAAACCCATCAAAACCACCTTATCCAGATGAAGATGGATAGAATACACTACTGACTTGAAGAATTCCTCTGGAAATATCATGGGTTTTGATAAACTGTGTGTAATTTTAATATCTTTCTCAATTTGAAGATTGTGACTTTGAGGGAGAGAGTAGAACAAAGGAATTGAATAACTTTGGATATAAATGTGTGAAAAGTGGATCATTGTTTTTCAAATCATAATTAATATACTAATGGATATGTTCTTGGTAAGGAAAAGAATGCTTTAAAAATCACCTAATTAATATAAGCACACAGTTTTTGTTGTACGAAGCGTAGAGGAAAAATTAAAATCTCCCTTCCTCCCTCCCTACTCCTCACCACAAAGGTAAATAGGACCAATGGATTTTGTTTATTTTTCATTTTCTTAGCTCGCTTTCTGTGAAATTCTATACATATATATGAAATATATTTTTAACAATTGCAAAGCATCCCATAGAAAATGTATCATAATTCAGTTTACCTTTTCTTTTTTAGTGGATAATTAGGTTATTCCCATTGTCCTGCTGTTACACATAATGCTGCAATAAATATCACTGTGCCCCCATGTCTGTGTTCATGCATTGTTATATGCATACACAGACTGACATTTTTCTGACAAATTCTCACATGTGTATCTCTTGGGTAAAAAGGTATGTGCACTTTAAATTTTGACAGACACAGACCAGTTGTCTTCCAAATTGGCTTCAACTGTCCATACTCCTAACAACAGTACATGAAAGTGCCTCTATCTTCCTTCTTTTCAATATAGTTCTTTGTTATCTTTTAAAATATAAACACATCAAAACACACCACAGAATTGAAGAATTAAAACATCATGCATAGCAAACGTAGCATCAACTGTGTGCTCTTTCCCTAGTCCAGTCTCCTGCTTTCTCTAACAGAAATGATCAAATGCTTAATTTTGTGTTTATTATTCTCTTGCCTTTCAATCTCCTGTCCTTTTGAACCCAACAGAGGGTTCTACCTATTTTTGAATATATGAAAATAGTGTCATACTATGTAGCCTTCTGAAAGACGTTTTTTTAATTCAATTTTGTTTCTAGGTTTACCCATGTAAATGCATCCATGTAGATGATTAAATCACTTTCACAGATATTTAACATCTCATTATGTAAATATAGCAGAATTTACCTATATCTTCATGGATTACTGAGTTATTTCTGGTTTTCTGCTATTTGGATAGTATTTTTATTGGCATTCTCAACATATTTCCTGGTTATATAACTCAGAAAGGAATTACTAGATTCAATGCATGCAAATGTGTAATGTTATAAGATAATGACATTTTTCCCCAAAACGATGGGCCAATTTATTGTCTTGCCAAGCAAGCTTTTGGGAAGATTTTTGCTTTTTTTGTCCTCTCTGTATGAAACACCACTCCCCCAGATATACAAATGGTTCAATCCTTTATCTCCATACATGTCTTGTCTCAAACGTCATCTTTTAGTAAGGCTTCTCTGACCATTCCATATGTGATTGTAACTCTACTTCACCCTTTCACCCTGCACATAGAAAACAACAAACAAATATTAATTGAAAGAATGACTGAATAACTGAATGAAAAGGTTTAGATATAACCCAAGGAAAATAATCCTGTATGTAACAATATATATGTGTGTATATGTGTGTTTAATGTACTGGATTTCATGAGCCTCAAGATAAAAAAATACTAGCAAACATTGAGTGGAAGAAAAAAGATATCTGTACACATATGCGTGTGTCTGTGTGTGTGTGTAATTATATAAATATTTTTATCAAAAGCCAGATAGAGGAAATATACATTCTTAATATATATCACAAAACTGTCTTTGGCAGGTTGTAGCTGTGATTGATGAATATAACTATCTGGACATCCACTCGCCATATTCTTTGTGTTTATTCATTAAACAAAGATTTACTGGACACTTACTCTATTAAAAACTTACAGAGAAGTACTTCCCTGAAGGAGAATCATGAAGCACATGATTTGTTTTATGTATTTAATTTTTGCTAAAAATTACACTTTTTAGGCTAGAATAGATAGCCATACAGTAAGTTATAGCTGTTATTTTGATCTGGAACTACATTTGGTAAATGTTGAAACTAAAAGAACATAGAGGAAATTAGCCATGTGATCTTGGATTCTATAATAATAAGGATAGAGAAAGATATATAAAATTATTTCTGCTAGTGTTTACAAAGACACATTTTGAGGACAAACACACGAGTATGATAAAATGCTTATGTTGTAAGGGGCAAGATATAAATATTGATAAGTTTTGCTCCATTAGGGTATGTTAACAAGAGAATATATCTATAGGGAAAGTCTAACACCATAAAATATAACCTTCAAAAGAAAATAACATATCCAATGGAAAGCAGGTGACAACGTTAAACTTTTCCTGAGATCTGTGCTCCTGGAAAACAAGCATGGTCAAGAAATCCTCCCACTCTTTTGTATTCCAGGAAATGGCTTATTACAAAGAACTGCCCTTTCCCATATAACTTAGATGAGACTAACAGATTCTCCCCTTTTTACTTAAAACAAGACCAGAAACAGATTCTCCAAATTCCCATTCTTTGCCTCAGAAATGACTAGCTGAACTGTTTACACTCCCTGATCAATATGGACGAAATATCTTATAACTTGACTTGACTCAATTTTAGTCAGACCTCTCCTTCCCTCAGACCTCTGAACTTTGTCCCACCCTCAGCCTGAGCCAGCATCACAATGTGGCTGCAATGTGCAGTCCTACTTATGGCCCCTCCCGAGTATCTGCTGACCTAGAGTAAAGACATTTCCTGCTCAACTGCTCATCCCACTCCCTCATGCCTAGTTCTTCGTAGCCTTATTTACTCCTCCCTATAAAAGAAAAATCCTTTCTTCCCAATCTTTAAGATGCTTGTAGATCTTACGATCTGAGCGTTCTCTCTATTGCAATTCTCCTTCTCTCCTTGTTGCAATAGTCTTTTCAAGTAAAGACTCTCCTTACTTAAGTCTGGATTTGTTTTTTATTTGACCCAGGAAAAAAATATATGATGGGAAAAAAAGCAAGCGTTAATGGAAAAAAATAATACTAGTGAACGATATTCTACTATAAAAATAGTCAGAGTAAATGTAAATGGATTAGCCATATCAACTAAAAAGCAAAGACTAAGATTTAATTAAAAACAAAACAAAAAAGTCTGCTGACAAGACACATACTTAAAATAGTAAGAGAATAATTAAAAATGAAGGGATATAAAATGATATCTCAAACAAAAATGAACCAAAGCAAAGCCGAGGTTGTATTTGTAGCATCTGATTAAATATTATTTAAGACAAAAACAGCATACTGTTCAAAAAGGGCTTTATATTCTTGTACAAGGTATAATAACACAGCTATATATACATATATGCAACTAACAATGATGCCTCTAAATATATCAAGCATTAACTGGAAGGAATGTTGAGAGCAAGACACAACAGTTACTGAGAATTTTAACATCTCTTTTAGAAATTAGGAGATTAAACAGGAAGGAAAAGCAGAGATTTTGAAGACTGAAAGAATATTAATAATAATCTACACTCAACAAAGAGAGATAGTATTTTTTAAGCACACCCATTGGCCAAAAAAAAAGTGTTCCTCTATTAAGACACAAAGGAAGTCTCAATAAATGTCAAAGAATCAAGATAATATAAAACAAAAGTTTTGTTTTTGTAAAATCCAATACATGTGGAAACTAAATAATTACTAAATAACTCAGGTTAAAAGGAAATATTAAAGAAAATTAAGAAGTATTCAGAATGAAGAATAATAAATGTGTTAAAAGTCAAATCTCTGGGCCAGAGGTAAAGCAGTGCTTAAAGGGGAATGTAGAGCTATAGACACATTTATCAAGAAAGAAGAAAGGTGGAAGATGAGTGAACTTAGCACTCAATTCAGGAAGTTAGGGAGAAAAAATCAAACGCAGAGACAAGAAGTAAAGAACAAGAAAATAGTAGACATAAGAGAAGAGTCAATGAAATTTGGACAATAAATGAACAATAAAGAAGATTTACAAATAGAAAGCTGATTTTTCCAAAAGATTATTAGAACAAACTTCTGTCAAGACTGACCAAAAAAAAAAAAAAGAGATAATATGTAAATAAGCAAAATGGAGAATGAAAAGGTGAAAGTAGCTACAGAATAGAAATTTAAAAGAAGGACATAACTATACAGATTTTTAAATATATCATGAATTATCATAAGTAATGAATTTTAAATCCAGATTAAATTGATAGATTCCTAAAAAAAATACATAAAATTCAAAAAAATAAAGGAACAAGAAAAATTAGGTCAGATTCATTCCCTAGAACAGTGTAGTGAATGAATGAGCCCTTGTAATTTCCTAGCACCTGGCTTACAACAGAGACTCTAATTGGTTTGTAGAACAAGATAATAAATGAATGGGTGAATTAATAATGCTCAGATGCCTCTTGTGATACTGAATGAAAGTACAGTGGCCATTGCAGAGTACTGTTTTGATGTTCAAAATGTGTAGGATGGGAGTTAAGATGGCTGAGATTGGGATGGGCTAGAAAAGGAAATGGGGACGTTCTAGGCAGCAAGAGGAATGATGTGCGGAGCAGGGGTGACAAACAGCTCCAAGATTTAAGAGCTTTTTAAAAATAGACTTTGATAAGAGGAAAGTGTTCATGCAAATAAAAAAATTTCCTGTTTCATGGACTGCTTTAATTTTGGGATAACCGAAGTAAGCTTTTTCTTTTTGCCTTTTCACGCACTGCATCCTAAAGCCAATTTCCATGATATTAAAAGAATGGAATTACTAAGAGCAAAGCAGCTTCTTTTGGGTAACATTGAACAGCCTGAGGGAAATCTGAATAAATAAGAAATGGGAGATAAAGAAGACTATATTTTTCTTCCTGTTGCTGAATGATAATTGGCTCAGTATGCACAAGTGAGCTTGGAAAAAGAAAGACACTGTTGTGGCAATATAGTTCAGGAAATTGTTTAACAGGTTTAATATAATAAATTTCAGATCGAATTATGGGAAAACAGTTTAGTGGCACAGTAATGGTGTTATTAAGGACATTCTCAATCGGTGCCATTTCAAGGTACTCAATTCAAGCTGGGAAACATGGCATACCCACCAGCACAAGTCCCTGTGTCTGTGCCAGTTCTCAGGGTGCACAGGAGGACGAGATCACTGAGAAGCTGCACATGTGCCAAAGAGCCTGATTTTGTAAGGAAAAATGTAGATTCTCCTCATCTCAGGTGTTTGGGTTTTGAAGACGTTCCTTTGGCTGTTAATGTATTTATTCAGCCACCACGGAAGGCAGACCTAAACTGGTCTGTGGTTGCGCTGACTCCATGCTCCCACTGTCTCATTGCTAACTTTGTCTCCACAGGTGTCTCTCTTTTCTCTCCCACAACCAAAATGCTCTTCAGAGGCATATTTTCTTAATACTCCAGCTTCACAGAAGTCTTGGAATTCAATTCTGTTCTCTTTAGCATCTGCCCTTTTCTCTTGACTTCTCTCCAGATATTAGTTAAAAAATCTTTTTGGATTTCCTTAATATTTATGGCTTCAGAGGAGAGATGTGTGAGGTTAAAGGCTACAGGTTGGAAAAGAAACTGTCTAAGATATCAAAGGTAGTCTAATCCTTAATTCACAAAAGATAAATTGTTGCTTTACGCTCCTCATCTGCTTTCTCAACCATGACTGACCTTGTTTTTCTAGGAAAATTAGCACGCTCAGTCTGGGCAGCTTGCTTCACTGAATATTACTTCCTCTTGATCCCGTAAAATCCCAAATACTTTATGCCCGGCTTGAACTCTATTCAGGCAAATCCTTAATTCACTTTTCTTTAGTTTTCCCGCCAGGGCCAATTTTTAGCACCTTCTATTCTCTGGAAGAAAGTCCTTGTCTACGTTACCTTAGATTTAAGTTTACCCTTTGCCTTCAGAGCCTCTAATGTTGCTGACATGTCAAACATTCTTTCTGAAATCTATAGATATGATAAATATTTAAAACAAATATAATAGATAAATTGTTATATACTGAATATATAAAAACCACACAAATTGATGAGGCCATCACTAAGACCAAAAAGATAAAATATACAAATGTGTTACCACACAAAATTGGGGTTCTCTTGTCCGATTTGCATTAAAAAAGCCAATTATTAATGCATCAGCTTTTGGGAAAATAAAACAGCTTCATTGTTAGATCGATCTGCATGGAGACAGGGAGCGTGTGCCCTCAGATCTGTCTCCCTGATCCAGGGCATGGGGCACAATTTATGGGATGAAGGGCACAGCAGTCTGACGTGTGGAGATAGATGATTGGAGGTAAGGAGAAGTGAGGTAATTGATGATCTGTGCAACTATAATCAAGCTCCATGGCTCTTCATAGGATGCATGTCCACAAAATGACAGTATTACCATGGTGTGAGGGTAGAATTTTTAGCTCCTTGACACCAAAAAGGTCACATATCAAGCATCTGCACAGGCCCACTTGATAGGTTGGTGGTCTCAACTGGCCTGAACTGGACAAGGGAGGACTTAGTTCCTGAAAGACACTGTTAGTTACTCTGTTGAGAAGATGTGTCAGTTGAACTGGCCCTAGAGGACCCATGGTTACAAATGTACAAAATACAAAAGAGATAACGCAAATATCTGAAATATTTATGACTCTCTAGTTATCACAGAAATGCAAATGAAAATATTGAGATTGACCTTTTTGCCTATAAACGAACAAAGAATAAAATAAATGGTATTAACATTGGAGGGTGATATGAAATGGTTACTCTTTTAGACTGTGGATATGAATTACACAAACATCTTAGGAAGCTATTTAGCAATAAGTCTTGGTAAAATTAAAAATATTTACCCTTTTTGAGTAGTTTTTCCCCTTCTAAGAGTTCATACTAGGGAAATAATCAGAGATGTTGAAAAAAACTAATGCATAATCATGTTCATTTATAAAAGAAAAAATAATTTTAAGAAATAGTAAATAACAATAAAATGGTTAAATTAATTATAGTCCCTCCATGGTAACTGAAACATTACTCAGTAATTGAATATTATGTTTACAAGGAGTTTTAATTACATGAGAAAATACTTATAATGTTAAGCAAAAAACCAGGATAAAATGGTATATACAGTAAAATCTCAAATGTATCTGTTCTATGTCCCTGTGACTTCCATCTATCTTATATTTCCTCTGTAGAGCTCATTCATTTTCTCTGTTTCTACTTAAATGTGGAGAGCTGATGTGTTTCTCTATCAGAAGAACAAGTCTAGTTCAATCCCTCTTCTTAATTTCTCAAGTATAAACAAGGTTTCAGTGGTACTGGTTTTTAATAGTAGAGCATCAATATCAGTCAGTCATCATCCAGTCAGTCAACAAATGATTATTAATCACAAGCAATGTGTGTCAAATATTATTTAGGTGATAGTGATTCAGCAGTGAAGAAGAGAGAGAGAGAGAGAAAGAGAGAGAGAACTGATACCTTAAGGATGTTATGCAGATATCTGTGCTATGTGAGTTCTGGGGGGAGGAGGGAGACAATGTAAATAAGAGAATGTTGAGAACCTAGAAGTGAATGAAGAAGACAGGATACAATAATAAGAATAAGGTAAAGCATGGGAGTGGGTGAGTGTTTTTTAGCTAGGTTGGCTGAGAGACGCCTCTTTGAGCAGGTGACGTTAGATTTGAAATCTGAATGATGAGCATAGGAAAGAAGAAATGCAAAGTCCTTGGAATGGCATATTAGAGGAACAGAAAGAAGGTTAGTGTTGTTAACTAACTAGTGACAGGGGTAGTGGAGACATATGGGATTGCAGAACAGGACAAGAGTAAGTTCACAGACCATAATAAAAAATTGGGATTTTTTTCTTTTTGTATAATTAGAGGCTATTGGAGGATTAGTAGCAGTGGAGAAATATGATCTGAGTTGTTCTTAAGATTACCTTGAGGCTATTGTGGCAAATGGACTGCAGAAGGCAAGAACAGAGACAGAAAGACCTGATAGGAGACTGTAACAGTAGTTCGTGCTAGAGGTAACAGGTATTGGAATTAACACCATGATGTTGGAGATGGTGAAAGGAATTCAGATTCAAAATGCATTTTGCAGTTCACTCTATGAGACTTGGGGCTCACTGATGAATTAAATGTAGAGGATGATGAAAAGGAAGGAATCCACACTTTTTGCCTGAACAACCAGATTGTTAATGCACTGTGGATAGATAGAGGTGAGGTAGATTTGGGAATCTGATAGAATCCAATGAAGAGGAAGAAATTGATGCAGGAGAGAAGGGGGTGATTCCAGAAATGAAGTCCCTGATAAAACCTCAAGGGGTTAGAAACCAGAGTTCAAGTGAAGTTTGTTGGCTAAAATATTAGTAAGTGCACTTCCTTCATTGAAGAGTTTCCAGTGGAAATGGTTAAAAGATGAGATAACTTTCACCTATTTTAATCTAATTTCTCTATCAAGTCCATGATGTGGTTATTAGCTCAGAATATGCAGTATATGGAGAAGGAGGAGGAGATCTGGGGAGAAGAATTAATGAAATAATCATCTGAGAATGTAGAAAATGAATTAACCAGAAAAGTGAGGCAATGTCTAGTAATGTTCAGTGCCTGTTTCAGAACAGTCATCAGAAATTTGAAAGTAGTCCAGTCATTATTGTGCTATGATTTTTTTCCTTTGGCAAAATTCAGTAGACTATGTACCAGTATGGAATAAACACGTTTGGGTTTAAATGAAGTGGAAGTTTTGTGAGGTAAGTAGAATGAAGAGAAACAAGATAGGGGAGGGGAAGCATTAGAGAGTTAATATGTTTACTATGAATTCCAGGCTGGGTAAGGAAATTAGGCAGGAAGATAAAGAGGGTGATGGGAAGTAAAAATGTGGAAGCGTTAATAGACAGAAGACCTCACTAGGGGCATAAATTGTCAGAGTGGGAGTACTAGAGTGAGTTGGAAGAATAGGACATGACTTTTAAAGCAAAATTTTAGTGGAATGTGGTCATTGATGATTGCTGTAGGAGTGGGCATCTCAGATGAGGGTAGGATAAAATTGAACACTAATGAGGTCAAGAACCAAGAGATCATCTACATATATTTTAAAGTCTCTAAGAGTTAATATGGAAAGTGTGGTTGATAGGAAGACAGTGAACAAGGTACTGAAATTATAAATTAAGGAAGGGGAATGACTAGGAGATTTGTAAATGAAAGCAAAAAGAATGGTAAGCGATGGTAAAATCTGATGACATATATAGAAACAGGGCCCTGGGTTTCGAAGGAGAAAGTAGGAAAGGCAGTTTGGAAGCATCTATGAGAAGCAAGGGGGACTCCCACCCCAGTCCTAGGCCTCGAGGTATGTGAGTCGTGGGAATAAAAAGAAATCTATTCCTGGATGCTGCATGTGAAACAGTGTCTTTGGAGCAAGTCAGTTTCAGTTAGAGCAAGAAGGTGAAGAGGACATTTAGAGGATCATTTTGAGAATATATATGGGGTTGGGAGGCTTGATGACAAATTCTGAATTACAGAGAGTGCAGTGAAAGAACTTGGGAAGGCAGGAAAGATGAAAGATTAGGAGTAGTACAGAGAAGAATGAGGGTGTGCAAATGTGGAATCGTGATGAGGCTTGGAATTCCACTGGTGCCTGAGGTAAACAGAAATGTGAGGCCAATGCCATCGGTCCTAGGTGCTAAAGCACTCAGCAATTGAATGGCAGCCTGTACAATTTGAGGACACATACTTTCAATACATGAGAGTTTAAGTAACTTTCATCGGGAAGTTATATTCCTACAATATTATTTGTTCTTCCACTGACATGATGTGAGGGAATGCATGGGGCCTGGCCAAGGCATCAGGAATGTCAAGGCAAGTCATCATGAAAGAAGGAAGTGACAGGCAGAGTGAGTTGTTGCATTTGGGATCTGAAGCACCAAAATCAACATGGTTGAAAAAGCAAACAATAAGCTGGAATAGGAAAACCAGAGTAAGGTCCCTAATAGAAATTATGTCTAGTGTTTATTGGAAAATTGCTATGGACAGGGTTTTTACCTGTATTAACTCATTTACTCTTCACACAAGCTATTTTTTTTTTGGGGGGGGGGCGGAGGAAGATCAGCCCTGAGCTAACATCCATGCTAATCCTCCTCTTTTTGCTGAGGAAGACCGGCTCTGAGCTAACATCTATTGCCAATCCTCCTCTTTTTTTTTTTTGACCCAAAGCCCCAGTAGATAGTTGTGTGTCATAGTTGTACTATGTGGGACGCGGCCTCAGCATGGCCGAAGAATCGGTGCGTCGATGCGCGGCCGGGATCCGAACCCAGGCCGCCAGTAGTGGAGCGCGTGCACTTAACCCCTAAGCCACGGGGCCAGCCCCCACACAAGCTTCTAAGGTAGATACTTAACCACATTTTACTGATTTCAAAACTAAAATACAGAATGGTGAAAATGGGTAAAAGGCACCCAGCTAAGAAGTACCAAAGTCGGGAAGGAAACACAGAGCCTGGCTCCAGAGCCCAGTGTCTGCACCACCCCTCTGCGCTACAACTCAAGGTGTGCCCAAGTGCATGGTACCCAAGCCAGGACCTGGGGAATCATCTCCAACTCCAAGTTCTTCCTCATTGAATTGGTCACCAAGTGCAACTGGTTCTGACCTCTAAATTGTTCTTATCCTGTTCACGTTTTTCCATCCCCATTGCTACCACCTTGCTCCAAGCCCCCTTTCAACTGATTACAGCAATTACTTCCTAAAAGGTCTCGCTATATCTTGCCTTGGCCTCTCCAAGCTAAGCTTCTTAGTGGAACTGGAGAGATCTTTCAAAAGCACAGCCTTATTATCTTGATTTCCTGCTTAAAACCTTACTATTGCTTTCCCTTGCCCTTGGGAAAAAATCAACTGCATAACGAAGTTTGAGAGGCTCTCCGTGACTTCACTCCTGCTTACTTCTCCAGCTTTGTTTCCTTCCTCTCTATCCTGTACAATATATACTTTACCCATACTAGACTTCTTTCAGTCCTTCAAAAGCTATGTGTTCTTTCACAGTCTTGGCTATTTCACAAGATGTTTCCTCTGCCTGCAACACACTACCCTTCCCATCTCTCCCTCCCCCATCTGTGAAGATGTTTTCAGTTTTCAGTAACTGAAAATCCAGCTAACAATGTCTACGACAGCGAGACATGTATAGTATTCTAATAAGAATTCCTAAACTAGATGTTTCCCGGGTTCAAAGAACCAGCCTCTTTCTATCTTTCCATTCTGCCACTTTTAGAATGTTGGCTTTTACCATTAAGCTTATCACCTCAGGGTCTAAGATGGTGAATGTGGATTGTGATGAATACTGTGATAAACCACCCAAATCCCCTTCAATGAAAGCACCTGTTGACTCAGCTTTTGAGAGTGCTGTTAGCAGACAGCCTTTAGCTGTCAGCTTCTTTAGAGATTGCCTCAGGTGCAGAGATCCACATCCCACAAGTTACAGACCTTGCTGGGGTAGCCTATACACAATATAGTGTATTGTGTATGGTGTATAAAGGCCTGGCCACCTTGTCCCAGTGGGGAATAATTCTGAAGAGCCTTTCTAGTTCCAGAGTTCCTGGTTTGCGAAGGCATTATATTCAACTTATTATTCTATCAAATCCAGCTTCTGCTCCCTTTCTTTTACAGGTGTGATCCCAGGGCATTTCCAAACATCCTGCATGCTAAGCTCTGTCTGAGAATACACTTCTAAATGGCAATAGTTGGTACCCCGAGTGGTCAGGGATGCAACCAATAAGGTGGCATTTTTGAGCAGGGTCACCTGTTGCCAGGCTTCCAAGGAGGATCTCATTAGTGGTGGTCAGTAAATCATACATAGTCCCTACAAAAATCGGTGATCCAAATGCTTGAACTTTCACCAGCAGTGAATTGGGTTGCTGTATCAATGGAAGAGAATGCACCAGCTGGTATAATTTATCAGGCATTTGAGAACTATGAAATAGTAACTATAAGAACAATAGAACTGGGTAGCTAAATTGAACTCTGGAAAAAGTTATTAAAAAGCTGAGGCAATTAATGGCCAATTGAAAACCAGGGATGAAAGACAGAGGGCCTCGTTCGTAACATACCAAGATCATCTCATCTTTACCAGGCCCAGACTTAACCTTCAGAGCAATAGGGCTCCAAAAGGCTTAAACTTACAACCAAAGCAGGTCTCTTTAAGACTTCTTAAATTGATGGGACTCAAACTCTACACTTTGTCTCTCCCGCGTTGGGCAGCAACTGAAATGCTCAGGTTTCTTTCTTGCTCAGGTTTTCTCAGCTGAAAATCTGTTGCTTTCTTCCAGGCATCTGTAATTTTCCCAGAACATGTACAGTCAAAGGGTCACCTTAGTTTTTGAGGAGATTTTATAAGCAGAATTGGGGCAACCTCTCTGTGGCTCATGGGATTATATGAGGGATTCCCCCTCTTCAGCCTCCTCAAAAACTCAGGTTTTCGGCTTAATTTCTATCTGGCCACCACCAAGTGTTCTCGGAGGTCAATCTGTACAATCATGAGCCTCACCCAGTGAGATTTCCTTCTTTCTAGAGTGAATCTTCTCAAGTTTCTTCCGGCTTTTGTCTTCTCCTCAGTGACTTTAAATAGCTGCTTTTTATATTTTGTCCAGAGCCTGAAACTGCTTGCCATGGGAGTGTTGTTTCATACAAGCTACTCCAGAATTAGTAAAATGGGAACTCTCAATATTAGGTTTTTGGAATAAGGAAGAAGTAGAGGATGCCACACCATCCACCCACCATCAGATAACACCACTTTGTCTTGATAACTCCTTCTAAATGTTTAGATTTTAGCTTAAACTTCTCCTTCTACAAATGGTCTGTCTTTAACCTTCTAGAGGAGGTTAGGCCTACGTATCTCTAATATATGTTCCTATAGTGCCCTATACTCCCACCATCATACCACTCATCACAGTTTATTTAAATGACGTGTTGAATGTCTTTTTCTCTAAATAGGCTATAAATTCTTTGAGGACAAAAATCATGCATCTCATGTTAATTGCTATATTCCAGGGCTTATCACATGGTAGACCAATGAGAAATATAAATGAACAAAAGAGTGAATAAATTCAGATAGGTAGGAAAAGTCACATAGTTTAGGGTTACAATATAGAACAGACAGAGAGAGAAGGTTCTGAAAGCCATGAACTCTGAATGATGTTGCTTCCAACTGAATGCAGCTCAGTGGTCAATTCTTGAGTCTCTGTCCCACCTTTTTACCCATGAGATCCTCACAGGATCCCATGGCAAAGACTATCTAGGTTGAGACCAGGGTTAAGACAATACAGGGGTAGGTGACACAGAGAATAGTTCCTGTGTTGGCTCTGAGGAATTTGGACCTTCTTTTTATAAGAGAGAAGGCAGACATCACTTGAGAAGAAAGAGCCCAAAGGCCTTCAATGCCAGGTTGCTCTGATCAATTATCCTTCTGTCGTGTCTGACAGGTCAACCCAATCAGCCTGCCATAACTCAAAATCTCTAAACAGATATTAGACTTGTATTAGACTTTTAATGCTTTAAATACTTCTGGAATATACGTTTTGTGCTTCAGTTTTTGTTCATAGAGTTGGGGGTTGGTAAAAATATATATATTTTCTGCATTACATCTTAAAACATTGAAAAATGAGTACTGAGGAAAAAAAACACTTCAGTCAGCGCCTATAATCTATTAAGGCAATTAATCAAACACATCCTTTGTCAACTTCCTCTTGTTCTGTTATGTTTTATGGCTCCATTATTATTTCATCAACACAATAAAAGGAATTAATCTTCATTGCATGGAAAATGTTTGGGAGACAGAGAAAAGGGACTTAGCTGCCAGTCTCTATCTTGTGGTTCAAATCAATCATGGGGACAGATGGAATTATTTTTAACTGCGATGCATTCATTAGGCCTTATTGGAAACATTTTAATGCATTAGAGGATTTCCTACACTATCGGAATACAGATCGTCACTTGGAATGAAGTTCCACAACTCAGCTGCCCTTGCATTAGCTGCCTTCTCTAATAGGATATGAAAATGTTCAGAAATCGATAGTAGAATAGCAGTTACATCTTTACACACAAGCTTGCAAGTGCCTTGAGGTTGAAAATGTAAACCCAGAAGAATTTTTAAAATCTGGAAATAATTAATTAATACAAGAGGGGATGCAAGTTTTCTCAGGAGGACCCTATACACGATATGGTTCATTCGTTTCTAGAACTGAAGGCTGCTCAGACAAGTGGGTTATTTTTGCTACATCCAGTGTAATTCAGAATGAGAGGCAGAGTAGTCATAAACACTCATGCAAATAAGCAGTCCTCAATGAATTAACATGTACTTATTGAGCATCTATTGTGGTATGAACAATAAATTAGGCACTGAGGGGCTAGAGAGAATTAAAGTGCCTAGTCCCTATTGACAATGTACTTTAATCTAGTTGGGGAGATTCTTATGGAAATAAACTGTAAGTTAATTGTTTAAGTCAGTCCATGAAAAAGTCCAGCAGATTGGTATGGACATATGTGTCATTAATCAAGTGCAGAAGGGGACAGGTTGCAATAGCGTGGGCGTGAGGGATCCTCAGATCCAGGAGAAAGGGTAAATGTGTCACGCATGCCTAGGAGCTAAGAGGAAACCCATTGCAGTCTTAATGAGACCCTTACAGAAGTGTTTATAAGTGGCTTCACACATTTTCTTCTCTCTGGTATGATTAAGTGTCAAACTTAAAAATTCTACCAGGATAAACCTATGTGAAAGTCTTAGTTCAAGACATATGATACTTCCTTTAAATTGCCTTTCCAAAATGACTTTATTTTGTCCTAAAAAAAAAAAAAAAAAAAGCCCTGAACCATCCATTCTTTGTGTGGCCTTGGACCAATTATTTTACATCTCTGAGCCTCAGTTATCCCATCTGAATAAAAAAGCACAGGGCTAGATGATCTTTATTATTCTTTGTTATTCATGCATAGTTTTATGAAGAGATCTTTCATTTTCTTTGTGTAGAAAACAGGAATCAGAAAACCCAGCTGGCCTCCTCGCTCTGCTTTGTTGATCCATCTCTGTCTTTCCAGTCGATGCCCTTGCCCCATTTTGCTTGGCACGGGCATCTCCGGCATGCTGCCAAGAGAGGGCAAGGAGGTGAAGGGAAGTGGCCTATTCTGTTCTAGTTAGTTATTCAATTCTAAATTATTAATGCCATTCCTGTTCTCCCATCGCCTTGAAGTTGTTGTATGCCAAGAGGTATTAATAAAGGATAAGTTTCATGAGGGCAATAGGAAAGACTCCAAAACATTTCCTGTGGTCAGCCAAGCAGAAGGCTGGGGAAAACAGGGTTAAGAGAAATGAAGGAGTGACAGGAAATACATGTTTAATCAAATGTCTGATTTCTCAAGTATGTAAAGAAGGAGAAAAGTTATAATTGAAAATTCTCCACACAGAATTAAGCCGATGATAAATTAATATCTTCAAGGAACAATCAATAACAACAAGGTTTGCATTGAGCTGAAAAGCTCATTATAAAATAGAAACGTTTGGGCTTGTTTGTTTTATTCCCCTTAAAATTAACCCTCTGCAGAAAAGAGCAATTTGAAAGTGGTAGAAAGCACATCCCTAATGAAGAGCTTCTTCTATAAATTACCTCTAGAAAGTGCAGGGCTTTTCTTGGCTCTGTGATCCAAAATATGAAAATGCATTGATGACCTAATGTACAGAGATTTTCAAAATTAAAGACGTGCAGTCTCCCCCAAGAAGGTACTTGCTCCCACAACTGAGTCTGGCTATTTGGTATGTGTTCTAGAGCAGGAGAAAATGCCACAAAATACAAGTGGTCAGGGAAACTGAGACTGGCAGTGTGTCTACAAGGTGCCAAACAAACAAACCTTTAAAGGCTGTCTCCAGGAGGCAAATTCTTTATTTATATATGTATATATGTTTGTGTGAGTGTATGAGGAAGATTGCCCTGAGCTAACATCCGATGCCAATTCTCCTCTTTTTTCTGAGCAAGACTGGCCCTGGGCTAACATCCATGCCCATCTTCTTCTACTTTATATGGGATGCTACCACAGCATCGCTTGACAAGCCGTGCATCGGTGCGCACCTGGGATCCGAACCTGAGAACTCCAGGCTGCCGAAGCGGAGTGCGCACACTTAACCACTATGCCACCAAGCTGGCCCCTTATTTATATATTTTTAAATGAAACTGATTACCAATTTTGCTGAATTTCACCAAAGTGTATGCTTCCTTGAGTGTGATGTGTACATAGAATAGCCTCTGTAAACACCTTTGAATCTCTGGTAATGGAATATTCTCTCACTCCAAAAGTTGTTAGTGATTTCTATGGATCAATAAAGGCAAAAATCTAACATTAATCAAACACTAATTATATGTCAGACACTGTGTTAAGTGCTTTACATACATTATTATAATAAATCCTTATGGCCCAATGATATAGTTACAATTACTGTCTCCATTTCAGAACAAGAAATCTAAGACTCAGAAAAGCAAGTCACCTTGCTCAAGGTCATACACTCAACAGAGAGTGGAAGACATTCTGCCTGACCACAGGACCTGGCCTCTTACACATCATCACATATTGCTACAGTGTGCATATTAATAACAGTCACGGTTAACAGTGAAGTTTCGCATATATTACTTCGGTTAATCCTTACAAGTGTTTGAGAAATACTTTGTTATTCTCTCTAATTCATGAATGTTGGAACTGAGCCTTTGAATGTTGAGGAGACACAGTCACATACCACGGGAAGTAAGACAGGACAGGCCCACAAATCTTGTCCTGCCCAGCAAGCTGCCACATTTCAGAAGGCAGTTCATGTGTTTACATTCCCGAGCAAGGAAGGGAGACACAGAGTATTGATGTCAAAGAGAGTGTGACAGTGTGCTACTGGAGTATGAACAGACAAACAGACCAATGGAATAGAATGTCCAAAAATAGACCTTAGTACATGTGTTTTATGACAAATGTCATAAAACATCCAAATCACTGGAGAAACAATAGACTTTTTAATAAATAGTGCTAGGACAACTGGGTAGCCATTTGAAAAAAAAGAAAACTAGATCCATACTTCACACAAAACACAAGAATAAATTTTAAATAGATCAGAGATGTAAATGTAAAAAATAAGACCAGTAAGTACTAAAAACTGTATATATAGATAAATTCCTCTCTAACCTCAGTGTAGGGAAAGGCTTTCTAAATACTACTTAAAAATCAAAGATAATAAAAGAAAATATTATAAATTTGATGATGTAATATGATTTAAAAAAAGTTTTATTTTTCTCTTTAAAGCCATAAACAAAGTGAAAAGACCACTGGGAATTTGGGGGAAAGCATTTGCAATGTACATCACAGTTAAAGTGTATTGCTATCCTAATAATATATAAAATCCTTAAAATTGAGAGAAAAAGGACCAAAAGCTTGATAAAAAATGGGAAAATACCTAGACTACTCACAAAAACATTAAAAAATGACCCTTAAATATACAAATATGTGTTCCATCTCACTTATAATTATAGAAATACAAATTAAAACTACATTAAAATACATGTCATCTATCAGATTTGCAAAAATTTTTCAAGTCTGACAATATATTCTGTAGTGAGGCTTTTGGGAATAAGCACCCATACATTGCTGTGGGAATGCAAAATACAGGCCAATGCAATCCTTCTGGGGAGGAATTTGGCCATATTAACGTAACTATATATTCACTTACCTTTTGACCCAGTAACCCCACTTCGTGGAATTTATCCTGAAGATAAACCTTGAACAACATAAAAATACATTTGCACAAGTTTACTCATTGAAACATCATTTGTAATCCCAAATTATTAGGAACAACGTAAATGCCCACATGTATGAGAATCTCGAATAAACGATGGTACATCTGCACAATGAAATATGATGCATCTTTAAAAAGAATGAGGAAGATACGTATAAACAGATATGGAGGGATCTCCAGGATATAAAGAAAAGCAATGTTCTAAAGGATAGAAGAAAGAAGAGGATATAAGAAAACATGCATGTATCTGCTCATTTGTGAAAAAGGAAATATGGAAAGAACAAACCAGAAAATACCGGTATTAGTTACTCACAGAAGGTGGATGGAAGTGGGATGGAGAAGACAGGGAAATAGGAACAGGGTAGTCAGGACTGTGAGGAGGGACGTGTCTCTTAGAATACCTTTTTATACTGTTAGGAGTATTAGAACCATATTAACGTGTCACATATTCAAACTAAATAATTAAAATCAACAAAGTTGGGAGTTGACCTCAAAATAGAATCAAAACACAAACAGATGATCCTAAGTAACTCTATTATACATGAAAAACATAACCACATTGGTGGAGCGGTGAAGAAAAACAAAGTAAATTTGGAAAACAGTATTTTGACTATATGCTCTTAGGCTAAAGAGAAAGAATTATACAAAAATAGTGTACTTGAGTTAATAAATTTGTTTTTCACAGACGTACGGGTTACAAATTCTGAAACTACTTAATGTGTATTCTAGAAATGAGCAAATAATTTATTGTGGATACCAAGAGTCAAGTATCATAGAATTTAAAAATAAGGAAAAGAGAAAGGCTATAACAAATCCTGTAATGTTGAATTGGAATTGGAGATATTGATACGAACTCATGGCAAGATAGATTGAAGGAAGGAAAGAAAAGAGGGAGGGAGAGAGGGAAGAAGGGAGGGAGGAAGGAAAAAAGAAAGAGAGGAGAGATGGAGAAAAGAAGGAAGGAAGGATGGATGGAAGGAAGGAAGGAAGGACAAAAAGAAAGACAAGCATAGATGTGTGTACTTACCTTTCCTAGCTCTGTCTTTCAGAGGACCTAGAAGTAGTGACACCACAGTGTCTACAGCATACCTAATATTCAGATCTTGGTTTCTAAATGCAAAGGAACTAAATAAAGGGAACCAGAGATCTGGGAAATGACTGATTCCTGAGCTGAGGCAGGAAAAGAACAAGATGAGCCTGAGAAGAGATTTTTATTCCAGAAAGTAAAGAACTACCAAAAAAAAAAAGAAACACTTTTCAAAAAGATACAGAAGCCAACTTGAAAGTCTCCAGTGGCCAAATCTAGGGAAAATTTGAGCAACAAAATAAACAATAATAGAAATAAATTATAACCCATAGAATAAAAGAAGAATCTATGAGCCCTTATGGATACAAAAATACTCTGTATTCAATTATTTTTATGTCAATATGGACTCATATTGACAAGCTCTTCCTTGAAGTAGAATTGTAGTTAATAAATGTAGAAAGAGTGATGGATATAGAAAATCATCCTTTGGCAAAGAGCACAATAATAATTGTTTCAGGCAAGAATCATCAATAGATGCTAAATTAGTGGGCAAAAGTATGTTGAACAAAAAGATATTTACATAACATCAAAGTATTTCCTCATATAATGCTCATTAAAACCTGGAAGATACTGTCAAAATTAACTTCTTCTCCTGAAGATATCAAATAGATAACAAAGCAATACTACCAATTACTCTACATATATAAATTTGACAACTTAGATGAAATGGACCAATTCCTCAAAAAGCACAAACTACCACAACACACCTAATATGAAAGAGATAATTTGAATAGTCCTATAACAATTGAGTGAATGGCATTAATGATTAAAAAAGTCACAAAAAAGAAACCACCAGTCCCAGAAGATTTCACTGGAGAATTCTACCAAATGTTTAAAGAAGAATTAACATTACTTCTAAGCAATCTCTTCCAGAAAATAGAAGAGAAAACACTTCCCAATTCATTTGTGAAGATAGTATTATCCTAACAACAAAATCAAACAGAGGAAGGAAGGAAGGAAGGGAGAGAGGGAGGAAGGGAGGGAGGGAAGGAAGGAAGAAAGCTGTAGACTACAAACCAATATCCCCCATGAATACAGACATAAACATCCTTAACAAATTTTAGCAAATAGAATTCAACAATATATAAAAGTATTACACACTATGAACAATTGGAGTTTATTCCAGGGATGCAAGGTGGGTTCAATATTTGAAAATCAATTAATATAATCTACCATATTAACAGGCTAAAAAAGAAAAATCATGTGATCATATCAATTGGTGCAGCAAAAGTATTTGACAAAATTTAACACCCATTCATGATAAAAACTCTCAGATAATAGGAATAGACGATAACTTCCCGAACTTGATAAAGAGCATCTTCAAGCCACAACTAGCATTATAGTTAGTGAAAGTCTGAATGCTTTCCCCCTAAGATTGGGAACAAGGAAGCTATGTACACTATTATTCAACACAGTGCTGGAAGTTCTAGCAATGCACTGGTTCCAGTGCAATAAGGCAAGAAGAGGTAATAAAATGTATATAGATAGGGAAGGAAGAAATAAAAGTGTCACTCTATTTGCAGATGAAGTAATTGCCTACATATAAGTCCAAAGGAATCTACAAAATAAACAAACAAACCTCCTAGAACTAATAAGTGAGTTCTGCAAGGACACAGGGTAAACAATAAACCTACAAAAATGAAATGAATTGTGTGTCTATATGCTAATAGTGAGAGTGTGAGCACCGAAATTAAAAACACTACCATTGGTAAGCTCAAAGAGCAAATAAAATATGTGTGAATTTCACAAAATAAGTACAGAACTTGTGTGCTGAAAACTACAAAACACTGATTAAAGGAATAAAAGATCTAAATATGTAGAGACATCTTGTGTTCATGGACTGGAAGACTCAACATAGTAAAGATGTCAATTCTCCACAGATTGATACACAAGTTTACCATAACTCTTATCAAAACACCAGCAAGATATTTAGTAGACATAAACAAGATTATTCTAAAATTTATATGGAAAGTCAAAGCAACTACAATAGACAAAGCTATTTGAAAAAGAGTAAAGAGAGAGGATTCAGTCTACAGTGTATGTTGCTACAGTAATCAGGGCTATGGATGTTGATGAAGGAAGAGACACACAGAATAACGGAATAAAATGAAGTACTCAGAAATAGCCCCAGACAAAAATGCCTAGCTTATTTTTGAGAAAAGTGCACAAGGAATTCAGGGGAGAAAAGATAATCTTTTCAACAAATGGTGCTGAAGCGAGTGGGCATTCCTGGGCCAAAAAAAAAAAGAACCTCACCTAAGTCTCACAACTTAGACACACATTAACCCAAAATAGAATATGAACTTGAATACAAGACATAATACTCTAAAGCTTTTGGGAAAAAATTATGAGAAAATCTTCAGGATATAAGGCCAAACAAAGAATTTTTAGATTTGATACAAAAAGTATGATCCATAAAATGAAAAATTCATAAATTGGGCTTCATCAAAATTGAAAACTTTTGCTCTGTATGAGACCCTGTTAAGAGGATGAAAATTTAAGCTAGTGTCTGGGATAACATATTTGCACACCACATATCCAACAATGGACTGATCTAGAATATGTAAAGAACCCCAAAAATAACAAAAAATCAAACAATCTTATTAGAACATGGGTAAAAGACATGAGCAGACACTTCACCACAGAGGATATATTTACAGCAAATAAGCATAAGAAAAGACGCTAAATATTATTAGCCATGAGTGAAATGCAAATTAAAACCATAGTAAGATATCACTACACAACTATCAGAATAGCTAAAATAAAAATACTGACAATACCAAATGCTGGTGAGTATGTGGAAAAACTGGATCATTCTCACATTATGGGTCAGAATATAAAATAGTACAGCTGCTTTGGGAAACAGTTTGGCAGTTTCTTTAAAAACTAAACATGCAAATACCATACCACCCAGCAATTGCACTTCTGAGCATTCATCCCAGAGAAATGAAAACTTTTATTCACGTGAAAACCTGTACAGAAATGTTAAGGCAGCTTTATTCTTAATAGCCCCAAACTGAAGTAACCCAAATGTCTTCAGTGAGTGAATAAACTGTGAGACATTCATGCTATGAAATTACTACTCAGCAATAAAAAGGACCAAACCATTGACATTCACAACAACCTGGATGACTCTCCAGAAAATTATGCTGAGAAAAAAAAGCCTGTCCCAAAAGGTCACATACGATATGATTCCATTTATAAAAGACTCTCGAAATGACAAAGTTATAAATGGAGAACATAATAATGGTTGCCAAAGACTAAGAAGAGGATAGGGGAGGAGGAAAGTGTGTGTGGTTATAAAACGGCAAAATGAGGGATCCATGTGTTGACGAAAATTTTCTGTATCTTGACTATCAATATTGATATCCTGGTCATCCAATGATTTTGGAAACTGTTAACCTTAGAGGAAACTAGATAAAGGATACATGGGCATTATTTGTATTATTGTTTTCAACTACATGTGAATCTACAAATATTTCAGAATAAAAAATTTAATTATAAAGAAAAAAATTCACCAGTGATATGACGTGCCTCCTGATAGCATGCACTAAGAAGGACACAACTTCATTTCTGTGGTATTCCTGCCAAAAAAATACATAACCTGAAATAATTCTGAGGAAAATCTCAAGGAAACTCAAATGGAGAGACACTTGACAAATAATCAGACATTACTTTTCAAAAGCATGAGAGTATTAAAGGAAAAACAGCTAAGGATTGTTTCAGCTTAGGGTGGTAGGCTAAAAGATACAATGTGGAATCCTGAATCTGATCCTGGGCTGGAAAAAAGGATATTAATGGGAAAATTGGTGAAATTTGCAGATTTGTAGATTAGATAATACTATTGTTTCAATGATAATTTCCTGATTTTGGTAATTGCACTGTGACATGGGGGAATCTGGGGAAAGTTTATATGAATATTTTTATATAACGTTCTTAATTTTTTGGTAAGCCTAAAGTTATTCAAAAAAATAAAAGTATAAAAAATTTTAAATATCTTTAAATTATAAAATGATGTTGGATAGATAAGAAAAATAAAGATGCCATTTGTTAATTGCTTAGTGAAATCTAATGCCTAAATCTTAAATATTCCCCCCCAGTATGGCAGCCAGATGTCTCTCACTAACACAGATAGGGTAAGTCACCTGGAGAGTCCAAGTGGTGCACAGCCTGATGCTCATTTCAAAATAGGGAGTGGCAGATTTTTTCTTTTCCCGTGACAAAGAATCATATGCTTTAGAACTGAATTATGCAAGCTCAGAAAATAGAATTTTAAGGCTGAGAATGATTCTAATTTTTATCCTCTCAAACCTGTTTGAGTTCTTTTCCTTTCTTTCAAAGGAAAACTTCCAGGTCTGAGTGGGCTGCTGTTGTGAGACGAGCAGGCAGTGGCTGTTTAATACAGCTTGGCCTGACAGTGGAAGAATCGGATCCCCTCAACCTGTCACCTCCACCCTTTGGTTTCATTTAGTTTTCCGCTCTGCCTCTCTGTTCTGGGGTACCAGCGGCAAAGGCAATGCAGTCTCTAGCAGCAGTCAACGCAGTGTAAATATTAGTGATAATTGTATGGTGCAGTAATTGCAAATAGCGGTGATTAATTCCTACAATAACAGCTGTCCTAAGAAGAATTGATTTCCCTTCCAGTCATGCCCGAGTTTTCCATGAGAAAGCTTTAAAATGGTTATTATTATTAGTTTAAGCTTTGGGGAGAGAAGGGAAGATGAAAAGAATGGAGATTACTTTGGACTTGTCAGCACTGATTCTGCACTAGTGTGCAGAGCCAGGGCATCCGTGGTCCTGCAGGTAGAAGTACTGTCCTACCTCGCAAGAAAATCAAATGAGGGGCCAGCCTGGTGGCGCAAGTGGTTAAGTGCGCGTGCTCCACTGCAGCAGCCCGGGGTTTGCCAGTTCGGATCCCTCACGCGCACCGACGCACCGCTTGTCAAGCCACACTGCGACAGCGTCACATATAAAGTGGAGGAAGATGGGAACGGATGTTAGCCCAGGGCCAGTCTTCCTCAGCAAAAAAAAAAAAAAGAAGAAGAAGAAGAAGGATTGGCAGATGTTAGCTCAGGGCTGATCTTCCTCACAAGACAAACAAAAAAAAATACACAAAAAAAGAAAATCAAATCAACCTGACTCTCAAAGTGGGGAGAAACACAATTCACTGAATGTGAATCACGCAGGCACAGCCAAGAATTTCCTTAAAACTGTGATGACACAGCACAGGAAATGAAAAGACAAATTCTTACTCAGGTAATAACTCTCTCGTGCATAAGTCTTATCCACCACTGTGTGATTTATTTTTGAAACCTTTCTGATATAGCTATCTAAGTATTATTATCTCCATTTAATGTATGCTAACAGATAGAAATATGAGGCAGTAAATTGCTTCTTTCAGATCACTGATGAAGTCAGTGATAGACCTGGAATTTAAGATTAAATAGCCACGGCTCTCATTTTTATGATCAAATTAAGAAGCTACACCAAAATTTCGGGGCTAGTTTCTCTCCTTGACTGCCTCCCACCCCCTTCTTCTTGGTTAGGCCCACATGTAAATTAATGCCAGACAAAATTTATCACCATGCATTCACTATCCTACTAAAATCAATCATTCTATTGTATATTAATATACAAATTTCTCTTCGTGATAAACATCACAGTTTTATTTTGGTCGATCTCCAAACTGGGGGCAAACAATTCATAAATTTGTTAACTAGGGTCCAATTTTCCTATCTGTTGAAAAGTGAATCATTTGATTTTTGAGTGGTATGTAACTGCATGGCATAAATTAAGTAGCAACAATACAAGTTTTAAATATTCACAGTATATTTGACATTTAATGGCCTTACATCCAATTTCACATACTTGTCCTTCCAAATAGACATGTACTCAAAAACTGATTTGTAAATTTCCTGTTTTTCCCAGATTTTACTAGACTCTAAACTTCATGAAGGCAAGTGCTCATCCTTCAGTTTGTTCCTATGTCCTCAGCACCTAGTACAGGGTCTAATACAGTGCCTGCTACATTGTAGGTGATCAAGATAATGTTCATTGAATGAATTGATGGATGAATTATGCTCATATTATCTCTGTGTATTTCATGGCTCCTGGTACTGACTTTTTTTTTTGGCACTATGTTAATCTTGTCCGACTACATGCCCCCAGGGATATCTGTTGGCTACTGTGGCATTACAAATAACCCCAAAGCTTAACACTTTAAAGCAAAAGACATTTGTTATCTCATATGGTTTCTGAGAGTTAGGAATCTGGGTGGTCCAGGCTCAGAGCTTGTCACCAAGTTTCAGTCAAGCTATTGGCCAAGACTACAGTCATCTCAAGGCTCAGTGGACCTGGAGAATCCACTTCTAAGCTCACTCATGTGGTTCTTGGTAGATCTCAGTTCCTTCTTGTGGTTGACCAGAACTTCATCTCCTAGCCATCATGGGCCTCTTCCTAGGGCTATTTACAACATAGCTCACAACATGTCTTCCCCAGAGCAAGTAATCTGAAAGAGAGAGGGAGACCAGGTAAGCAATAAGACCCAAAAAAGGAAACAGGAATCTTTTATTACCTGATCTTAGAATGACAAACCATCATCTACTGGTCACAAAAACCAATCCTGGTACAATGACGAGAGAACCACACAAGGGTGTGAATATCAGGCAGCAGGGATCATTGGGAGCCATCTTGGAATTTGGCCACCATAATGACTCTACAACATTTTACATAGAGCCCTCCATTTCAAGCATATGTAATATGGTATTAATTAATAAGTTAGTTTGGATGACGAGGATAATTCTTTCAATTATAGAGAACAGAACACCTCAAATTTGAGAAGTTCTATGGTGGGAATTATGTTCAGTTCACTTCACAAGATTTCAACACTAACCTTAAATGTAAAAGCATTTGGAGTAGGAGGCCAGGGAGAAAAAAAGAAGACAACTAAATGAAGGAAAGGGCATATGTCTATTTCCATGCACCTTGCATAAGCAATAATGGGTATTCATCAATTTCCCAAATTTTAACCTCTTACAAGCAGGCAAATTCTGTATTTCCATCAAAAGTTGAAAGGGCTAGCGTAGTAGTGTGAAACAGGTAGTGGGGATGGTTGATAAATTGGTAGGATGACTGTATAATTTATTGTCCAAACCAAGACACTATTTAGAGCAAAAAAGAGTGCTATTAATAACTATGCCAAGGCAACAGGCATAAATTGAGACTGTCCAGGACAATCTTGGACACATGTTCACCCTGTAAATTAGAGCCATTTATTTTGGGCCATTTTTACTGTGAAGAGCCTGGAATACTGAGTTTGGTAAACAGTCTGTTGAAGCTTCCCTTTTGTGCTTTCCCCATGAATATCTAACCCAGAAAAAAGAAATGAGGAAGAAGCAGGTGGCCCAGTGTACTATCTTCTTGACAGAGGACAGCCTCTCGGGGAAAGATTGATTTGTAAGGATGTTGTCTAAGAATTCATGTCCCTCTCAAGAAAATTACCAGTCATTAGGGATTTGAGCAAATCTTTTACCGCAGTTTCCCTCATATCAGTTGCAAACAGAGAATCTGTTTAACTTTGCAAAATTTCTTTTCATATGCATCTAATTAAAGTATCTGTTGAGTCCATCATGTTGTGTTCAAGTTAATTGAATAGAAAAAAAATTTAATGATCCTCTATTAGATTTTCCTGGTTAATGTCACAGGCGTCTATTGATTTTTTTTTAATTAGAGATTTTTGTTAATGGATTTTCACAAATTAAAATCTGTCTAATAACTAATGTTCCTCTGGCAGTTCTCAGGACACTTGCTGGGATTTTGGCAAGTCCTCTTGATGGAATTGGGGGACTCTGCCTTTTCAATGACAGATTCTATATAATTCTAAAATGAGATTAGAATTCCTGCTGATAGACTTCATTACTCCTTGGATTTTTTTTCCTCCTCTTAAAAATAAAAATTTTAGAGAGATTCTTAGGGAGACAAGTGTATAAATAGTAACACTCGTTTGCACCAAAACACCAACTATCAATCCTAATGCACTAGAGCCTAGTGGAATTGTTGGAACTCTAGGTAGAAAGTTGTGCTCTTGATTTTGGGGTTCTACCATAATGATAATAGGAGAATCATTGCAAGTCTAGCTTGAATTTTTAGCATGGCTATAAATAGGAGAAACAATTGTATCCAAGGTGATTAAACTATAATCTCCTCCCCAATTACCTCTCCTTCTGCATCCCCAAAACACAAATAAAAGAAGCTACAACAATTGTCTAGAGGCCTTGGTTTAATTTTATAAAAGATATTTACTCATATTTTTTATTTTCCAAGAGTAACATTCAGTCCTAGACTTGATGCACTATGGTCCTCTTCTTGATGGGTTAAGAGGGCTTAAAGTCAGAAAGAAGTTACACGATACTTTACTATAACTTGTTTCTTCCTGGCAAATCACTTAAAATTCATTCTAAACTTGAGTCGACTGTGAGACAAAGAGAAGCCTGAGGGAAGCTCAAGGGCAAGATAGAAAGTCTTCAGGGTCAGCAACTGGTCTGGGAGAAAGGTGAAAATGAGGCAACGGAGTCAGGGAAAAAGATAACCTTCATCTTCACGGACTGGTGGGCTTTGGAGTTGCTCAGAGCACACCGGTCCCCTCCTACTATTCCTTTTAAAAATGGAAGAAGAAAGATGGTCTAATAAACCTCATCTTCACAGAATCATATTCCAGGAGAACGATCACAGGTAGCACTCAACTGACCACCCAGATAGCCTGTCAGTTGCCATATACTCAAGTCCATACAGACTCAACTTAGTCTCACCACCGTGCAAGGAGACTGTGAATCCACTCCCCTTTTCCTCTGAACCATTTCCAAGGAATAAAATCAGAAAGCCACCAAAGACACTAAGAAAGCCCACTTGGTTTCACATATTGCCTATAAAAATAAAAATCCTTCCATTTACATCTTCCAGGCTCTGCACTCCCCATCTATTCACCCAAATCCTGTCCATCCTTTCATTTCTTAGACCCCCAAAAAATCTCCCCTGAACACTGCCACTAAAACCCTTCTCTTCTCTCCTTTATTTGAATACTGGCAGTGCATACAATATGCAGAATAAAATTTTTTGCTTAATTATATGTTGCTTTTCATTATCCTTTAACTGTTTTGTGTAAATATAAGAAAGAGAATATTTTGAAAGTATACTTATGCAATTTTCTCTTACATTTCCTGACAATGACTTCCCCACCAGCTCCCTGTCCTCCCAACATACCCATCTTCCTTTGTTCTTTCCAGAAACATTCATTAGGATTGTTCCAAGAGTAATTCATACGATAATAGTCAACATTTTTATACTGCTAACTATGCACCAGCCACTGTTCTAAGTACTTCAAATGTGCAAACTCATATAATCTGCACAACAACCTTGTGATGTAGGTAATATTATTACCTTTTTTTTTTAACTGATAAAGAAACTGAGGCACAGAAAGGTTACATAACTTACCCAAGGTCACAAATCTAGTAAGTGACAGAATGAAGATCCAAACTCAGCAGTGTTGCTTCAGAGTGTATACTCTTAATCACTCTACCATACAAGGAGAAAGAGTTTAAACTAAACTTCTGATATCCAAACTGGATTTCAGCAAGCTGAAGGGCTGACATTCAGTTTATGCTAATAGATGAGCTCTCATTTATCAGACCATGGACCAAACCTAAAGGATCCACCACAAGGTGTTTTTCATAGTACAGAGGGGACAGCTCTTTTGCCAAAAATGGCTTGGGCATGAGTCTTATTTCTCTAAATAGAAGAAGGGTCTGATTTAGAGAAAGTTGGAGTTTTGAGTCCTTTCCCTTCAACCAGAAGAATGATGGGGAGAAAAAAAGGAGGAGTGAGGAAATCAGACACCAATGACCTTGTTTCTCTCTAAACTCAGTCATCAGCAAGAGATATTTTAGCAACATCTATAAAATATGGAGAAAACAAGGCTAATGGCTCACGTCTTTGGCCATATCTTGGCAATTTCCATGGCCACAGGAAAATAAAAGCCTTTATTTTTAAGCCTCAGAGCCATAACCCATGTATTGTGGGAATAATGGTATGGGGGCTAGTGGGATTGGGGAAGTTGCTGGGATTGAAACCACATTCAGGTCTCCCAAAGGACTGGGCTAGCAAACAAGGGTTGTGGAAAACCCTGTGTGTGCCGTGAGGAGATGCAGAGAGGTTGAGAGCAATTGGGGCTTGGAAAAGGCCTGGTTCAGGAAAAGAGACAGCTCTGGACTGAGACTTCAAGACAGAGGGCAGGAGTGATGGTACCAGCTCACCCTAAAGGCCAGATACAAACATTCACCCCCACTGGGACTAGACCAGAGAGCAGAACAACCTGGCCCCTCCACACAGGGATCAAGGGATGATCTAGAGCCAACTAGGTAGATCAGAGGACTCCTCTTCTTCTCCCAAACTTCTACAAAAATGCAATAAGCCCTCCTCTTATATCCAGATACCATTTTTCAGTAGAAGAGAGGGGCAGTGAAATTTAAAAAAGACTGAGAAATTGCCCAAAGAGACTGAGTCATTGGGGCCAGCCCCATGGCCTCGTGGTTAAGTTCAGCATGCTCTGCTTCAGCGGCCCAAGTTCAGATCCTGGGCATGGACCTACACCACTTGTCTGCAGCCATGCTGAGGCAGCGACCCACATACAAAATAGGGGAAGACTGGCACAGATGTTAGCTCAGGGTGAATCTTCCTCAGCAAAAAAAAAAAAAAAAAGAGAGAGAGAGAGACTGAGTCATCCAAAATCAGTATTACCTCAGCTATGCCTGGGAGGAGAACTTTGTATAGAACAAAGGTATAAGCTGGAGGAAGACTGTTTAGATCAGAAAAGATTGCAGTATTATTGTCTGGCAAGTTTAGGTTACCCTCACTACCCAGAAAATCAGATGAGAGAGAAAATATCAAGATAATTTTCTTAGTATATCTAAGTTGTTCTTTGAGCAAAGCTGAAACCTCACTATATGGGTACAATTCGATATTTTCTCTTCTCCAAACTAAGAACCCTAAGATTAGGGAACAGTGTATCCTTCTGTATTTCCTGCTGCCTCAGCTCACCAGTGAGCACAGCAGGTGCCCAGGAATATTTGTTGACACGCCTCCCTGAGTCCTAGTGAAGGGAATGAATCTCCCTAGTACCTTTTCCCAACCAATTAAATGAAAGAAAATAACACACTTATGTGATTCTTTTTGGAACAATTTTCTTTCTTCGCATCTAACTGTCTTCTTGGTAAGTGTTGGTTTGGGAATCAGACCTGGCCTGCTACTTGCCTCCTCTAACTGTTATAACCCAGGGAGCAGCTCCAAAACCATACAGGCCAATTAGTAGTGCATCTAATTTTTGTAATTTCCAAAACCCTCCATCACAATGAGGCTATTACAGGAAAATTAACCTCTAGCCCTTGAAATCACTCAGTGTGGAGTTGAGCCAGGGGCAAGAAACAAAGCTGACTTACGTAGAAAGAAAGCATGGGGTTTTTCATTTCAAATGGCTATGTGAAAAGTCAGCCAAAATGTGGGAACCTTGCTATTCCACTGACTTTACATTCCTTTGAGAACCAGACAATTGAGGGCAAGCTTAAATGAGAGAGGCAATACAATGGAGTCAGTTTGGAAGGACTGGTTTTCACCCAGTGGCCTTGGCTGAATGAGCATAGAGAATAGAAAGTAGAATAGAATCAGTGGAAGGAAGAAAGACAACAGCTTCTGAAACAATGTCTGGTGCGTGGGGACAATAATTGAATGCTTTAATGAATGAATGAAGATTTGAAGTGGATATGTGGCAGGTAACACAATAGGTATATTCATTTTTGTGTGTGAGGAAGATTAGCCCTGAGCTAACATACATTGCCAATCCTCCTTTTTGCTGAGGAAGACCTGCCCTGGGCTAACATCTGTGCCCATCTTACTCTACTTTACATGGGACACCGCCACAGCATGGCTTGACAAGCAATGCGTCAGTCCGTGCCTGGGGTCCGAACCTGTGAACCTCGGGCTGCCGAAGCAGAGCATGTGAACTTAACTGCTACGCCACTGGCCCCAATAGGTATATTCTTCAAGAGTTGAGGGTGAATAGATTTTTCTTTGATAAATCAAATTTTGTGTTAAATGCTGTTAGTGAAATACACCGGGAGTTGTTATTATGTTCCAATAAGAAAAAAATAGCTTTTGATAAATTTGTTTTGCAAATCTATGACTTCTTTTTTTTTAAAAAAGAAAAACACAGCCTATTAAATGACCTGATCTCTTCTCAGGAAGTGGAACCCGGTGAGGAGGTTAGCACACGTCACACGCTGGACCAGTGCAGTAAAACCCCTCTGACAACTCCTTCCTTGAGACAAGTATACAGGAAGCGTTCACTTTCCTTGCGGGTAGCCTGCAATGAATCCAAGTTAGAGTTTTTCCTGCCTTGTCTACAAACGTAATCTGAAGTTCTGGATTGTATTCCTTCAGCAAGTAAACCAGGGTAGACATCCTTTAACTTGGAGAGAATTTAGCAGGAAGCTCCACGTATTTACTGGGTTAATGAAACAAAACTCCCATCTACTTGGTATCAGAGGCACCGATGGGATGTTCAAGTTCTTATTGGCCCTGTCAGATCGTCTCTCCAGAATGTGATTTTATCGCCACTTACGCAAGCCTGGTCAATGAGGCCTGGGAGCTAATCACTGTTTCTCTGGCAATAGCCAATGATTCAGTAGAATGCTTGTAAAAGCAAGAATGAAAAGAAGTCTGGGAGGATGAACATCTACCTAGCCAGCCCATAGTCACATGTGGACAAAGCAGCTGAGGCCATTTAGAGGATTCAGAGTCCCTCTCTACACAGGTCAGGCAGGACATGCAAAGGAACAGTGCTTCTCACACATGCATGTGCATGAATCCCCTGAAGATTGTATTAAAAATGCAGATTCTGATGCAGAAGGTCTGAGATGGGGCCAGGATTATGCATTTCTAACAAGCTTTAAGGTAATACTGATGCTGCTGTCCCAGGGGCCACATCTTGAAAAGCAAGACACTAGATAACGTGACACTTATTTGGAACCCAAAATAAAACTTGTAGAGTTCAGTCTCTGCTTTTTTCCCTCATTTCTATCTGTGTAAGCAGCACAAATGTCAGCTAAAGAGCACACCAGCTGCCAACAATTGTGGTTACGGGGGATGGGAGTAAAAATGGAACAATTTTTTTTTTTTTTTTCCCTTCATCAAGTAAATATTATCCTTCACATGGGACCAAATAATGCAGAATTCTGTGCTCCTACTTTGGGGTTACATTGACCGAAGGTTTGATGTTCAGGGAAGTAGCTTAACCTTTACAAAGCCACTGGGAAACTGCTGCTGAGATGGGCATTAACCAGAAGCCTGCGGGAGAGTAATCCTAAATGACTTCCCTTAAAAAACAATAATAAATAATCAGCAATTTTCATTTTGCTCCTATTTAAAGGCTCTCAAACCACTTTGTATATCTTATGCCAGGAAGCCTCATATTACTAAATGATAAAATGAAAGAAAAATACTTCGATGTTATCAAGCTGTACAGATACCCTGCATCCATGTTGTGAAACATGAGCATAAATGTGCAAAAAAGACCAGTTCACTCTGTAGGGTCAACAGCCAAGCTATGAAGGAATGAACAACAGAAGTCTGAATTTCACAGGGTCAGGCTTGGAGATGCTTCCCTGAAGCCACTATAGTATGAAAAATTTTCATGAAAGCAGCAATCCCTAGCAATGTGTAAATTGGGGAGTAGATTTAGGTAGGTTGTGTACTTACTGAAATGTCCTTCCCACAAAAAGTACAGAAAGAGGAAAAGCCCCAGGAGGGTGTGGGATGTGAGTTAGTATGTCATTTACTCTTTCTGTCAGTGGTTTTTTTTTAAAAAAAAAATGCAAAAACAATCTGAAGAAAAAGCAGACTGAAATCAGGATTTTCCAGAAATAAATTCCATTCTACATGGTAAAATACTATATACTGAGATTAAATGATTCAGCCTTATGTCTGCAAATTTACCTTAAATAAGAGACAATAGAACACGAGAAGCATGGCTAGGGCATGCATGCGTCTTTGAAATATACAGCTCTAGATTTAGAAGAGAATTCTAAACAGCAACCAAAAAGACAATGAGAAAACCACTCCAAGGCTGGATATATGTTTTCTTGTTTAGTGATTAGGAAATTGGAAGAAAAATCAAAATGGAATCAGTAAAGGGGGCCAGCTGGGTGGTGTAGTGGTTAACTTTGCCCGTTCCGCTTCAGCGGCCTGGGGTACGCCAGTCTGGATCCTGGGCGTGGATGTACTCACTGCTCATCAAGCCATGCTGAGGTGGCATCCCACATAGAAGAACTAGAAGGACCTACAACTAGGATATACAACTATGTACTAGAGCTTCAGGGAGGAAAAAAAAGGAAGATTGGCAACAGATGTTAGCTCAGGGCCAATCTTCCTTAAAAAAAAAAAAAAAAAAGGAAATACTCCTAAAAAGAAAAATGGAATCAGTAAAAAATCTGCAACATAAAAAAATGGAAAACAAAGCACTCAGACTGTAGATAAATATTTTTTTAAAAATGCAGAAAATAAATTAAAAAATATAACACTTTGTGCTCTCAAAAATTTCAAAGAAATACGGGCTTTATATAATAAGAGCTTAGAGATAAAATAGTAGAACAAAAGATTAATATTTGATATGAAAAGGAGGCTTGCTGAGAAGCACACAATTTAAAAAGTAAAATAAAAAGAGAATTAAAAAAATCTAAAACTATAGTCACAGATTTAATGTCAGCATTAAAGCATAAAAGAGCATATTTAAATCTACCCAAAATTAAATCAGTGTTATGGAGGACCAACGTGAAAATATTTCAGAATTTATTGGAAAAGAAAACAGAGAAAAGTGAAATCCTGATGATATATATGGAAGAGAGAGAATAATGATCTAACATATAGATAATTGGTGTGTCTGAGGAGGAGGACAAATCAAACAGATGCAGTACTTTAAAATAATTTAGACAAAATCTTTCCTACATTGAATAAAGTCATAATTCTGTAGGTGAAAAACATCCATAAGTTCATGTGGGCATATAAGCAGAAGACTAACTTCCACATTTAACCTGGTGAAATTTTTAACTTTGAAGCATAAAGAGAGATGACTACAAGCTCTGTTCTAGTTATTTTGATTGCAGAAAAAAAACTACTTCAAAATTCAAAACAATAACTATTTTATTATGCTCACAGATTCCGTGTGTCAGGCATTTGGAAAGGGCTCAGTGAGGATAGTGTGGAAAGACAAAATGGACCTGCCAATTAAAGATATGATCTTATTCAGGCTTTTGCAATAGGGAGGATGTTCATTAATGAGGACCACCACAGAGAAAAGCAAAGGCGGCCTGGGGTTTTACAGAGGCGGATTAACAGGAGAGTCATCCATGAGGCTTATGAGAGTCATGAGGAAGGATGGAGAGGGTCTTATCTTGGAAAATGGGAGATCAGAGTGGTCCTTTTCAGTTAGTTGTTTCCAGGCATACCCAGGAGGATTTCTTGACCAGCACCACTTTCTGGGAACACAGGGCTCTGATAAAGTTCAACATTGTCGATGGCTTACCTCTGCCCCACAGGATTTGGGAATTTAGCTGGGAATATTTGATGGCTGGAGATGACCCTATGGCTGGAGTCATCTGAAGGCTTCTTTATTTACACATCTGGTGTCTTGGCTGGGAAATCCTGGGAGCTAAGATGGCAAATTGAAGTGTGGCCTCTCTGTGGAGCTTGGCTTCCTCACAGCATGGTGACCTCAGGATGGCTGGACTTGCTCCGTAGCAGTTCAGGGCTCCAAGTGTGCCTTTTCTAAGCAAACTAGATGGAAATTGCATTTCCTTTTGTGACCCAATTTTGGTAGTCAAATAGCATTACTCCCACCACATTTTAATGCCCCAAGAAGTCACAAGCCTGACAGGATACCAGATGTGAGGAAATAGATGTCAACTCTCAACTGAAAGAGTGTCAAAGAATTTGTGGGCTTTTAAAGAAATAGCTAAAACCAACACTCTGACTATAAATTATTTATATTTTGCCACATGAAAAATATACTCACTCTTTCTCCCAGGATACCCAAAGTCTCATCCAACTGCAGCAGCAACTCAAAGTCTAGTATCTGATCATCCAAATTGGGTCCAGGTGCAGATGAAGTTCCTCAAGTGTGAGTCTTCAAATATGGTTCCTCTCCACCTGGAGATCTGTGAGCACAAGAGACAAGTCACTTCTGACATGCTCAACAAACAAGCAATAGTGGGACAGGCATAAGACAATAAATAATACTAAGATAATAGATATAATAGATATTACCATTCAAAAATGGGGAAATGGAAGACCCACAGCAGTCATTGTTGCATAGCAAATCTGAAATTGAGCTGTGCACGAGTTGCTGGTTCCCTGATTAGGCCTCTGTCCTATTTCTTGGGAGTTGTTTGTACTAGTCAGGTTTCTCCAGAGAAACAGAATCAATAGGATATGTGTACAGATGTGTACATATGTATAGATGTATATATATATACAGAGAGATGTATATGTATATATATATATAGTCACGAGCTGCATAACGACATTTCAATCAATGATGGACCGCATATATGACAGTGGTCCCATAAGATTAGCACGATATAGCCTAGATGTGTAGTAGACTACACCATCTAGGTTTGCATAAGTATACCCTATGATTTTCACACAACAGTGAGACTACCTAATGACACATTTCTCGGAACGTATCCCTGTCATTAAGCAATGCATGACTGTATCTATATCTGTATCTATAACTATATCTATATCTATATCTATGTCTATGTCTATGTCTATATCTATATGTATATCTATCTATATCTGTATCTATATCTATCTATCTATTTAGAGAGAAAAATTTATTTTAAGGAATTGGTTTATACAATTGTAGGGGCTATCAGGTCGAACACCTGCAGGGAAAGCTGGCATGCTGGAGACCCAGGGAAGAGTTGATATTGCAGCTCCAGTCCAAAGTCTGGAGGCAGAAATCCCTCTGTTTAGAGGACTTCCTTCTTTTCTCTTAAGACCCTCAACTGGTTGGATAAGGCCTACCCACATTTTGGAGCATAATCTGCTTTACTCAAAGTCTACTGATTCAGGTGTTAATCACATCTAAAAAATATCTTCATAGCAACACCTAGACTAGTGTTTGACCACAAACTGGACACCATGGCCCAGTCAAGTTGACACATAAAATTAACCACCACATTGTTCTTCCTGGCTCTTGGCTCCACCCTCTGAGACATTCTTCCATTTCCAAGGAAAATTGAGTTTGCAAATGAATACTGTTCTCAGGCCCAGAGTCCAAAGGCCTCTGTGTGTTTTATGTTTTGTCCTGTTTGTACTGTCTCAGTCCTTTTTGAGAAAAGCTTTTGCCTCCCCTTTTTCCTGCTCCTCATTGTATAAAAGCTAACTCGCAAATAGGCGTCCTGTGCTGTTCTAGGTGTGCTCCACGAATTAACTCATTTAATCTTCACAACAGCCCTATGAGATAGATAGAACTATTTCCTCTTCTGTTCAGGGCAGAAAATGAAGCAAATGTAGAGTAACTTGCACAAAATCACACAGCCTTACTCAGCAGAACTGGAATTCCAACCAAGTATTTTGTCCACACACTTGCAGCTACTACACAGTATTTGTCACATGTAAGTAAATACTTCCTTTACTGGGCTAGCTTACCTTCTCCAAATCAACCCTGGTGACAGTGAGCTAATATTTTCAAATAACTTGTTAAATGTAATGAACCCGGTAAAGGAAATAGTCTTAGTTATGAAAAGCAGACATCTGTCAACTTTAGTTAGAGCTTTTGGAAAGGTCATAAAGGAGCAAGCCTGGTGAACTAATAGATTGTCTTTATAGGATGAAGCCAGGGGGAGGGATGGCGCAGGGAATTGGGTCCCAGAGAATGTAATGACTAATTGTGTGGAGCCCTCTCAAGGAGCAGAGCAGGATCTTCCCATTTTATTATTTCTCTCTGTTCTTTGAACAGAGATGAGAAGATATATGTAGGCTGTAGCAGCGGTCATGTTCGTTTAATTACTGTGTGTCTCACATCCAAATAATTGGCCATTCTCCTGAATTTTCAATAAGTTGCAAAGAAAAGAAGTCATATTACAGGGCAGGAAGAAGACGGTAGTGTGACACAATTTAAACAGGGTTTCTATTTTGGGATTTTGCTTTTTTCTCCTTCCTCCCTCCCTTTGGTTCCTTTGTTGTGTTTTTCCCCACTCTCTTTATTTTTCTTTCAAAAGAAAAGAAAGAAAAAAAACACTATTTATGTTTTCTTCCCTTTCTTTTACAACAAGTTGACACTTGAAAGTCAATAAGTCAAGAAGGGAAGAGGAGAAAAGATAAGCAGAAGAAGTTGGAAGGAGGTAACTGCTATGCAGTAGAAAGGCACACAGGTGTCCAAAAACTGTCCTGGTTTCTAGCGGACATTCTCTCTGCCCCCCTGCCCTGGCTGAAATCAGAGCAGATGCCTCTGCCGGCCAGCCATCTGTTTGGACATGTGCAAGGGCATCCTGTGGTTTTTGTGTGCGATCTATTTGCCTGCTTCAACAGTGGGCCAGATTGGGCACTGTATATGAAAATCTTGTGTTCAATACAGATCCGCCATCAACCATTGCTGTCCTGCATGTTCCTGTTCCTTTTCCTGGAGTCTGTTTTTAAATAGAGCATACACGCTGTGTGTAATTGCAGCACAGCCTCTGGAATTGGGGGCAGGAGAAGCTACAGAGCACAAAAAATATGTTAGATCAAAGATGTCAGGAAGAGAGCATCATATTTAACAGGGTACAAGTCTGGGCCAGAGACCAACGAAGCAATAACCCCTCCCAGGAGGCGTATCCTTAACATCTTCCCATTTCCTCAGCATTGCCCCTTTCTAGTCCCCTCACTTGAACTAGATATTGAGCCAGAATATATCTAGTGACATTCACTGTGGACCTCTCCTGAGGCCCTTCATTTCCAAACATTTGGAATGAGCTGTCCAGGAACACTTGGTAAAGAGCAAGTAAAGGCCACCCTGCATGCTTGTGCTTAATTATCTTGTTAGGGACACACTGTAGCTCACTGCATCTACATGCAAATTTTTGTATTTGAGATTTTTATTGAATTTGATAAGTCAAATGATTGCTGCATGGAAAGACGTTGGGGCTAATTAACCATAGGAGTCCATTTGAGCAACAATGAGACAAATATGTCCTTGATTCATTTCAAATAGACTCCCCTCTCCCTGTTGTGTTGCCTTTCCTGAAATTTGATTTTTCCTTTTGTGCTAGTGGGCTCATTTTGCTGATGAGGAAGACGAAGATAAATAGCACTTTGAAGAGCAGACTGCAATAAGGCAATAATGGGCAGGACAGAGAAACTTGCCCCAAGACTGGTGCTTACTGAGTCTAGGTGCTAATCATTATATCAGTGATTTTCAAAATTTGGACCATAATTTACAGCATCACATACATCATATATATAAAATTTCACTTTCCCTTATTATTGTACTTTATTTTTTATTTTATTCTGCTCTATTCTATCCTATTTTTTTTTTAATGTTTAAATGCTGGATGTAACCTAGTTAAAAGATTTTACAAGCCAATAAGAAAACTTGATCCTCAGTTTAAAAAAAGGAAGGAAAGAAAGAAAGAAAGGAAGGAAGAAAGAAAGAGAGAGAGGAAGGAAGGAAGGAAAGGGAAGAAAATTGCATTAGTTGTTGCTCCTGCTCGTGGTATTTCTAAGCTTCATTAAATCCCCAAATGAACGATGGAAACAGAGTTCCTAAACAATACCACCAGCCCAAAGTCCTAATTATAAAGGGTCAGCCTCAAATCAGATAAAGCAGCAGGACTGAGAACAGCAACACAAGTGTGCAGTGGAATTTGCTGAAGACGGCATGCTTGGCAGTGGAAAGTATCCCCTGGCGTGTAGGCATTGTGTTTAAAATGATGCCAGCTTCCAAGGGCATTTTACGTTCACAAATGTAAGTGCTGGCTGTGCTTGAATGGTTCCTGGGCACTACTTCCCCTCTCCAGCACCCCTGCTCTGGCTGTTAGACCACAGGGGTCTTGTGAGATGAGATGACCTCATGTTCAGTGCTGGCCATGGCTATCATTGTTCTCACTACCTTCCTGACTGAGTTTGGCGTCATTACCTTTCATGGCATCCTTTCATGGCAGATGGGTCTATTTTACAGATTCTGGCTTATCAATCAAGGTGCATCCATTGTCAGCCATAGCCCTCAGTTAATCTAGATCTCAAAACGTTAATGCCAAACATTCTATTTTAGCTAAATTTTCCAACGTCATGTAGCTAATAGGTAGTATGGATTAAAATGTAGGTATGTCCATTGTTCACAATAGCCAAGATATGGAAACAACCTAAGTGTCCAACAATGGAGGAATGGATAAATATATATATATATAATATTAATATTATTTTATAATAATATTATATTCTATATATATATAATATAGAATAATAATATTACTCAACCATGAGAATGAAGGAAATCCTGCCATTTGCAACAACTTGGATGGACCTTGAGGGCATCATTCTAAGTGAAATAGACACAGAGACACAAATACTGTATGATCACATTTATATGTGGAATCTAAAAAGGACAAACTCAGAGAAACAGAGAGTAAAGTGGTAGTTACCTGGGGTTGGGCAGGTGGGGAAAATGGGGAGATATGGCTCAAACTTCCAGCTACAAGATTAACAAATTTGGGGATCTAATGTACAGCACAGTGATTATAGCTAATAATACTGTAACATATACTTGAATGTTGCTGAGAGAGGATCTTAAATGTTCTCATCACAAAAAGAAATGATAACTATGTGATGGGATGGAGGTGGTAGCTAATACTGTGGTGGTAATCATTTTGCAATTTATAAATGTATCAAATCAAGACATTGTACACCTTCAACTTACACAATGTTATACTCAATAAAGCTGGGAAAAAATAAGAAAATAAAATGTCTCCCTCCCGCAAAAATACAAGTCTGCCTAGTTCCCCAGAGTATGTTCTTCCTAATATGCATAGGGACCTTATATTCTCCCTGAACCACAGGGAACATCAGTGGGAACTTCAACAAAGAAAATTGACTCTTGATGTACTTCCACACTCGAAATTTCCCTACCCATCCAAACACTCTAAGGAGACATTTGAGATGGAATGAAAGCTGAGCTGAGATCATGAGATTGAGTTCCTGGATCACTTGGTGTGTCGGGCAAGATATTTCCGTTGGAACTTGAGTGAAGAAGATAAAAAGAGGGGAGAGAAGGGATAGAAAGTGAGGGGCAGGGGAAGAAAGATTTAATTAGATACACCACTCAAGGAGGAGAAATGTGAGATAAGTACTTTGGGATAACGGGAGTTATAATGGAAAAGGTTTGATTCAACACCAGTTTTTAGCTTCACTTTTCTTCTCTGTGACCACAATTCACTGTGTAGATCCGAGCTTTGTTCCTGATTGCTATAGACATGACTTCTTTTCAGAGGCCTAACCTTCCAAAGCTCTCCATCAACTCAAGTTGATGTTTTTATGATTGTTGCTTAATGTTCTCGTGTAAGGAAGTTACCTATTTATAATTGAAAACAAGGAGAAATAGTTTTATTGTGGTTTGGGAAATGCTCCCTAGAAGAGAGGCCCTCTGCCAGGTGCTAATTACATGCCTATTGTATTTTGGCTTCATGCTTCCCACTCCAGGGAGAGGAAGAGGTAGCGGGGAGGGGGTGGGGGGGTGGAAGATAATTGAACAAGGTGAAAATGAATGCTCATTAAATTCCAGAACACAGGAGGACTCACTCATTTCATATGATAGCGCTGTAAATATGACTTTTAATGAAGTTATGACATGGTTGCCAATAAAAGTCATTTACTCTGCAGTATTACAGTTAATTATACACAGCTGGAGCCATTTATGGCATGTCCCTTGTTAACTTTGCCTTCACTGCATATTAACCCTTTCAGCACAGATCAACTGGGAACTAGGCAGTTTTAAACCTAAAGAAAATATTATATAAATGTCCCATATGACTCAGGATACTTATAACTAGCCATAGGAGAACATACCCTCCCTTCCAAGAGCACATTGGAGGGGTGTGCACATAGAGAAGGGAGAAGGAGAAAGAGAGAGAAGTATGCTTTTTTCCTTTTCCCTTTTTGGAAAAAAAAATAGACACTTTTCTTGCTGTGTGGGAAAATTTATAGACATAACTATTTTATTACTAGTTTTATGAGCATTTTAAATACATTTCACATTTACTGATAGCAGTATAACAAAAATACTAGAATAAAACAAACACGAAAAAGTGAAATTAACATACTGTCTTTAGCAGCCTTACCCTGTTGACAAAGAGCCTCTTCCATAGCATGGCTAGAAGAGATTTCCATTTCTGAAAATCTTGCATTCTGAGATGGGTTGATAATCGTAGGAACCTGTAGGATGATAGCAGTTACAAATAACTAAGGTATCCTAGTTGGTTATCTTGGAGCCAGAACGGCAGCGCATTCTAACAGCCCTGTTCCCTGGATATGCCATGAACAACAGGAAGATCCTGTTTTTCATTTATTAAAATGATTTCAACAATAAATGCAGCTATCTATCTTTATTCTGGGAGCCTGGTTGTTCTGAAAGCAAGGGCACTGCCTGGTGTTATTCTTTGTTATGGGAACGGCGTGGGGAGACCTTACTCAGTGACCAAAATTGTCATAGGGTTTTGGTTTCAATTGGTGTTAACAGTTTTCTCTCCAGGAGGATTCAGCTATTGGAGTCACCAAAACGCGATGCCCAGTTAATGTACCTCACAGGCATCTTTGTCGGGCCCACTCTGCTTGGCTCCCAGGATGAGTTGCCTGGTAAAGTAGTGGCAGAATATTGCTGAGTCTGTTTCTGGATTATTTCTAGTTCACAACTGTGTGCTTGTCCGGTTTATTTCTGGTTCATGACTGATCTGAATGATTTCTGTCGTTAATTAATGGCCATCTGGTCTCTCTCCACCAGTGTTAAGTGCTACGAGATTGATTCTGTGTTGTATGTCTGCGAGATATCATGAAATTTCCATTGACTCTAGCCTTCCTGTTTCTCACAACAGGTTCAAGGGAGCAACTTTCCAATGAGACCACAGACCAGTCTCAATTTCTAGGTTGAGAAAATTGCCCCATGCCAAATTGATCTTTTTCTTGGGGAAGATGGGGAGTGGGGCAGCATAGAAAGAATCCTCGAGTTGCTTGTCTGTGTCTGTCTTCCCTGAAGGAGTGCTTGCATACAGTCCTCATATTTGCTTTGGCATAAAGGCCAGATTTTCTGATGCTGTCAGTTTTCTGTGTCTGTAAGTGAGAAGAGAATGACGATGAATGGTCTGTTTATAATTATAGTTCCTTTCCATCTGTAGTCAGACCATTTTAGAGGACATGCTTGGCCATTCGTTGATCATGGGAATCTGTCCAATTTCCACACTGTAGGAATATCCAAGTCAAACACACACATCTACCATTAAAAGGGGAAAAGCATATGCAAATATTAAAAGAAATTGAAATAGTTTGGCAGGGCTTGGAGAGTAGAGAGCCTAGTGTGTCTTACCTATCAATTATGTGGATGAACCTGAAGGAGGGATGGAATGGGGATGCAGAAGGAATCGATGTGGCCTATCTGGAGCTTGCAGACCTGTCATTAACGAATACCTAACTTCCTGAGAAGTAGAAGGCTTCTGTATAATCTGGCCTTTTCTTGCTTTTCCCTCTAAAAGTATCACAACGACTACCTTCTGAGGATAAACTCCGAAATCCCTACCTTAGTGACATGGTTCCCAGACAAACATTCCCATCTGGGGCTCAAACCTAGGCAAAAGGGCTTGTTCCCTATAGAGAAAGGATACACCAATGTTTCTCATGTTTTGTCCAAGATTTTGATAAGATTGTTTGATTTATAATTTGAAATATTTTCTAAGCATAGTTCTGATATTCCTTTGACTAACTCTAGAGGAGATTAACAAATTAGAATATCTTAAATTTAAAAGAAAGAAGGAAGAAATCAAACTTTTAATGCTTTAAACGTGCTGGCCTTTTAAGAAAAGAAAACTTCTCTACCAGCTCAGGAAGTCAAGTTTTGCTAGCAATGGCAGATTGCTAGATAAGAAACAAAGAAATGCAGGAGGATATCAGCTAGCAACAAATTGTCATAAAAATGCACTAAGAAAAGATTCTGATACACTTTTGATACATAGTAAATAAATGCAGATTTATTATAAGGAACTAGTTTATGTAACATGCATATTAATCAAGGTAAATCCCTTGATAAATTAGAGGGGTTTGATGACGTGTCTTCTCAAAGTTTATCACAATGAGGTATAAAATATAAATTTAATATTTATATAAGAATGAATTACAAATATTAAATTTATATTGTATGGAGATCCATTTCATTTAGCACATCTTAGATTATCATTATTTCCACACACTATTTAAGGTCATGAGAAGGTATGTATATATATTTAACTGAGTTTTAATAATTACTGTCTTTTTGAAGAGTGTTTTTGTGAACTTTAGACAATGCTGCAAATCATCTGGGATTGTTTCTTCTACTTGCACTGAGTAAAAATTTAAATGTCACCTCTCTGATGAAACATCTTTGTCTGTATACAACAAATTTGCTCTTTGTAAAGCTCCAATTAAGCTGATGAGTTCAATGTGGTCGAGCCATTCTCTGATTAGGTTAATATATACTGAAGCTAAAGTTAAAGGCTTTAAATTTGTCATCTAAATATATATTTGTGTAAAGGCATATTGAAATCACTAAACAAAGAAAGTTTAGGGCCGGCTCCGTGGCTTAGCGGTTAAGTGCGTGCGCTCTGATGCTGGCGGCCCGGGTTCGGATCCCGGGAGCGCCCCGAGGCACCACTTCTCCGTCCAACGCGAGGCCGAGTCCCACGTACAGCAACTAGAAGGATGTGAACCTATGACATACAACTATCTACTGGGGCTTTGGGGGGAAAAAACTGAATAAATAAAATCTTAAAAAAAAAAAAAAAAGAAAGTTTACAATTGAGAATTGGTCTTGGAGTGTTCAGTCTGATATTAACACTAGGTAGTAAAAGGTTCTTGTCTGCATTCTTGGTGATCTGCCCAGAGGAACCTTCTCCCAGTATGCTCCCTTTCAAGAGCCCTAGAATATATATGTGTCTTTTTGATGACTTTTGTCAGGCTCAGGATTTTTAAAATCAATTTTACCGGGGTATAATTTACATATTTAAAAAAAGGTCCAATTTTAAGTGTATATTTTGATGAGTTCTGACAAGTATATACACCTGTGTAACTACTACCACAATCAAGATGTGGAACATTTCCATCATCCTCAAAGGTTCCTTGTGTCCCTTTGCATTAATTTCCCTACCACCTTGGTTTTCAGTAACTCCTGATTGCTTCTGTCACTATAGGTTTGATTGGTCTTCTTTAGGATTTCATTTACTTGGATTTATACAGTATGTAGTCTTTTGTGTCTGGCTTCTACTGCACAGCAGAATGGTTTTGAGATTCATTTGCACTCTTGATTGTATCAGTTTGTTTTTTATATTGCTGAGTAGTATTCCATTTTGGAATTACAACAATGTATCCACTCACCTGTAGATGGGCATTTAGATTGTTTACGTTGTGGGGCTATTTTAAATAAAGCTGCTGTGGATATTTACATGCAAGTCTCTTGGTGGACATATATTTTTATTTCTCTAGGAATGGGATTCTGGGTCCCAAAGTAAGGGATCCTTTAAATTGTTAAGAAACTGCTAAACTCATTACAAAATGGTTTGTAAATCATTTTAAAATAAAAGTTCCTCATTTCCAAATAAGTTAAAGTGCCCTATAATTGATAGGGTAACTTCTTCTAGATTTATATTAAACTAATGTCTTTCAGATTAATAAATTAATCAACACAATAATCATTTCTTATTTTTAGGTATGTATAACATATGACCATTTCTAGAAGTAATGATCATTGTCTTCTCTTTTTTATATTGCTTTTCTCAATTTAGGTCCCAAATGAATAACAAAACCATTAAGGTACCTTTTGTATCTGAACTATCACTTCCTCAAAGGCCTCTGGGTGCCTCCAGGTTTTGCTTCCTCGCCTCATAAAAGAATGCATGCTAGAAATAATTAGGCTTGTTTGTATTCACTGTACTTTTAATTAGCTCAACATTATATTGAGAGCTGTCCTATTTTATCAAGATCAAAATAGGGGAAGAGCTATTTAACCAAAAAGAGAAGCTCAACCTTACCTGGGTGAATTATGTACAAATAAAATGTTGTTAATAAATATGTTTCAACCACTGTTTACCTTCCATGATGAATAGAAGCTTACTTGTGTTCAAGTGCAAAGATTGGCACGAGAACTTCAACAAGTTGAGTTTTAAGAAGTTTTATTTCTATGCTTATCCTTGTCACCCTTATCCATTGGTGACAACTATAACATACACTTTACTGATGGGTTGGAAGGGCCTAGAGATCTGTCAATGCCATTGCTGTCCATGATATTCTCTTCCCATCAGGATAACCATTGTGCAAGGCATCATGAAACAGTCATGTGTTATCCTCATATAGGGGATTCTACTCTCTCCCTCATTTTGATATTGTCGGTTACTGAAATAAATTAACCAAAAATGTTCAGCCTTAGTATCAATAGATGATTCCCAGCTTTTCTGTCACTGTTGCCTAAAGGGCTCTGCTACCAATTTTGGGTCAGAAATTAAATCTTATAGAAGAAATATCAAAGGAACAATAGATTCTGCAAATCTGTGTACTTAGTGTTCTTGATATGAGAGTGTATGAGATACTTCCGATGCTGCAGGATATAGATTCACGGGTGCAGGCTCCCCGTGTGGTGATGCAGACTGCCGTCCCCCTCTGTTCAGTGCCTGCTGAGCCACCGACCTTTCAACTTTTAATTCTCAGATGCAGGTGACACAGGATGAGAGGTTGTTTAAGAAACAAGAAAGACATTTACTGAATCCTTTCAGCAAAAGATTCCCCAACTCAATTTTAGTATTACTCTTGTCTATTCTTGCTTCAGCCCTTCTAACCTAATTAGAGAAACTGCCTGGGACAGCATGGCCACATTTGTTTTTGGTAAACAGAAGATACAATGAAGGAGAGGAACGGTATAGAAGGTGAAAAATATCTTCCTGGAATAAACATAAATCTGGCCTCAGCAATGCATTTAATTACGACCAGATGTATCGACTTTTTGTCCTGCTAGAGAATGTCCTGTGCTGACAGGGTGGGCATAGAAAGCAAAGCACTTGGACTTAGGGACTTGGATTCTGGCACTCCTTCTCCACAGCTGTCACTCTGCAGTTACAGAAAACAGTGGTGACTTTACCTAGTAATCCACAGTTGCTTTCCTGGGTGGAACTCTTCAGGCCCGTCTGTGATAAAGTCTTGGCGTCCTCGCTGTCTCCACCAAGATTTTCAGAAGACATGGAAATATACTTAATTCTTTAACTTAGGAGATGGCTCACTTTTCACAGAGCTGCACAATGCAGAAGGCACAGACCTTAACACTTTACTCAATCAACAAAAACGAAAGGAGGTCTCACTGCCTCAGCCTTTGAGAAAACGGAGTCCTGTGAGGGCATCTGCAACAGAAGCAGTCAGTGATCTGACCATAACCTCTCAGACCTCTTTACCATTTTTTTGAATTGATGTCATAATAGTTTATAACATCGTGAACTTTTAGTTGTACATTATTGTTTGTCAGTCACCATATAAATGCGTCCCTTCACCCCTTGTGCCTACCCCCCAACCCCCTTCGCCCTGGTAACCACCAAACCATTCTCTCTGTCCGTGTGTTAGTTTATTTTCCACATATGAGTGAAATCATGTAGTGTTTGTCTTTCTTTGTCTGGCTTATTTTGCTTAACATAATATTCTCCAGGTCCATCCATGTTGTTGCAAATGGGACGGCTTTATCCTTTTTATGGTTAATATTCCATCGTATATATATACCATCTTCTTGATCCAATCATCTGTCGAGGGACACTTGGGATGCTTCCACTTCTTGGCTATAGTGAATAACGCTGCAATGAACATAGGGGTGCATAAGCCTCTTTGGATTGTTGATTTCAGGTTCTTTGGCTAGATACCCAGTAGTGCGATAGCTGGATCATAAGGTATTTCTATTTCTAACTTTTTGAGGAATCTACATACTGCTTTCTATAGAGGCTGCACCAGTTCGCATTCCCACCAACAGGGAATAAGGGTTCCTTTTTCTCCACAACCTCTCCAACATTTTTTATTTTTTGTCTTGGTGATTGTAGCCATTCTAACGGGTATAATGTAAAATCTTAGTGTAGTTTTGATTTGCATTTCCCTGATGGTTAGTGATGTTGAACATCTTTTCATGTGCCTATTGACCGTCTGTATATCTTCCTTGGAAAAATGTCTGTTCATATCCTCTGCCCATTTTTTGATTGGGTTTTTTTTTGTTGTTCAGTTGTGTGAGTTCTTTATATATTATGGAGATTAACCCCATGTTGGTTATATGCTTTGCAAATACTTTCTCCCAGCTGGTGGGTTGTCTGTTCATTTATTTATTTTTTTTTTTAACTAGAGTTTTTGTTTGTTTGTTTTTGTGAGGAAGATCAGCCCTGGGCTAACATCCATGCCAATCCTCCTGTTTTTGCTGAGGAAGACCGGCCCTGAGCTAACATTTATTGCCAATTCTGCTCCTTTTTTCCCCCCTTTTTTTCCCCAAGCCCCAGTAGATAGTTATATGTCATAGTTGCACATCCTTCTTAGTTGCTGTATGTGGGACTCAGCCTCAGCATGGCCAGACAAGCGGTGCATCAGTGCGAGCCCGGGATCTGAACCTGGGCCACCAGTAGTGGAGCGCGTGCTCTTAACTGCTAAGCCACGGGGCTGGCCCTGTCTGTTCATTTTGATTATGGTTTCATTTGCCTTGCAGAAGCTCCTTAGTCTGATGAAGTTCCACTTGTTTATTTTTTCTTTTGTTTCCCTTGTCCGAATAGACATGGAATTCAAAAAGATCCATCTATGACTGATGTCAAAGAATGTACTGCCTATATTTTCTTCCAGGGGTTTTATAGTTTCAGGTCTTACCTTCAAGTCTTTGATCCATTTTGAGTTAATTTTTGTGTATGGCAAAAGAAGATAGTCTACTTTTATTCTTTTGCATGTGACTGTCCAGTTTTCCCAGCACCATTTATTGAAGAGACTTTTCTTTCTCTATTAAATGTTCGTAGCTCCTTTGTCAAAGATTAGCTAATCGTAGATGTGTGGTTTTATTTCTGGGCTTTCAATTCTGTTTCATTGATCTGTGTATCTGTTTTTGCACCAGTACCATGCTGTTTTAATTATTATACGTTTGTAGTATATTTTGAAGTCAGGGATTGTGATGCCTCCAGCTTTGCTCTTTTTTCTCATGGTTGCTTTAGCTATTCAGGGTCTTTTGTTGCCTCATATGAATTTTAGTACTCTTTGTTCTATTTCTATGAAGAATGTCATTGGGATTCTGATTGGGATTGCTTTGAATCTGTAGATTGCTTTAGGTAGCATGGACATTCCAACTGTTTATTCTTCTGATCCATGTGCATGGGATGTCTTTCCATTTCTTTATGTCATCATCGATTTCTTTCAGTAATGTCTTGAAGTTTTCATTGTATAGGTCTTTCACCTCTTTGGTTAAATATGTTCCTAGATATTTTATTCTTTTTGTTGTGATTGTAAATGGGATTGTCTTCTTGAGTTCTTTTTCTGTTAGTTCATTATTAGAGTATAGAAATGCAACTGATCTTTGCAAGTGGATTTTTGACCCTGCAGCTTTGCTGCAGTTGTTGATTATTTCTAATAGTTTTCTGATGGATTCTTTAGGGTTTTCTATATATAAAAATCACGTCATCTGCAAACAGCGAGAGTTTCACTTCTTCGTTGCCTATTTAGATTCCTTTTATTTCTTTTTCTTGTCTAATTTCTCTGGCCAAAACCTGCAGTACTATGTTGAATAAGAGTGGTGAGAGTGGGCACCCTTGTCTTGTTCCTGTTCTCTGGGGAATGGCTTTCAGTTTTTCCCTGTTGAATGTGATGTTGGCTGTGGGTTTGTCATATACAGCCATTATTATGTTGAATACTTTCCTTCTATACCAATTTTGTTGAGATTTTTTTATCATAAATGGATGTTGTGTCTTGTCAAATGCTTTCTCTGCATCTATTGAGATGATCATGTGGTCTTTATTCCTCATTTTGTTCATATGGTGTATCACATTGATTGACTCATGGATGTTTAATCCTTCCTGTGTCCCTGGTATAAATCCCACTTGATCATGGTGTATGATCTTTTTAATGTATTGCTGTATTTGGTTTGCCAATATTTCATTGAGGACATTTGCATCAATGTTCATTAGCGATATTGGCCTATAATTTTCTTTCTTTTTGTTGTCCTTATCTAGCTTTGTTCTCAGGGTGAGGTTGGACTCATAGAATATGTTAGGAAGTGTTCCATCTTCCTCTATTTTTTGGAATGGTTTGAGAAGGATAGGTATTAAATCTTCTTTGAATGTTGATAAAATTCTCCAGAGAAGCTATCCGGTCCTGGACTTTTCTTGGGGAAGTTTCTGATTACTGTTTCAATATCTTTACTTGTGATTGTTCTATTCAGATTCTCTATTTCTTCTTGATTCAGTTTTGGGAGGTTGTATGAGTCTAAGAATTTATCCATTTCTTCTAGATTGTCCAATTTGTTGGCATATAGTTTTTCATTGTATTCTCTTAATCCTTTGTATTTCTGTGGTGTCTGTTGTAATTTCTCCTCTTTCATTTCTAATTTATTTATTTGAGCCTTCTCTCTTTTTTTCTTAGTCAGTCTGGCTAAGGGTTTGTCAATTTTGTTTATCTTCTCAAAGAATCATCTCTTAGTTTCATTGATCCTTTCTACTGTTTTTTTGGTTTCAATTTCATTTATTTCTGCTCTAATTTTTATTATTTCCCTCCTTCTGCTGACTTTGGTCTTCGTTTGTTGTTCTTTTCTCATTCTGTTAGTTGTAGTTTAAGGTTGGTTATTTGGCACTTTTCTTGTTTGTTAAGGTGGGCCTGTATTGCTATGAGTTTCCTGCTCAGGACCACTTTAGCTGTATCCCATATGAGTTGGTGTGGTGTATTTTCATCTGTGTCCAGATATTTTTTGATTCTTTCTTTAGTTTCTTCAATGATCTATTGGTTGTTCAATAGCATGCTGTTTAGTCTCCAGATCTTTGTCACATTCCCAGTTTTTTTCTTGTAGTTGATTTCCAGTTTCATAGCATTATGATCAGAAAAGATGCTTATTATGATTTCAATATTGTTAAATTTATTGATGCTTGCTTGCCTTGTTTTCCAACATATGGTCTGTCCTTGAGAATGTTGCATGAATCCTTGAGAAAAATGTATAATCTGCTATGTTTGGATGGAGTGCTCTCTATAAATCTGTTAAGTCTATCTCATCTACTTTTTCTTTTAAGTCCACTATTTCCTTATTGATTTTCTATCTGCATGATCTATCCATTGATATAAGTGAGGTGTTAAGATCCTCCTATTATTGTATTGTTGTTAATATCTCCTTTTAGGTTTGTTGATAGTTGCTTTATATACTTTGATGCTCTTGTGTTGGGTGCATATATGTTTATACGTGATATGTATTCTTGGTGGAGTGTCCATTTTATCATTATATATTGCCCCTCTTTGTCTCTCATTACCTGTGTTATCTTGAAATCTACTTTGTCTGATATAAGCATGACAACACCTGCTTTTTTTTGTTTGCCATTAGCTTGGAGTATTGTCTTCCATCCTTTCACTCTGAGCCTGTGTTTGTCTTTAGAGCTGAGATGTGTTTCCTGGAGGCAGCATATTGTTGGATCTTGTTTTTTAATCCATCCCACCACTCTGTGTCTTTTGATTGGAGAATTCAATCCATTTACATTTAGAGTGATTATTGATATATGAGGGCTTAATATTGCTATTTTATTGCTCATTTTCCAGTTCTCTTGCATTTGCTTTGTTTCTCACCCCATGTGTTTCAGACTACCAATTCAGTTGGGTAGTTCTGTATGATAGTTTTCTTAGCTTTCTCTTTATTTATTGTATGTGTCTCTCTTCTGTATATTTGTTTAGTGGTTACCATGAGGTTTGTATAAAAAATCTCATAGATGAGATAGTCCATTTTCTGATTGGATCTTATTTCCTTACACTAAATCAATTCCATCCCTTTCCTCTTCCTCTTCTAAGTTATTATTGTAACAATTTATTCCATCTTGTGTCATGAATTTGTGTTTAAAGTGATGAGATTATATTTATTTTTGGTGTTTTCCTTCTCTTAATCTTTGATGTAATAATTAAGTGTTTGCTGATCTATTCTGATAGAGAGCTGCAATTTTTCTGATTTTGTCTACTTATTTTTCTCCTTGCTGAAAGCTTTGTATCTCCTTTCTCTCTCTCTTTTTTTTTTTTTTGAGGCAGGAGGGCCTTCTTGAACATTTCTTGTAGTGGGGGTCTTGTGGAAATGATCTCCCTTAGATTTTGTTTATCTGAGATAGTTATTATTTCTCCATCATATCTGAAGGATATTTTTGCTGGATAGAGTATTCTTGGCTGAACGTTTTTATCTTTCAGAATTTCGAATATATCATTCCACTCTCTCTTAGTTTGTAGAGTTTCTGCTGAGGAATCAGCTGACAGCCTGATTCAGATTCCTTTGTATGTTTTTTTGTCTTGCTGCCCTTAATATCTTTTCTTTGTCATTGACTCTTGCCAGCTTTTCTACTATATGCCTTGGAGGGGATCTTATTATGGTGATATATTTTGGAGATCTATTGACTTCATTCACTTGTATTTCCAGCTCCTTCCCCAGGTTTGGGAAGTTCTCAGCTATTATTTCTTGAACAAGTTCTCTGCTCCTTTTTCCCTTTCTTCTCCCTCTGGAATACCTATAATCCTCATGTAGCATTTCCTAATTGAGTCAGATATTTCCCAGAGGATTTCTTCATTTCTTTTTAGTCTTGGTTCTCTCTCCTTTTCCATCTGGAGCATTTCTGCATTCCTATCCTCAGTAATGCTAATTCTTTCCTCCATATTATCAGCTCTGTTCTGTAAATATTCCATACTTTTCTTTATCTCCTCCATTGTGTTTTTCATCTCCAAAATTTCTGCTTGGTTTTTCTTTATAGTTTCAATCTCTTTTGTGAAAACGTTCCTGATTTCATTGAATTGTCTATCTGTGTTTTCTTGTGATTCATTGAGCTTTTTTATGACAGCTATTTTGAATTCTCTCGTTTAGGTTATAAATTTCCTTGCCTTAAAGATTGATTTCTGGATGCTTGTCATTTTCCTTCTGGTCTGGAGATTTAATATATTTTTGTATATTGCTTGAGGTTGTGGGCTTATTTTTCCTCATGCTGAAAACATCTGGTTGAAGCGTGCACCTGCCTCTACTAGGTGGGAGTCAAGAGCTGTGTAGTCTGAGCCCACTGTGCTCCACAGGTGCTCTGGCCTACCAGTTGTGCTGGGGCACTGGGCAGGGGGGAGGGGCGTTTTCTTTCACCTTCCTGATCCAGAAGGCTTCTCATGCTTCCCTCACTATCTGCTCTCCTGGGGTGCTAGCTTGACAAAGGCACCCCTGCAGCAGTGCAGTTCCCTCTGTATGGGAATTTCCCACAGGCTGTGTGAGAGGTTGGAGAGTGACAGTGTTCCCACGGAGGGCTGCCCCTCTCCCCTCCACCTCTGAGAGCCGCACGGTCCCAGTCCCAGGCTTGCTGTCATTAGGGAAGGATGGGAGTTCCCCTTACCTCCTTCCACTTTCTCTGGGGGTTCCAGCACCTCCACCTTCAGAAGTATGGCTGTGTGGGTCTCTCAGAAGTCTTTGTGTTGTGTGAATGTCCTCTGTTGGTATATGAATGTCCTTTTTGTTGTATCTTAGGGGAGGAGAGTCTATGGGGATAGTTCACTCCACCATGATGCTGATGTCGCCCTTTACCATTTTTGTGCACACAGATTGTCAATGTGCTTTCAATCCCAAAAGATAGCAGGCAACTGTGTCTTTTTGTTGGAGAGCTGTCCCAGGCTGTCAAACCCACTTGCACATCTAGGGAGCCAAAGTACCTGGGAATGTATGTGACCCAGAGGACAGCCCTTCATTGATGACCCTATAACTCCTCCAGCTCCCCAGAGCCTGATCAGGACAGTTCTAAGGTGTGATCTCCTCTGTCCCCAGAGCTCACCTGCAGGATTGAGCCATGCTTCACATGGGATTTTGGTTGATATTTCTCGCTTGCATTGCCTCCTTCTCTTCCTGGTCCCCCTTCTCGATTCCCCGATCCACTTTTTCCTAGGAACGTGACTTAATAAATCACTTTCACACTACTCCTTGCCTCAGGTCTACTTGTAGATAACCCATCCTAAAACAACATCACACTCTCCCAGCATTACCTCTGTCTGGGCTGGGTATCCACAGCACCTCCGTCCAAAGCTTCATCTGTCAAGCTCCCTGGTCCAATGTCCACTTATCCCTAAAGGAGGAAGACATTCAGCTTCTCTGTCCTCTCCAGTATCTTGAAAGTCAGGCACTGAAGGCTTCAGCTGGATGCTTATGGAAGGTCTCTTCTGCCGGGGTTTTGCCAATTTCAGATGATGCAGGATGGGCTCCAGATCCTGGTGTGGGGAAGTAGGGTCTTCCAAGTCTAGTCCAGTCTCTCCACCTGCTAGAGTTGTGGATTACTAAATCCCCCCAGCAGTTCCCTGAGAAGTAAGCACACCTGAACAAAGCAAGGCTTTCTTTCTCTTTCTTCCTCTTCCCCTTCTCCCTCTCCTTTTGTTCTTCTTACTCTTATTTTTTTATTTTGTTAACAGAATGAACACTGTCTAGTGTGTTGCTTTTTTTGTTTTTGTGCTTGAGGAAGATTGGCCCTGAGCAAACATCTGTGCCAATCTTCCTGTACTTTATATGTGGGTCACCATGAAAGCATGGCTGATGAGTGGTGTAGACAGCACCCAGGATCCTAACTTGATAACTTGGGACACACAAAGCTGAAGGCACCAAACTTTACCACTATGCCACGGGGCTGGCCCTGAGCACAGTCTAGTTTTATGTGAGGAAAAGATTCCTCTTATAAACGTGTTTAATCTTGTTTCTTGGGGAAATAACCAAAAACATAGCAATATAGACCTAAGACTCCTATAACTCTTACTGAAGCGTGGCTCATAGTACATGAATCATCACTTTAACTGTGGATGGCTCTTTCTTACAAGTGGTGCCAGTGCTTGTTACATTCTTTCTGATGCCCAGATCTCCCTCTAATAGATGATTGAGGAAAGTATGGAATCAACTCCACTTACCTGAATGTACAAAGGAAATATGAACCACACACTCCATTATGAGCATGGCTTGTAGGTAGGTGAGTTTCTTCATGGTTAAAAAAAGTTCTCTTTGTGACACCATAGCAAAAATGTGAAAATCCTACTATATGAATTGCTTAATAGTATATTGAAAGTATTATAAAAACATGCATCAGATAGCACAGCATCCTAAGAATAGTTTAAAATTTTATTTTTGATTCTGAAATTTTTAGTATTCTAAGCAAGAGGGTAAAGTGGCCATCAGTCTGAATGCAGATTCTCATGCATAATAATGGTGATGTGGGCAGGCCAGTTCGAGAGATTGGTTTGAAGCAGTATTGACCCTAAGATTTAATCTGAAAACTAATTCTTTAATCCAACCCTTGAAAACAGCTTAGTTTATTAGCAAAAGCCCTCACCAGCTATCAATATTGTCCACAAATAGTTCTATTAAGACAATCCAATTAATTAATATTTTACTATATTTTCAGAATTAGAATGTATTATTTGCCCTTAAAGCCAGTAAAACAGGCACTGCTAGCTCTAATGTTTATTTCTCCTTAATCTTTAATACCACACCCACAATTTGGGGAAGGGGACCATTAATGAGTCCAATTTTAAAAAATTAATTTCTCAGCCACCCTAGAAGTGAGATATGGCCAAGGGACACAGTTCTGGCTTAATGGATGTAAGTGGAAATCATTAGATGTGACTTCCAAGAAAGCCGGAAGGGGCAGAACCACCTGGCTAAGTGTCCCTTTGATCTTCATTCTCCCTTTCTTCATGTCTGGAACAGGAACACAAGTTTGGAGCAGCCATAAGGGGACCATGAGGAGAAGGTCCTCAGGGACCTCAGACCTAACCGTTATGATTTGTTGATCTAGTATTTACTAGAAAACATGTACCTGATTTTGTGGGAAAAACAGAACTCCTAGTTTGTTTAAGCCACTTTTTGTTATTGTTTTGAGTTTTACTTTATTATTCACAACTGAACATAAATCTCTTGTTGATACAGCCAGTAGATGTTTGTCCAAGATTTGACCTGAAAACCCAGAATCTAAAAATTGTATAACTCTGAGCCTGGTTCCTCAATGCGGGGAGTTGGAGACTCTGACTGCTCTGAGGAGCTTGGATTGGCCCCTCTGTTTCTGGTTTTCAGGAACCTGAGGTGAAGAAAATAAATAACAGGAAAAACAAAAATGAAAAATGCCCCTGGTTCCCAAATTGCATTAAGTCTCTGTGTGCTCCTAAATCGCCTTTTCCATCCAGATGCGCCAAACCCTGCCTGATTTCCTGAGCAGAAAGAGAAATGAAGCATCCAGAATTTGCTTTTGAGGATTTTTAAATCTTTAGAAATATAGCCCATTATTACATAAAAAAGTGACATTTCCTATTATTTTGGCAAAGAAAGAAAGGTAGCACTCAATATATGAAACCATAGTCTCCCTGTCATTCGCTTTTAAAAGGCTATTCACAAGTTTTCAACTGAGACATATTTGAGCCTCCATTTTTCTTAAGCAGGAAGATATAGCCAAGGAAGATGACATGATCACTGCCTCCAAATATTGAGAGTTAACTGTGGAAGAGGGTTTATGCTTAGTGGCCTTATCTTCAGCAGGCTAAATTAAGACTAATAGGTAGAAATTATAGGGAAAGAGATTTCAGAGCTTAGACAACATTCTAATCAATGATCTGCTAAGTTTTAAGTGAACTACCCTGGATGACAGTGGGGATCCATACATCTTGGAGATCAGACCAGAAACAGAGGACCGTGAATAGGGGTTGCCCCACAGGGGTTGCCCTGTAGAGGTTGCCCGAGTGTGAAAGATTCAGCTTGGTGGTTTCCAGTTTGTTCACTCACTGTGCAACTCACTGCAATTTGTTTTCTGTTCTCAAACCTCCTTGAAACCAATATTGGCCTATGGGTATGGATTATCAGGGGAGATGCTATCAATTTTTATAGTTATTTTCCACCAAGAGCCAAGGCTTAGGCCCAGTTTTCTTTTTTTTTTTTTTTTGCTTCTTCCTTTACTGGTAGGAAGATTTTTTTTTCAGCCCACCCTTTCACTGAGGTCCTTAACCTTAATCACATCTGTAAAGTCCCTTTTCCCACATAAGGTAACATATTCACGCACACCTCAGATTAAGATGTGGACGTTTGAGGGGTGTGTGGGAACAGTACTCTGCTTACCGGATTCCTGCTAATACTGCCATGGTTTGATAGGTTTTTCTAGAAGGATATGGAGTTTTCATACATTTTATAGCTCTATAAGACAATCAACCACAAAATAGCTATAAATCTTAGAACATTATTACAGAAAGGGATTTTAGAGTACAGTAAATTAATTTTGAGTTTTTCTATAATTCTCCACTTTCTGTGTCAGAATCAATTTTCCCTTTACTGAAGCCACTACCTGGGCCAGTCTAGTCTCAGTAATGAATACTCTTCTTATAACTGCCTTGTTTGGCAAATTCATGTGTCTGAATTTATTTCCCTTGTTATCTAATTTACATGTCCTCTAGTTCTTAACTTTAAAGGGACCTACTTATTTTCTCTGGTATTTTAAAATTCTGATCTGCTCCAGGAGAAAGCAATGTTTTGGTCAAAATTTATCTTCCAGTGATTTCTAAATTTCAGAAGGAATATAATATCATGGAAAGGACAACACCAGGCTGGACATTAAAGAGAAAAGGGTCTGATTCTTCTCCTACCACTAACTAGTTAGGGGACCTTGGATTGGCCATTTCATCTTATTGGATTTCAATTTCCTGATGGATAAAAGGAAAGATTTGGACTAGACCACCTCACAGTCATTTCTACTCTGGAAGGGGGACTCAGAGATTCACTACTTTTTGCTTTGGAGAAACAATCCTTTATTCCAGAGAACTTAAATATAAAAGGATCTATCCTCAGAGCTGAAATCCTCTTTCTCTGCTCCAGTGCAAATTTCTGTTGTGGCAAATGTGCCATTTCCATCCTTTCAAGAAATAATTGATAAAATTTAGAGTCTTAAGTCTTTTATGATCAGTCTCTACCTACTTCCCCAACTCAGCTCCCTCTGCTCCCCCAAACACACCTATGCTCCAACCTCACTGAAATACTCAGAGCATTATCAGATGCAGGGTCTCTGGCATTTTGGAAGACAATGGCAATGCCATCTATGAGAAGCCAATCTCAAATGGCTTCCTGAACAACCAGAGTCAACCAAGAATGGCAGAGCAGAAAAAATGGGACTCCCATAAATTCTGGATGTGAGGGATTTTGTGGGAGTCAGGGGTTTGACATTATATGAGTGGTGGGAACTAGATCAAGTGGAATCTGAGTTTTTATCTTAATAATATTCCTTAGGAATCCTGAGGAGACCTCAGGTTACTTTAATAATAGGACTATCTACAAATTCAGGATATAGCTCAAACTTACTTGTATAAATTATACTGCATTAGACCTTAAACTATTTTGAATTTATCTTTGCCTTATTTCACTCCTGCCTGCCCCCCACCCCGCCCCAGATTCTTAGGCATAACAAGAGTTTAGAAGTATGTATTGAATAAGCTTTACTCATAGGATAGACTCACAAAGTAAATTTAATTAGCCCTTCAATGTCCATTGAATCTAGTCAGGTGGGCAACCCCTCACGAAAATATGTGTAATCCCATGACTTTTTTATTGTTACACAGAAAATACAAAGTGTGACACCTACATTCTCACATCACAAAGGCCCTAAGCCTACAAGCTAAGATTTTGGTTGCTTTGGAAGTTAGTCTGTGCGCTCTCATAGAACAGTCAACAATTCGACCCATCCAAAGATAGGACTTCTACCCTCCTCCTCCACCCAGGGCCTGTTTCAGGCAGGAAGTCTGTAGTCAAGAAAGGGAGGTAAGGATAGAATCCTCTCTCTTTCTCATTCATCTCCTCTCACACTGCTAGCTGCTGTTTTCCACTAGAGCTGAGATGGAGGGTGGGGGGAGAGCCAGGGCTAGTCTTTTAGATGTTCTTGACAGCAGTCAGGCACCATCGACTACAAAGATGGTTTCAAGCTCTCTGAGAATTCTGGGTTGAAGGACCTCTCAATTGATTGAAGTGAAGGGAAAAGGACGCTCCTCATCTCCTCAGAGGATTGGGATGGGGGAGTAAGTATGTAACAACAAACCACTAGTGGTTTCCAAATACCCTCTTCCCCACACATATCTTCTGCTGGCCCTTTCCACACCTGGATGTTGGTAAGGAATTTCAATCATTGGACTATTCTCTGCCACCTACAATTTTCCATTTCTAAGGTGTAGTCTGTTTCACAATTCACTTTGATACCTGATATTTTCACCTAAGAATCTCAAAAGAAACATCCATTTTAATAGTCTGTTGCAGAAAATCAGAGAAAGTTTGTAGAGAAGGAAGCAATGGTACTTGTAGGTTTCAGGCTAAGGAAACACCACCAGGTCACCCAAATCCTTGAGGCCTTTGAAGGCTAGTTCTTGACCAAGAAGAATGCTTATCTTTGTTCTCTTCCAGTGCTTCTTTGCTCCCTGTTATCTGCTTATGCATCTAAATTGAATTTTAACTTAAGTGTTTTTACTGCTACAGCCAACTGTATCTATTTAATCCAAGAAAAAGTTTGCTTTGAGACCAAATGGACAAAAAGTCCCAAGCACACATTACTGGGCAGGGCAGAGGACCCCTGAGTGTTGGAGGCACAGGGCTTGCCTGTTTGGAACAACCTTGGGGCTTTGCTCTGTTTCCCGGGAGCTTGCTAACAGGAAGACTTTTATAGAGCCAATAAAGAGCCTGAAACTACTTCATAACCCTCTCTGTCAGACAGCAAGTCCCCTAGCACTTCTCCTAATTAACTTCTAACCTGCTGGCCATGGGGATTTTTTTCTCTGGTAACTGCTAATGAAGTCTAGAATCTCAAAATCTCCCTTGATTTTACTAGAGCCTTCTAGTCATTAATTATGAGTCTTGTGTTTTTCTTGCTCACTTGGACTTTATAAGACGCATCACAGTGAGAACTTACCAATTTTTTTTTCTATTTAAAGTCAACTCTTAATTGCTTTTTAAAATTTTTTTTTGCTTGCCTCTGCAGCGTTAATAGAAACTGAGCAAAAACAACGAGATGTGAAAGTGGGTAAGTGGATTTGGGGATGTGTGGCAAACCGAGGGAAAAGCTTGAGGATATACTAGTATCTCATTTTCCAGAGAAACACTAGCCCCTCTCTTCCTCATTGAGTGAGAAATGGTCTAAGCCCGGAGAAGAGAAAGTTCAATGACAGAAAGAATCAGAATAACAATGCATTCAAATTAGCAAAGAATATATAGTTCATTTGAATCAATCACTTGTTTATCCATATGTTCATTTATTTGACCAGCATTAATTAGCCACCTTCTATATGCCAGGCACTTTTCTAGACACTGAAGATGAAGAAGAAATGAGCAAGCCCTCCTTGAAGATATCATCTCAGTGGGAACCTCAAGCTCTCTTCCTGAACAATCACACAGTGCCTCAGAGGTCAGTTGTCTAGTGCTCCATCCAGTTGCTGAGCCAAAGAACCCATTATCTTTGGAAAAGGTGAAGGAAAACCCCTCACCACTGTATCTGTCACGTGGGCATTTCTCTGATTTAAAAACATGTTGCTGCCATATTTCCATACTGAGGGAGAGGGTATATGATAAGGGGCATATTGATAAATCACAGGATAAATTTATTTTCCGAGTTTATGAATTACATTTTAATCTAAAAAATAAACTCTTGCAACAAATACAAACTCAAATGACCATTTGATAGCTTAGCATTTAATTCCGAGATTCTTTAATCCTAGTTGTGTGTAAGAATTGCCGCAGAAGCATTTAAAAAGATAGAGAAGTCTAGTCAGGTCCTACCCATGAAGATTCTGATGCTATAAGTGGGAAGTGAGGCTTAAGTAAGAGGGATTTTATTTTTAAGTTCCATAAATAATTCTGATGGACTATCAGAGGCAAAGCCACCAAAAAACCTTCATTTAGGACCGAAAGAAAAATTCTCCTATGAGATAATATTTCACTATCGGTAGGAAGCAGAAAAATGGTTGTTTAGGTTTTCTGGTCCGAAATGAAGATTTTTTCAGTGAATCTCACACAGAAAACATATTCATTGTTAGTTAAGGTGTTTAGTTTTCTTCTCTGTGTCATTTTGTTGGAGATGAAAGTGCTTCCTAACGGTGCCAGATTTTGACAACCAGAGAAGTCATATGTCAACCCATGCTGGAGTGTCCTTCCTCTCAAATGACTACTGCATTTACCTCAATATTCTGAGACATTAAAACAGAGTTGCCCTCAGAAAAGAGACTCTAAGAATAGCTCGTCATCTTTCCCTTCTCTTTGACATTTCCCTGATTGGCATATCTGACTTCTAATGGCCTTTGAGGTGTCCAGAAGAAACTGAGGTACACACACACCCCCACACACTCCAGCATTTCCAATTAGAATGATTGACCAACTTAACTTGGTTTTTTTCCCAATTTACATTTGATTGCTATGGTTATTTTATAATTTTAGACTTTGGCTTTGTTCTGGGATTCAGAGAGCTTTACATTCTTAGATTGCTTATCCAAGATCAATCTCTCCATCTCTTCTTTAATGAGGCCGGATGTTCTCTACTTCAATTCTGTTGGTATCTTTGGGTGAAATAAACAAGTGGGCCAGGGCCATGGCATCTCTCTTTATGTATAAGACAGAAATATGATTCGTTAAATTGTAATTTTTTTCAAGGGAGAAGAAAAAAGAAATTTATCCAACAAGATCAACATAAGGTATTTTTAGCCACAAGACTTGTAAATTCAAGAATTCACCTTGTTTGTACTTATCTTCCTACGAATGATGTGGGGTATTTCAGTGGCTTTTTAAATTCAAAACATAATTTCCAAAACTTAAAAGTATGACTCTCAAATAAATATAATATGGACGTGTTTCAAGGATGTAATTCAACTCACATATTAATGAGGGAAACAGTAATAAGGTAAAAGCTGGTTCAAAGAGCATTTTAAGGATTTGGATTTTTATAGGCATTTTGAAACAATGATAGAATAAGAATGGTAGATTAAATTCAAACCCAACTGGTGTCTCACAGGTAACCATGCATGGGAGTTATCTTTTCTACCTAACATAAGCTATTTGCATTTCTATTGGACCAAAATCTGTAAGTTAACATGTATTTTACTAAGTCTTTATTCAATAATAAACAGTGAATCAAACCAAGTTCATTCTCCTAGAATGAACATCCTTGGGTGTGCCCGTTAAACAATACCTCAGTAAAACATTGAAAGAACGTGCTGCATACCTTTTTACCCAATTCCCACGCTTTAAGTAACTTTTCTTATTATAATTAAGTGGTAGTAACAATTTCAAAGCAGAATGTCCTGAGATAGCTTTGAGGACAACTTTCTGGTGATGGTAACAAGTCCAGGTTTCTTCTTTCTCAATGTCCTTCCTGTGTATGTGCGTACAAGTGTATACATGCGTGCATGAGACACGGCCGGTCTGGAATGTGAAAAACTTTTTAATCTGCTTTTAAAAAATGAATTTGCTTCTCAGAAAACTTAAAACTACCCTGGTCCTTAGAATCTGCCTTATTAGTTTTCTTTTCCTACTATCCTCTTCCCTCTGTCCTCTGCATATATTTTTTGGAAAAAGTAGCAACATTCTAATTAGATCAGAATTGCTTTTTGAGACCATTCATGGAATGCATTTCATTGTCCTTCACAAGGGACATTTACATGAGGGCTTAGAAATCTAGAAAATAAGGAATGGTCTTTCCCAGGTGTATATCCAGGGTGAGACTTTCTTCCAGACCTTTGCAGATTGTTTTTTTTTTTTGGGGGGGGGGGATTTTTTTTTTTAATATAAATTTAGATTTAAGTTTCTTTTATTGATGCCAGTTACATTCCCTGACAGTGATTCTGGAACATAAAAGAGTAAACCTAGCTTTCATATTTCCCATCATCTTGAGGAAGAGAATATTACAATTAAGTCTTCCACTTGGATTTTGTTTCCTTGCTTTCATCTTGAAACTTTTCTGACAGAGACGTCCTTAGGGGTTCTCCTCTTATGCTGAGAGGACCACAATGATATCAGGATCACCTTGGCTAAACGCAGATGTGACTAAGTTTTGTAAACATTTTGAAGAGAGCTCAGAGGCTTAGAATCTATTTTCTACTAGGGAATATTCAGAATGGAGACCCAAACCTTTTGGAACTGGGTCAGACCTGACCCTTATTACCGCCAGTCTGTGGGCACATTATAACATCTTATGGTGGCATTGTAATTTTCTCCAATTTGCTGACGAACACTAATTATCCAGATAATTCAGCCTGACTCTCTGCTCTTGACCATAGCAAATCTCCCTGCAGTTCCTCAAAGCTCTGTTTGTTCCCCATTTCATCTCTTGTTTTAAACCCCTCACTGTTCTGAGTGCCTTTTATTTAAAGAGAAATTGGATACCTATTGCGTAAATTTCTGCAGGGAGTCCTTTAATGTAGACTGTTGCAATTTTCTCCAGGAATATGCTAATAATTACAATGGCTAGGGACCTGGACTTTTGTTATCTACAGAGGAAGAATTGTGTGAGAAAAAGAGAAAAATCTCAACTCTCTATACCACTGAAAAGAAGAAAAAAAAAGAACAAAGTAATAAAGGAGGAAGGTAAACAAAGTCATTTGGTAAAATGCAGGCTGGAATTAGATGCTTAGAAGTGGTAACTGTGGCCACTGGTCTTTGTGTAGGATCTGAGGAAAAGTCAAGCACGAAGGGAGAATGGTGAACTTGGGTCCCATAGGGCAGCAGGCTGAGTTCTGGCCTCCGTAGTCATGGCAACAGAACATCCCCTTGTGCTCCTGGGGAGTAGAAATGGGCCCCACTCAAGTCCTCTGTCGCCTCTGATAGAGACACGGGTGCCTGAATGGCAACTTCACAATCCTGAGTTTCTGGTTACAATTGATTTAAGGGAGCTCTGACTTTTTTTCCTTGTTTTTGTTTAAAAAACAACTTTTTGAAATAAATTACATCGGTATGCTTCAGAGAAAAGTTTCTGGGAAATAAATATGGTTATCTTGGAACCCAATTTGCGTTGAAGTGAAGTTGCATTCCCACAGAGTTTGGTCACAGCACAGTTCTGTCCTCAGGTTATTCACGAAGTGGATTATTTAAGGTGACCAGGGGTCTTCTACTTTTATTACCAAGCAGCTTTTGGTGGTCACAGACTGACCAGGTCTGACCCTTTATCACAAAGTTCTGAACACGCAGTCACTCTGTAAGCTTGTTTCTACCAAGATGAAGGGAAAAAAGAGAGTCCTTTTTAAAATTCCTATAGGAGCAAGGAGGCAAAAGAATTATTTCCACATACTGATGTGAAAATCAAAGCACCGGAACCGAGAAGGAATTTGCCCATCATGGGACCAAAAATCAAGTCCCAGCAGGAACCAAGACCCCTAAATTCTTTGCTTGTTTTTCTAAGTCAGGCTCCCGACACTCTTGTTTAAAAGTGATTGCTTTAAGGTTTTCTTCTAAGGCAAAGGTATTAAGAAAGTCTGCCAACTAAAAAGGATCATTAATTCACTTCAATTAAAATAAGAATAAAACCAATACCCAGCAGTACTTTTTAAAGTTTCAAAGAAGGGAAAGTTCTCAAAAGCAACCTAATAATGATAGTAATTGTAATATTATTAATAATAATAAAACCAACATTTATTGAACTATGCATATGTTCTAAGCACTTTATGTGAATTATCTTATTTATTTATTTCTACTTTGCTGATGAGAAAACACAGAGAGTTCAAAGATCTTCCCAAAGTTATGTAGCTAGTAATTGGCAGAGTCAGAATTTAAACCTGGGCTATCTGACACCTGTGTCTGAGTTTCTGATCACTCCACTGCGCTCTGCTATGCTTCTATAGCACAATTTAAAATATATATACAAGATTTATATGTTATAGAATAATGAAATGCTTAAAAGTTATTTAAAAATCTACTAGTTGTATCACTGTATACGCAGCAGAACCACTAACTACTGCCCTTTGCTGGGCTCCGACTGTGCGTCAGGTCCTCTGCTGGGCACTGCATACATTATCTCCTTTCCTCACCACCAACCTGCAGTGAAAAAAATATTATCCCTTACTTTATATATGAAGAAATGAAGCCCAGAAATTTTTTAATCACTTGCCCAGGGTTATATTTCAACAACAGGCTGAGCTGGAGTGAACCCAAGTGTGCATGATTGCAAAGCATCCGTTTTATCCATGCTGCCATGCTGTTTTTTCAAGTTGTTTTTGAGGTGTAGCTTTAGTGTTACCAAAAATGTCTAGGGACCAAACCTCTCTTAGTCATTGACATTACTTTCCTAGTAAAGTTGTGAAAGAGATATAAGTATTAGAAATATTGTCTCCAGAATACCTGAAGTAAAAGACACAAATTGGCTGAGAAGGCAGTGGTCTGTCTTTCTAACTGAGGTTACCATTATTAGTTGATTAACTTGATTTTCGTTCTTTAATACTTGAATGAGTGAAAAATGAATGAATGAAGGCGGGAGCAAATGAGACAACCTGACATCTGTTGAATGTCTACTAGGCTGTAGGCACTGTGCCAGCTGATTTCATAGTCTGATTTTGTGTCCTTTCCACAAAAGTTCTGTAGTTAAGTGGCTCTTTCTATTATTGCTCTATTTAAGGATGAGGGATCTGAGGTTTAGCTAGGTTAAGCGAATTGCTCAGACTTTCAGCTAGTGAATGAGACAGTTGGAAATAGAGCCCGAAGGTCTTTGACTCCGAAGTTCAAGCTGTTCCATCCATGTTTAAATTTATCCTTTAAATTTTTTTAGAGGTGTTTAGATACAAAAGAACATTTTAGAAATATCTGTAAGGAATACAGAACAACCACATAAGTAGCAGCCAAATATTCATGCCCCAGATTCATAAATAAAATATTACCTTAAAGTGTAAATAACCTTGAGTGCCCTTCACATCTCATCCCTTACTTTCTACCTCAGAGGGATTCTTTATAGTTCTGTATTTCTCTATATTCCTAAATAATGCATTGTTTTGGAATACATGCTTTTGAATTTTAAATCAACTGAATCAAACTGTGTTTTTGTCTTACTTGCTCTCTTTGCTTGACGTTGTTCCTGAGATTATCCGTGTCATTGATTAACGTTGTATTTAATTTCCTCTCACTGTTGTATAATATTCCACTATAAAACTCTGCCATGATTTGTTTAGCCATTCTACTTTTGTTGAATATTTGTGGGTTTTTTCTGTTCTGTTTTTTGCTATTTCAAAAAGTGCTGACAAGAGCATGTGATACACATCTCCCAGAGTATATTTGGGAGTGTCATAGAGTCATAAGGTTTACACATTTTTGGTTTGTTAGATAATACCATATTATTTTCCCAAGATGATGGAGCAATTTATACTACAACTTATTCTGAGTAACATTGTGTAATTGTTTAGCTTCCTCTACCTCCTCAGCAATATGATATTGTTACACTTCAGTTTTTACTAGTATGATTGGCTTGAAATGGTATCTTATTGTAGTTTTAATTTGAATTTCCCTCATTATTGATAAGGTTGAGCATCTTTTTATCTATTTTTATTGGTACTTCCTCTTCTGTGAAGTACCTATTCATTTTTTATTTTTGCCCACTTTTGCTGTTGGATAATTTGCCTTTTTCTTATCAATTTGTAGGCCTTTTTATACATCTGGATATTAAATATTGTCATTTAATCTATTGCAAATAACTTCTTTCAGCTTACATAGTGATTTCACTCATTTATGTGGACTTTTGATGCATGGAAGTTATTAATTTTAATATATTCATATTTGCCAATCTTTCCTTTTATGCTTTGTACACAAATGCAATCTTCTTTAATCCAAAGTAACGAAAAGACTTTGCTCAAAGTTTTGTAGTTTTGACTTTTACATTTACATATTAAACCCAGATAGAGTTGATTTTTGTTTATGGTGTTACACAAGACTCCAATTAATTCATACTTTTCTGTGTAGATAACCAGTTGTTCCAACCTTATTTATTCTCAATCCATTTTTTTTTTCTCAAGGCTCTGAAATGCAAGTTCTGTATAAATCTAGTTTTCAATATATGTGTGGACATGTTTTTGGGCTCCCTATCCTGTTTCTCCAGTTCATCCCTTTCTGTGACAGCACTGTATTGTCTTAATTTTTACAGTTTATATGCTACTTGATACCCGGTAAGGTAAATCTAATTACTTTGCTCTTCTTAACAAATGTCTTACTATGCTTGTACCTTTGACCTTCCCCATAAATTTTAAAATCAGCTTGTCAAATTCCCTCAAAGTCTCTTGGTATTTTGACTAGAGTTGAATCACATCACTAGAGCAATTTGGTGAGAATTTACATCCTCAGGATATTATCTTTTTCTTATAAATTTTCAGACTGTGCCTGTGATATAGTTTTCTATTTACTTAGTCTTTAAAAAAATTTGCTTCAACATAATTTTCTCTACACAAATTTTGTACATGTATTGTTTGATTAATTCCTTGGTACTTTCTTTTTCTTTGAAGCCAATATAAAAGCTATATTTTAATAATTACCCCTTATAAATGTTTTTTGAGCATGTATTAAGTTACAATTGATTTTTTATCCTTTTTAAAATAAACTTTATTTTTAGAAAAATTTTCAGAAAAATTGGGAAGATAGTATAGAAAGTTTCCACAAATCTTACACCTAGTTTTCCCTATTATTAACTTCTTATATTAGTATACTGAATTTGTTGTAATCAATAAACCGATATTGATATGTTATTATTAACTAAAGTGCATACTTTATTCAAATTTCTCTAGTTTTTACCTAACGTCCTTCGTCTGTTCCAGGATCTCACCAGGATACCACATTACAATTAGTCACCATGTCTCCTTAGTCTCCCACTGGCTCTGACAGTTTCTAAGAGCCTCCTTGATTTGATGACCTTGACAATTTGAAGAGTACTGGTTAGGTATTTTGTAGAACCCTCTATTGGAATTTGTCTGTTTTTGTCATGACTATGGGTTTTGGGGAGGAAGACTGTAGAAATGAAGTGCTGTTTTTATTCTACTTTATCAAGAGTACACAATGTGGATGTTGACCTTGATTGCCTGGCTGAGGCAGTGTTGGTCAGATTTCACCACTGCAAAGGTACTCTCTGGTGCTCCCTTACCATACTGCACTCGTTAGAAGGAAATCACTATGTTCAGCCCAGCCTAAGGAGTGGGGCATCATGCTCCACTTTCTTCAGGGCTGAGTATCTACATGAATTATTTGGAATTCCTCTGCACAGGAGACTCTCTTCTCCCTCATTTATTTATTTATTAAATAACTTATTTCTATCAGCATACTTTGTGTTATAACCTGATACTACTTTATTCATATTGCTGCTAACATTGTTCCGTCTTTGGCCATTGAGAGCTCTTTCAGCTGGCTACTGTGTCCCCTTGACAGACACCATCAATTTGGACCTTTTTAATTCTTGAGCACTGCCATTACAATGGATGTTTTTATATATTGATTTTACATCCAGCTACTTTGCTAAAATCTTTTAGCAATGCAAATAATTTTCTTTTTTCACAACCATGTTATCTGCAAATAATGACAGGATTTCTTCCTTTCAAATTATTATAATTCTTATACTTTTTACTTAGTTCTTTTGCCTTGTTGCACTTAAGTAGGACCTTTAGTAGGATGCTGAGCTGAAGTTGTCACACTGAACATACTTGTCTTGTTTTGGATGGTATAGGGAATAAGTTCAACATTTCATCACTGAGTAGGATGTTTGCTATGATTTTTTTTTTTAAATACCCTTTATCAAGTTAAAGAAGTTTCCTCTCAGCCCTAGCATGCTGCCTTAGTTTGTTTGTCCCAGAAACAGACTCTGAAACAATGAATTAACTGTAGTAGTTTATTTGGGAAGTGATTTCAGGAAACACCATAAAGGGAGTGCTTAGTGAATTAGGAAGAGAAGGAAACCAATGACAGGTGCCTTATAAAGCCAGTTACTAGTGGGAGTCAACGTAAAACCCACTCCTTAGAGTTATTCAAACTGAGAGATGAGGGAGCTAGGAGTCCTTGGATGAGGGCTGCCAGAGAACGAGTAGAGGGGTAATTCTTCGGCGCTTCTGGTCTGCCTTATGGGCTACAAAGCTAGAGAAAGCCCTTAGACAGATGCTGGCAGGTGGAAGTCTGGCCTGAATGAGCTGAAGTGAGTGTAAGGGCACCTGAGCACCAGCAGCAGCTGCTACACTTGCAAAGATGCTTCTGTTCCATTGTCTCGTTACAAATCGATGTCAGATTTATCCAATACATTGTATCTATTGACAGCCATTTGATTTTTCTGCTCTAATCTGATATTATTATGACTACTAATAATATATTATTGTTTTATATTATATTCTTAATAATTGGTTTTTGAATGTTAAATGACCTTGCATTCTTGGGATAAATCCAACTTACCAATGTTTTCTTTAGGATTCGTGCATCTCTGTTCAGGGAATGAGATTGGCCTGTAATTTTCCTTTTTCATATTGCCTTTATCAGGTTTTGGTTACAAGTCTGTAGCAAATCTCATGAGCAAATATTGTGAGTTTGGATTTGATTTATTCTAAGATCATGCTCTTTCTACCACATCATTGGTGTTTTTCTTATGCCCTGGGGACAGTAACACGTAGAATTACAATGAGTTAACATGACATTGGGATATTGGCAATAGAAAATTCTGTGTAATCTGGAGTCATCATAAGTTTGTCACCCCCAACAGCATTGATAATTAGGAATAAGAGAACAAATATAGGTGTTAATTTAAAAAATGATCTGATAAATCCTATTTTTTTCTTCTTTAACAATTTGGTTTTGCTTTAGAGTTCTCTCCCCAGAAAATACCTCAATTTTGTTAAGCATCATTTTTCAAATCTTTGGGAGACAGCTTTATTTCTCTACTTCCTCCAATCCCAAACTAATAACATCACTCATCCTCTCTAATTATTATAGTATTTGTGAAGTTATCTTGTGTAGAACTGTGTAAGAGCCAAATGGACCTATACCAGAAAACTTTATAAGTCAGTGTGTGTTATCCTGAAGTTTGGCATCACATCATCTGCTCTGTGTCTCTACATTAAACAACACCATTTAGAAAACTGTATATATTTCTAATTGTATAAAAATCATACACATTTTTCAAGGATAACACTGTAAGTCAGGATGTGGGGCTCACATATTGCACACATATTCTGTCATCTGTCTTTGTAGTCATAATTATCTTACTCAGTTTAATATTTTTTGAATTAAAAACTCTAAATGGGCTTTATTTTAGATCCCATTGTTACCTTAACCAAACTAAAAGATGACCTTGACAAAAATTAGTGCTTTTTGAAATTAAATACAGAGTTTTCTTGCCACCGTTTTTTATCTTCTTTGGCATGTTGTGGACCTGAGTCTCAGAGACAGACCCCCCAGCCCCTAACTCCCACATTCGGCTGAACTGTTGACCTTCTTTCCTTAATGAGGAGTCCTGCACAGCCCAGGTGCCCACATGACCGTTTGCTTTAATAGTGCTTGTCTTAATTTTCCCTCTTAGACCCCTTTCCTCTAGTCTAATTTTACCAAGTTGTCTAGATCTATACCCCACATACAGGCTAGCCCTGGACACATTTGTGAAAATGCCAAAGCCTGAATTACTCTCCTTTTTATTTGCTCTGTTCCTCCAGCCTCTTACTTCTTGACTCTTCTCTTTCCTGATTATCCTTTTCCAGTGCCTTTAGATTGAGATATTTTTCAATCAAATATATTTTACAGTGTTAAGATATTTTTCATAAATTCCTAGTTACTTCACTCCCACTTCACCCTCTCCCTGCATTTGAAATTCACAAAAGATCAAAGCTTTAAGCTAAAGCTATGCAGATATGCGTGTATTCTATCTTGTGACCTAAGGTTCTTCAAATATTTATTTTATGGTACCTTGGGGTTGCATCCTAAATTATTACACATTTGGCTGCTCAGCCCAAGCCTGAATGAGCAAGGGCCCCTACAACCCCAAATGCCCGTGACAGACTCAACCAGAGCCTCAAACTTCACTAAACATAGGCTACTGTTCAGTGGCAAACTATCCTGTAATCAGATCAACATTTGATATTTTGGACAATTGAAAGTAGTTTTCCTTCCTACTAATACCAAGATATAGACCAAAGGGAAAAAAAGGGTATCACATGGTCCAAGAGCCCAGTATCTCATAGAAGCAAGGGGACTATTTTACCTGGCAGCCTTATTGAGTCTCTCAGATACACAGAGGAGTTTTTCAAATTTTAGTGTATGTAAGAATCGACTCAAGACCTTATTTAAAATGCTAATTTCTGCTCATCTCTATATCGCCCATTAGAATTCAGCAACTATTGGCTGGGTCTCTGGAATCTGTGTTTCAACAAGTGCCCTGGGTGATTGTGAAGTGGGTGGTGCACCCAGCAGACTGGAGAAACCCCTACTGGTTGGTGAGAGAATGAGCAGAAGAGCAGCTCTCAAAGAATTGTCTGATGATTTATGGGCAGCAGGATTTATAGTAAGCAGGCTTTATCCTGATTTCGTTCAGCTTCTAGCTATTCTGGGCTGTGCAGCACAGAACAAATGGGCCTGACCCCCTGGGCATTGCTCCCCCAAGAATGCCCTGGCAACAACTCTGTCCTTGGCTGTAGAGAAAAGAGGGAGCTTGAGGAAGAGGTTAGCCAGATCTCACTATATCATGGTTCCCTTTCCACCCCAACTGGAGTGGACTACAATCCACTTCCGATGCCAGCCACTCGAGGTCAGTGCAGACCCCACAAATTAGGGGCTCAGTCCTCCACAAGGCTGCCCTCACTTCAGATGCCAGCCACAAATGGAGCCCCCAGGCCACTCACACTTCTGATTGACTGGATATAAATTCAGCGGTTCCTACTGGTTTGATTCAAACCTCAGGTTTGATAATTCCCTAGAAAGACTCACAGAACTCACTGAAAGTGCTATACTTACTATTAGAGTTTTATTATAAAGGATACACATAGGGTGAGGTCTGGGATGGTCCAGGACACAGACCTTCTGTGATCTCTCCATGTGGAATCAGGGCATGTCACCCTCTCAACACATCAGCATATTCACCAGTCAGGAAGCTCCATGAACTTTGGTGTCCAGAGATTTAATTGGGCTTTCATTATGTAGGCAAGATTGTTTAAATCATTGACTGTGTGACTGAACTCAATTTCTGTCCCCCCTCCCCTCCCTGGAGGTAGAGCTGACCCAAGTTCCAACCCTTTAATATGGTCACCTCTGTCTGGTGACCAGCCCCCACCCTGAAGCTATAGGGGGGCCCACCACGAATCACTCATTAGCATAACAAAGATGCCCCTATCATTCTAGAAATTCTAAAGCTCTGTGAAAGCTCTGTACCAGGAAGTTGGGACAGAGACCAGATATATTCTTCATCATACCACAGTCATGAAAGGCAAAGATGTGTGCATACAGGTGTGTACCTCAGTGTGCACTGTACATCCTGCTAGAGTCTGGAAACAGAAACAAAATTGATGGAAAGGGAGTTGGAGCATCCTCTCGGGTGCAATGCATCTAAGGTGTAAAGTCTGAGAGCTTCTTGACAAGCATTCTAACAAATAGACCCTTTCACCTTGAGAAAGGCTTACAGAGTTCCTGCAAGCACCCTCCTCCTGCTTCCCCTTTTCCTCTTCTTTTCCTTTTTTCTTGTTTTTTTTTTTCCCTTCCCTATTTGGCTTTTTCTTCAGTACCATAATTGGTTAAACCCGAGTGAAAAACTGCATGAGCCCATTAGGACCTTAATCACCTGTTAAAGATGAGAACATCCAGTGAGGGATAACAGCATTTCATCCTCTGAGGGAAACTAATTGAAATTTCTCTTTTGAATGCATGCCAGAGGGGGTTGGGTGAGGACGTCAAACACAGAACCCCAGACTCAGACATCAGCAATGTTAATAGGCTTAAGAACAAGTTAGAAGACAGAGGCCGCCCAGTGACGGGAAGGAGAAGTTCAAGTCCAGTTCAGTGCTTTGCTTTCCTCCTGAGCTGAGGCCTGTGTGTTATGAATTTTTAGAATAAAAAGAACTATCTAAATGCAGAGAAACGTTATCATAATTCTTTTGGCACAGAAATATTTTTAGCTAATGTTATTTTAATAAGAGCTGCTGTCAAGAAGGAAAAGGCAAATCATTTAAAGCAAAAGTTTGTTCTGATGTTCTATGATTTAATGCTCCCCTGCCTGTTCTGCTGGATATTTCAAAGTCTCTTAAGTAGGCTGTGAGGGGAGCAAGCCTGTTATTCAGTCTCAGGGATAATTTTGAGCAGTTCTCTGTGCCAGACGTTGTGCTTACTATTGCAGGGAATGGGGGAAGATAAAGGGACAGTCTCTGTCCTCAAGGAGCTTACAGTTTAGGGAGGTGGAGAGCCAGGGATTTGGACAACTAACAAAAGTAGTAGTCAGAATGAGATTTGAGTGCAAGAAAATTATGTGGGTGCAAAAAACAGAGCTTAGATAATTCCAAAGAGAGATGCAGAAACACCGCTTCCTGGGAAGGTACACTTGAGCAGGTCCTAAGAAGGATGTGTAGAATCACCATCAGGTTACGGAAGAAAGGGCATTCCAGGCCAAGGAAAAAGCCTCAACAAAGGCAGGGAATCCTGAAAATGCATAAAATAAAAAATGTAATTGTCACGAAGTCTTGCCACATAAATAAATTTGATAAAACCGCATACTTTAGAGAACTCTACAGAGAAATTTTTGGGGTTGGAAGTGCTTTCTTTTCACTTTTTTTTTTTTAAATAACCATGGTTCTCCACATGTTGTCCCTAGACCATCAGCATCAGAATCAACTGGGAACATTTTAGAAATGTAAACTCTCAGACCTCATTCCAGCCCTACCACACCATAATCTCTCGGGTTGGATCCAGCAAACTGTGTTTTGACAAGCTCTCCATGTGACTCGGATGCACAATAAGGTTTGAGAACCACATGGCACAACTCAGTCATTGTTTTCCCTCTTTCTGGTCAATTCTTCTTTCCCTGATCACATGGCTATTAAAATTCTTCCTCCTCACCTTATGTTTCCAATCTACTTCTACCGTTCTTTCTTTTAGCAGATGACTTACTGTGCAGAGATGTTACCAGGAAGGAACAGCTTTTCTCACAATCCACAATTAAATCATCTTTAAGTGCCCTTCTTCACCTCCTTTCTCTTGTGTTTCACAGGAAGAAGCTCTGCTCCTTCTCTACAAATCTAATGGGTCCTTTCACTGTGTCTTGGAGTTCATTCCTTCCCCCAAGCCACCCAGTCCTTGCCGCCTCAGCCATCCCCTCTCTCTCATACATCTTCTGTCTCCTCTTCTTTTGTCCTAATTCTCTCTGCTTGTGAATGTGGTCAATCTCCAAAGAAATGAATAATTTAAAAAAATCATATGCTACAAAAATTTTCCCTTGACTCCATCTTCCTTAAAAACTGTCATTCTCTCTTTCTTCAGCTTTGATTGTCAAACTCCCCAAACTCAGTAAAATAAAATTGATGCCAAAATACAATGATAAATATTTCATTCTAATTCTACTTGAGATTTCTATATTCTTTGATTGTTTTGAATGCGTCTTGCATTTAAATTTGGTCCTCCATTGATCTCTGGACCCTTACTGACCCCTGAATCTACATTTCTGACTCTTCTGCTGCTCTTCTGGCTCTTGCTTCTCTGTCCCTTAAGGTCTGTTCCAGCTGTTTTAAATGACCCCTTGACTGTTACTGGTAACTTACATGGGATCAACTATTGACTATATGTTTTTTACTATCAAATCTATGGTTAAATTTCTAACCACCATCCTGAAACTCTAATTATAGTTGTCAATTAGACATTTATATATCAAAACTGGATTTTTTTAATCCCCTTAAACTCATTTTTAAATCTTAGTTCCTGGGAACTACTTAGTATATCAAGCCAAAAACTTGGGACTTATTTCAATACTTTTATTTCTTCCAAACTCCATATTTGTTTTCTTCCCAAAGGCCATAAATTCAACCTCATCAATGGTTTAAATTGTACCTTATTCAGTTGCATATCTGGTAACATGATACCTTGCTGAACAACCCTCCTGCTTTTAAAAAACCCTTCTTCTATAAAAAGACTAGAACATACACTCACACACACACATAATCACACAGAGCGCCATGATCAAAAGTCAGAAAAAAATGGGGACTTCAGATACTGGACTTACTAAAAGCAGAATATAAGAAAAAATATTTACTGTATAATATGTATTTAACATGTCTAAAGATATAAAATTGTAGATTCAAAACTACAAATAAAAAGCAAGAGACTGTAACATTACTAAGTAGATTTCAAAAAGAACCAAATAGAACTTCTATAAATGAAATATATAATTGAAATTAAAACCTCACTAAAAAGATTAAACAGAAGACTAGGCACTGCTAAAGAGAGAATTAGAGAAGTGGAAAATAGTTCTGAGGAAATTCTCAAGACTGAAACAGAGAAAAAGAAAGAAAATATAAAAAAGAGATTAAAAGATTGAAAGAAATAGAGAAGCCTATTTTATGTCTAATTGATCTCCAGAAGGAGAAGAGAGATAAAATGGGGACTATGCAATATTCCAAGAGAGGAAAGTCTGGAATATTTAAGAATTGATTAAAACTTCTAATCCTTAGATTCAAAGAACTTAAAAATCATAAAGTGTACAAATAAGAAACCTACACCTAAATATAATGATATACTAAACAGAAAGACAAAGATATGATCTTAATAACAGTCAGAAGGGAAAGATAAATTAACTCAAGAGGAAGAATTAGAGTGACATTTGATTCTCAGTGAAAATAAGGCCAAGTTCAAAGTCTCGAATCAAGTGTAAGTGTACCTCTCTCCCTCACTGGTACAGCTGCATTTATTCCTTCATCATTTCTCACCTGATTTATTGTATATACTTCCAGCCTCTTATTCTCCCTCCTTACATTGCATTCCAGCTTGCTGCCCATTACATTGTTCCCACTTCCTCTAAAAGAACCCATTAAAATGTCATCATGCCACTCTTCTGCTTAACTTTTCTGTTGGTTCCCTATTGCAAACATGATTAGTTGCAGATTGTTCACTTAAGCATTCAAGGCCCTTTCCAAATGATTTCTGTAGACTTTTCTCCTTTCACAGTTTTCTCCAGTTCCTCTGGGCCCCTAGATGCTCACTGAACTTCTCACCAGACCCTGAATTTGCAGACTCTTTCATGCCGTTGAAAATGCAGTCCTTTCTATAAAGTCTTCCTCCAAGTCCTCTAAAGCTACACTTCCTTCCTTGCCCTTAAGCCTCTATATTAATCTGCTTGGGCTGCTATAACAAAATACTACGGACTGGGTGGCTTGAACAACAGAAATTTATTTTCTTACAGTTCTGGAGGTTGGAAGTCTAAGATCAAGGTGCCAGCAGCATTGGTTTCTAAGGTGTCTCTCCTTGGTGTGGAGATGGCTGCCTTCTTGCTGTATTCTTACATGGTTTTTTTCTCTGTGCATGGGCACTCACGGTGTGTCTTCCTCTTGTTATAAGGTCACCACTTCTATTGGATTACAGTCCCACTTTTTTTGACTTCATTTAATTTTAATTACCTCCTTAAAGGTCCTATCTCTGGGCGGTGGGGAGGGGGCGGGGGGCGGGATATGGGTACACAATTCAGTCCATGACAGTCTCCCCTTATCTTTTAGGATCCAAGTTCTCTGAAATATCTTCCTCTGAATGCTTTCCTGAAGACCGTTAGCACTGTTCTATTCTGCCCTGTACCTCACAGAACATTTTTCATAACAGAGTGATTGTACCTATAACAGCAAGTCATAGTACGCATGTGTGGATCTCAGGAGCTGTATGCTCTTTGGGGACAAGGACCGTATTCCCTTCCAGTTTGAATACACAGAATCTAGAATGCCTAGCTTATAAAAGTACTCAATAAAAGTGAAACTAATGGATAAAAAAATACATTCAAGACTCTAAAGAATTAATTTGGTCTATTGCAGTGGTGTTTATAGTTCAAAGCACCACCCTCCTTTAGGCAAAACAACTCTATCAATATATGTTACCTTCTTCAAAAGTGATTAAAATTTACCATCCCTGTATGCAAACCTACCAAATCTCTGGTTCCCATGGTAACTGGATAACTTGCACATTAGGTATGTAGACACTGCTCTAAAGGGGTGGGGGTGGTGGTGGTGAGTAGAAGTAACTTCCGTAGGAAGCACATTCTCTGTTTCTCATACATAATGCATGGAGATTATGAAGGACTTTCCCCCTTAAGATGAGGTAGCTATAAGTACAGTTGTAGTTGTTGCCTTTTAGGATGTGCTTGCCTCTAATATACCCTAAGTAGCCTTCCAAAGTAGCTTTTCATCTTGCATATGTCCTTCTTCCATTCTGTGATCCTTGATCTTTTTATTGTTGGTAGGATTGCAGATCAAGATGAAAGAAATTTGGGGGTCACTAGTATTTTATTTCTTCAGGAGATTCTGCAAAGATACAATTTAGCTTTTAGAGCAGTCAGAGTTTTGGAAAGTGAGTTCCATTAGAAGAGATTGTTTTATATCTTGAGAGTTGGGGAAGACTACCTGTAACTAACAAAGATCCTCCTCATTTCCATTGTCACTATGACAAATACGAAATTAACAGGAGCCTACAATAGCCTGTTTTAAAAGACAGGTTTTATCATTATTCAGATATAATGAGGCCAACAGATTATCAGACAATTGCCATTGAAAAGGTAAGTTGTTATTCACAGTTCCCAAGAGGAGGGGGCATGCCATGGCATGGGGGACCACAGAAGGCAGTACCAGGTTCCAACAGGAGGCAGAAGGAGTGAGAGGAAAATGTGGGCAAGAGCCTTCTTATTATTTCTGTGGGGAGAAACAGGTGTGGTACGGTATGCAGGCTTAGGCTTGGCTAATTTGAATAATTTCAGGAGGCTCTGGGGCATAGGGACGGTCCTTGGTTGTCTGGTACCTGGCCCTTGGATGATTAAGGCAGGTGGGTAGTAGCCCTGAGCGTGAGAGCCTGATAGAGGAGGTGGTTGGGGGTGTGGACTCTGGATTAGTTGGCTTGTGTCTGAAAGGTGGGCTCACAGGCAAGTTATTTACTATTTCTAGGAATTGACTAGCCCTGGGAGGTAGAGTCACTCCAGGGTCAGCAAGGCCCCAGATGTCAAAGTATCAAAATAAAAAGACACACTTTATACACAACCCATGAAACTCAAACCCAAATTCACTTAGGAAGTTTTCAACCTTTGTCAGAGAGAAAATGAAAGATGAAGGAAATGGGCAGAATGAGGTATAGTGGGGTGGACAATAAAGTAAACATCCCTTCCAAAAAAAGTTGCATTTCTATCTTCAAAAAAATAGTTAGTAAAACTCAGTGGATATATCTGCTATAGATGGCAACAGCAGCCACCCCATTAACCCAGCTAATGCTGTTAGTTAAGACATCAGCTTCTGTGCGTGATCTCCTTTAACTTTATAAGAAAATAGCTGCTATAATACCTTGCAGCTTTTGCTTCCTCTGGACATGAATATTAGGAAATCCTGATTTTTTTTTATTAAAGAATAAACTGAAACACCAAAAGGTAATGTCCTGGTAGGAGTTTAGTAGAATAATGAATGAGTAGATACAGCTCACCTTGGACCGTCACTTGACTTGAGGAGGGTGATTTTCACATTTCCATTCCATGCAGTCCTTTCTGGGCTGCTATATTTCTTCTCTGCTATACGTCCCGTTGGCACCCTGTAAAGCAGCTTCTTATCTAATTTTTCTGCTCACTCGATGCTGCCGAGAAAATACATTGCACATCCTCCTTGCATGTGCTGCCTTGAATTATCTTTCCATTTTACCACTTGCTGGAAGAGCTGCCTCTCGGCAGTGCCCCAATTCCCCTGGGAAAGACATCCATCAACACAGACCTGTTTTTCCCCTTAGGTGCTTGTCCATTTTGGTGCCTCTTATTAAGCCTCATAGGTTCCTATTCATCAAAATCATGCCAAGGAAGCCTTGAATTCTTTCTGAGGTGCATATTCAGCAGAATGCCAAGGAAGAGCACACACACAGAGAGAAAGCATTGAAAGAATGTGCAAATTAGCCTACCTATTTTTATTCAAAAGATCCAAAAATGCAAAGACATGGAATGGAGTTTTAAATAAAACTCATTCCTGACTTATTAGAAGCTCCTTGCCTACCCTCCTCTGTCATTAACTGTCTAAGGAAGCAGGGAAGTTAGTGACCAAGATATAAAATTAGCAATATCCTAAGGGTTGTGATTCGGCAGGGAAGGACACATGAACTTTTGTTTACCTATCTATCCCTATCTATCTATCTATCTATCTATCTATCTATCTATCTATCTGCCTAACTACCTACCTATCTCTACAGAATGCCTAACATGTTTGAAATAAACGTGAATAGAAAAATGTCACTTATCATCTTAAAGAATGTTAAAAGTAAAGAATGCTGAGATGGGAATCATGTGACCTGAGTCCACCTTAGAAATCACTTTGGATTTGAGTAGATGTCCAATGTAATAGGTTACCTGGGAACTGAACTGTAATTAGGTTAGGAAGATGTTAATGATTAGACTATTTTTAGAAGAAATAATGACCTGGCGATGAGGACATGTAACTGCAACTCCATAGTGCCTGGAGAGGGTCGTGGTCATTGATGGGAAGCCTGAAGACAAGATGCTTCTCCTGAGGGGAAAAGTAATAAATACGTTTGGCCTGTTAAAGAACAAGGGCACGGAGGCATGGAGTCACCTTCTAGGAGCTGTGGATGTACATGAGTGTGTGTTTAATCTCTTTGCAGAATATGCTGACCTTCACTGGAGGCTCAACTGAGGCAGGAAGCAGAGAGTTGTGTGCCAGGACAGATATGCCTAATTCAGATGCTCATCATGTGCAAAGTTCAAAAGTCACTGGGCTTAATGGTTGGCATAAGAACGTTTTTTACCTAAAGTGGAAGAGTGGCATCAGACTATGGGCCAGAAGGACTGTAGTTCTCCAGGGAACAAAGGAATTGAGAGAGGAAGAGAGTTTCAAGTGGAAAAATAGGTGGGTGTAATCTTAGCTTTCTCTTTGGGCAAAGTTTGAAGATTGCTTTCTGTAGCTAATACTCTCTTTGTCCATAGAACGTTACCTTGATAAATGAGGTGACAAGCATTGGTAGTGGTGACCAGGCTTCCTTTTGAGTGACTAAGTAAGAGAAGCATAGGGAATGCACCTGGAGTCCATGTTGCTGGTCACTAGTTCTCCAGGGAGATCAGCTGGGACAAAAGAGAAGCAAATCTGTCAGGATTTTTTTTCTTTTTTTCCATTTTGAGGTAACCTGGTTTTTCTAGAATTAGTTTTCTGGCTGTGTGGTTTTGAGATGATGCTCTCTCCATTATGTTCTTATAAATAGCACTGGATATTGGCATCACAAGAAACCAGCTGCAGATGCCAGGGAATCATTGAAGGTGGCCTCTGCCTGGATCCACCTGATTTTCCTCAGCTCAGCCATGGGCTAGGCTTTCTGAAAACACATATGCTGTAATTATTTAGGTCACTCAGAAGTGAATATAATATTTGCAAATAACGGGGCTACGAGACGAGATGTGACATTCTAAAATGGAGTCAAAAAGGAAGGGTTGGTAGAGGCTGTTTAGTTGATTACATTCATACAAGTTTAAAGGATTAATGCTAGAATGTGTATGGTATCCTGCCTATCCAGAACATAGTCTGTGCTCCAAGATTATTTTGCTCAGTTGTAATGAACTGTGGATTTAAAATTCCTAAACTTGCATTATATTGCACTAGATAAAATGGGTGAGAAAGAGACATTGACAGAAAGGCCTTGAAAGTTAGGGAAATGATCCTGGGGAATAAACTTCCTTTTTATTTCCTCCAATTTATGCTAGTGGGAAGTTACCTAAGAAGAGTGGCACCTGATGGTGCCTTGGGGGGCAGAGTGGCACTGGATCTCTGATTCACTTCAGGTGCACATTCAAATCTCCCCCCATTGTCTCCTGACTAACGTCACAGGATTCTCAACAAACATCTTATAATTAGTGCTTTTCAAAATAGGGAAAAGATGGGCATAAGCTTGGCTCTCTCTTTGGGCAAAGTTGGCAGATTGCTTTCTATACCTAATCCTCTCTTTCTTTATAGAATTTAACCTTGATAAACAAAGTAGCATTCTTCTGTACTCCAGGGAGAAAAAAAATTTGCTGTCTGAGAACCAGAGATCATTCTGCCTTCTGGCATTTTCCCTACTCCCGTCAAATGGCCTCTTGTTCTGAACAGTTTGTTTCACTATCAGCCATGTGAGTGGACTAGAAGTCAGGAGGCCACAACCAACGAGCTGCATGAACCCGCTTTCTCAGAGCTTCTGCTTTCTCATCTCTTCAAGGTGGACTCATCCCTTAGGTTTCGAGTTATCCCAAAGCTTCCTAGCAGCTCGAAAGTTATAACCCCACGTTTCTGTGGAATCTAATTGCAGAAGTTTTTCAAGTATGTTCTCTCAGAGAAGTGCCAGAATTAGAGGGGTAATACTAGACCATTTACTTTTTAGGTGGAGTCACTTTTATGAAAGGGATTATAACAAAGATTTGCCATTTCAGTCCACTGACTTTCATAAGAGTGGCTGAAAAAGAATTTCTTGCTCCCAGTCTTTTCAACTGTGTCTTTTTGGAGGGAAGCAAGGTTTTTTGCAAAAAAATTGTTGATCAAAGCATGTCCATAGAATCTTATTTTAGGACAACTTTTGAGGCTGTAGGTCACTGGAAGAAGACATGAAGGTTTCCTATTGAATGTGAATCTGTTGCTCTGGTGAATGTGTGTAAGTGTGTGTTTGTGTGTTAATCCATTTGCAGATGGAGTTGTTTAGAATACTGCTGCTTATCTAAGTGATAATCTCTCTATGGGATTTGCAAAGCTTGGAAACCAAGGACTAGCTTTTTAAATAGGTGTTTTATAAAAAGTTGATACAGGCCTAGACACACAGAGGTTTGACACAAACCCTGCAGTTGCCTTTCAGACAGCCTCCGTGCACATTCACATGCACACATGCAGACTCCAGAGGGAACCCTGCTCCCCGAGGTCAGAATTAATTTCAAGAATGCAGATTTTTAATTTGTCTTTCAGTAAGCAGCCCAGCTCTCGAGTGGATATCTGGACAGGGGGAACACACCACCTTCCCATCCCCGGCTGGTTGGCAACACACTAGAAGCAATGAGAAAAATGAATCCAAAAGAAAGAGAAGGAGCCACAGGGCTTCTGGATTTCCAAATCCACTCAGGCTCCCAGATAGCATGTTTTGATAAAGAGCCTCAGGAGACCAATAGATGCTGTGTTTTCACTCTGATTTGTGAGATTTTCCTGTTGGCTTGCTTTTGCTTTTTGTTTTGAGTTTTGCTTTTTCATTGTAGAGAGTTTTGCTCTTGTCTGAGAAAACTAAGGCATAAAACTTCTAGGAATTTAACATTGAGGCTTGAGATCAAGGAAAGGGCAAAAATTTAGCAGGCAAAACGCAGGTCTGAAAATACAGTTTTGACTTAGAAAAATACAACAAGGCAGGAAAACATTTTGAAAGAGAAAATGTTTTGTCTGTTTTCTTCGGAACTACCTTATATCACCTTCCAAATTATAATCCTCTCATTTGAAAATGGATTTTTATTTAAATCAGTGTTTGTTTATATCAAATTACACTTGCATGTAGTTCAAGGATCCAAATTAGTTCTTTCTGCAAGGCTTGTCACATAAAACAGCATTCTGACTTTCTCGTCTTTCTTTCCCCAAAAGCAACAACTTTCAGCTCTTCAAATGATGATCTTTGAATTTACCCACATATCTCTGAACAACATGCACATACTTCTGCTTCTTGATTTTTCAGTTGCAGATGTTATCAATTAACTCTCCACTACAAAACATTAGCCCTCTTTTACCATTTCCTCACCCCAGGTACACACATACATTACGTACTTCCTGTTCACACATTCTCCTAATACATTTGCATTATAATTTTGGTTACAGTATTCAGTGTTTATATTATGACTGGGCAACCACTCTTTACAGCTGAACCATGATTGCCTTTATTTTCCTCCACACCATATTTTTTTCCCCTGGAGTTAATAATTATTTTGCTTTTTTTTTGCTTTTGCTTCGTTTCCTATTTTTTTTTTAATTAAAAATTAACCTTTAGTCTCTCATCCAGTGGTAAATCTCTACACAATATGTTCAACACATTAGGTGTTCTATGAATTTCATATATTTGAAGAAATCTCTCCTGGAGTTTTCTCATCTGCTCTTATGTGATTGATATACAGTTTTCATTGTGACATCTCTCTTCATTATTATCCTAGTAGTTTCCTTTGCTTTTCTTTGTGTTGGATTTCCCATTTTCCTGGATCCCATCTCCTTTCTTTTTTGATTATTTGCTTAATGGATATATTTTCCAGTAGCTTCTCAAGAAAGAGTGCATTGGAGGTAAATTTTGGGGACAATTTTCATGCATGTCTAAAAATAGCTTTATTCTACCCTCACATTTAGATGGTAGCTTGGCTGAGTATAGCATTTTAGATTGAGAATCATTTGAGAGTGTAAGAATTAGTTTTTTTGTTTGTTTGTTTTGTTTTTTTTAAATTTTTTGTTTATTGCAGTAAGAATTAGTTTTTTTTAAAAGCAAAACAATATCCAGATGTAATAGTCAGCTTGTGCTAAAATAGGCTGCAGTAACAAACAACTCCCCAAATCTCAGTCATTTACAAAAATGATAGCTTATTTCTCACTCACTTTTTATGCTGTCAGCTATAAGTCATCTGTAATTAGGTTCCATGGGCCTTCTCACTACAAGATCTGGGAGGGAGTAGAGTTCCTATCTGAGTCATGCCATTCTTGGGGCAAGGAAAAGAGTAAAAAGGTTGGCAGGATCATATCACTCTTAAAACTTTTGGTCAAATGTCATTGGCTAAAGAATGTCTATATCAAGCCTGGCAGTGGAGTGGAGAATTACATTTCACTAATGCACAAAGATGTTGTAAGTTATATGGCAACTGGAGGGGATTTATTATCCTCCTACAGGGAGAGGAGTAAATAATTATAAAACATATTTCAATCAAACAGATAAAGTTAATATTAGGGTAACACTTATATTTGTCTTCATAGAGGACTTTTTATAGCCTGTTTTTCTAAGAGGTTTTTAAAGAATAATAACATGAGTAGAAACTCATATTTAACATCTTCCATTTATTCGCTTGTATTTTAGTCTTTCACTGCTTTGATTATGGTTAGAACATGTTGATGTTTGCTACCACTCAGTCATAGAAATACAGTTTCAAAGTTAGAATGGCATGCAGGGGCCATTTGGTATAAACCATTGGTGAGGTACAAATTACTAGATTGTAAACCCTGGCTCTGTCACTTAAAATCCCTAAATTAAATTATATGTTGGAGTTTAGATTACTCATATGTAAAACAAGAATACTGAGAGTTGATTCACCAGGCTGTTTTGAGAATTAAAGACTATAATATATTCAAAGAAACATAGCCAGATATCTGGGTTATGTTAGGTATTCTCTTCATATTAGTTAAATGTGAGTTTCTTAGATTATGAATCACTATATAAATTTCAGGTGTACATCATTATACTTCTGTTTCTGCATGGATTACATCATGTTCTCATACAATGTTATAAACCAATATTACTGCAGTAAACAAACAAACAAACAAAAGATACATGCACCCCTGTGTTCATTGCAGTGTTATTCACAATAGCTAAGACTTGAAAGCAACCTAAGTGCCCATCAAGGGACGAATGGATAAAGAAGATGTGGTATATATACACAACGGAATACTACTCAGCCATAAGAAATGATGAAATCCAGCCATTTGTGACAACATGGATGGACATTGAGAGTATTATGCAAAGTGAAATAAGTCAGAGGGAGAAGGTCAAATACCATATGATCTCGCTAGTTAAGTAGTAGATAAGAACAACAAACAAACACACAGAGACAGAGATTGGATTGGTGGGGGTGGGGGACAAAAGAGATAATTAGGCACGTGTGTGTGGTGATGGATTGTAATTAGTATTTGGGTGGCGAACATGAGAACATGATGTAATCTATTCAGAAATAGAAGTATAATGATGTACACCCGAAATTTATACAATGTTATAAACCAATGTTACCACAATAAACAAACAAAAAAGATTATGAATCACTAGAAACTCAACTTTATAGACAGAGTAAGAAGTAAATACACATTAGCCCTAAATTTTACTTATTAGAGATGATATTTATTATCATTATCAGTAGGGTAAGATAATGCATTTTTACTTATAGTCAGCATGCTCTTTGTTAACTCACATAAGCACAGATTTCCAGAAAGATGAATCAACAGTTGAGTTAAAGGAAAGGCAAGGAATGCTACATTATGTTCAACCTGCTTCCAATTTCTATTTATATACATGGTTCTATGCCAATTGTTTGTGACCATTCGCACATGAGACATATTCATGGCTGTCTTATCATTGAGAGTAGACTATGAAAATTCCTACTATCTCACAACAGCCCCTTCTGGCTTCTAGCTTACTGTGTGTTTGGTTCTAGTGAGCAGCTTGAGAAAACTCCTAGGACGATGGAAGGTAAGTTTACTTAAATCAATCTGAGATGCAAGATGGTTCTTTTCAAACTGGTCTCATCATAGAATGTAAAGTTTGATTTTATTCTTGAAATCTGTAGAAGTCAGAGGAATTTTACTACTTTTGTGGAAATTTTTCCTCCAACAACTTTGATTTTACAAAACTCAAGTTTTGACCTCTGAATGTACTTTGGACTTATTGGAAAAGAAGCCCCTAGCTTAGTGCATATTGCCATCTTGGTAATACCAAAGGTAAATCATGTCTGGTAGTACACTAATGGCTATTTCTCCCCCTCAGTACTTTCCCCAAGAGAACTGTATTTCCTGGGTGGGAATGATGAAGCTGTTATTTACACTTCATAATTTCCACACAGTGCCGTCAATAGATCTAAACTCTATTTCTTGATACATGGGTTCCTCTCTCGTTTTCTCTGTTACTTTTTTTTTCCTAAGGAATTCATATTGGTCTCTATCTTCTCTTATAGCATTTGTTCCTATGTTTGAAATGACAGTAAATAATACAGAACTAGCAGCTGCATAAATACCATATTCAAGTCAGGATCAAAAATCCCTTACCCTCAACATTTTTCTTTCTAATACAAACCTAGACTTATAGTCCTTGGGGAAAAATTATGTTGGTGAAACCTAAAAATATATTAGCTCCTGATAAATGAATCTCCAAATCCTAGGATGTTTATTATTACTTAATATAAAATGCTGAAGATGGATATTTGTTTCTCGGCGTGTGAATAGACGGGCCTTAAATTGGCCCTCAAGGACTGTGGACTTTTGTTTTTCTCATAGGTTCCTACAGCTGCCATAACAAATGACCACAAACTGAGTGGCTTAAAACAATAAAAATTTATTCTTTTACAGCTCTGGAGGCCAGAAGCCTGAAATCAAGGTATTAGCGGGGCTGTGCTCCCTCTAGAGGCTCCAGGGGAGAATTCTTTCTTGCCTCTTCCAGCTCTTGGTAGCTGTTGGTGTATCTTAGCTTGTGGCCTCACCTCTCTCTGCTCCATCTTCGTATTATCTTCTCTTCTGTCTCCCTCAAAATTCCCCGGGCCTCCCTCTTATAAGGATAGGTGTGATTGCGTTTAAGGACCACCCAGATAAAACGGATAGCTCCTCCTCTCAAGATCTGTAACTTAATCACATCTTTTCCATACTGTGTAAGATACCATCACAGGTTCCAGGATTTGATGTGGATATCTTCTGGAGGGCCATTGTTCAGCCCATCACAGTTCTTATTCTATCTGCCCATGGTTCTAAAATCAAGTGAGATTTTTCTTTTAGGGGGGTAATAGCGACTTCCTGAACCTCTGGAGAACTCTCCCCAATAGATTCACAATATCCTCTGTTAGGAGATTCCCTTTATTCAAGTTCCGTGTGAGATCGTTGGTCTTCACTCTACCTCTGGCTCCTTCTCACTTGTCTTCTAACGTGGCCACGAAGGAATTTTCCTGATGCTCTGTCTCTTTTTCCACATTCAACAGTAAGTCAGTACATCAGTGGTCTTTATTCTAAGTACACACAGAGAGTTGGGGCCATCCCAGATTTAAAGGCTGGAGGTAGTACACGATTTGACATGTAATAGTGGATTATAGTCCCTCTGGGGATCTCCCAGGGATGATTCCCTTCTGTATTTGGTCGTTGAGGACTTGGCTGACTTCCTTTGGGGCTTAAAGGCTTTCACGTAAATGGTCTTGGTATTCAGGGGAGCTCACTGGAATCTGATTCCAGTTTTTGCCTTCTGGTCTCCATTTTTTAGGGATGAACAATGAAGGGGAATGCTTATTAGTAGGTATGAGGAAATAGAGAAGAGAAGAGTAATATTTATCCTTCTTTTCCATCACAATGTTTGGAACAAACTATTAGAACAATTGGGATATGTATCAGTACACTCTGATCTCTGTACCTGCAGTAACTGCCCCGAACATCAGTCCAGAACTAGAATGAGTTTTCTGATTCCCTTGTTGTGGGACTGAAGGACTGAGACCCTTGTGTGGAGACTGGACTTGGTTTAGGGCTGTCCGTTATTTTCCCAGGAATAACCACATCTGTAGTTTATTCCTCAATTCATAATAGCTTCCTGCTGATTCACCCTCTGCTCTCTCTTGCCAGACTCAGTCCTTCTTTACTCCTAACCACAAAATGAATTGTTTGTGCCCTGACTCATTGCTAGGAATAAGCCTGAAAGGGATTTAAAATGAAACCACTAAAACAAAGGTATGATCTCTAGTTGATTCACTCTTTATTTTTAGGGTGAAAATAAAGTGCAAAGCATAGTTTAATGCCCAGGTGGGTAGCCACATGTATCAACTTCTATGTCCACCTTCTGTCCTCTCTCTTTTTCATGCCTTGGTCACAAGGGAAATTGTAGAGTGTATATGGATGGATTATCATTTATCCTATAAAGATTATTCAAATTTTATGCCTATATACAGCCAGTCAGTACCATCTTTCACCAACAGCAAACCTCCCCTTCTATATCACAAAGCAAAGAAAACTTTGGGTTGCTTGCAGCGGATATAGTCAAAGTCCACCTGTAAGAGCTCATTTCCAGGAAAACCAACCAAAAAATTAGAAGAATGACAAAGTACCCCAAGTGAGGATATTAGTTTCCTAGGGCTGCCATAATCAATGACCGCAAACTGAGCGGGTTAAGACAACAGAAATTTATTCTCTCACATTTCTAGAGGCTAAAAGTCTGAAGTCAAGATGTTGGCAGGGCTGTACTCCCTCTGGAGGTTCTAAGAGAGAGTGCTTCCTTGCCTCTTCCAGCTTCTGGAGGCTACTGGTGTTCCTTGGTTGTGGCAACACACCTCCAATCTGCCTCTGTCTTCACATGGCTCTCTTCTCTGTATTTGTGTCTTCTTTTCTTTTTTTCTCCTGTAAGGTTGCTGGATTTGGACTTACTCTAATCCAAGATGATCCCATCTCAAGATTCTTAACTGAATTACATCTGCAAAGATGCTTTTTCCAAATAAAGTCACATTCACAGGTTCCAGATAGACCTATCTGTGTATGTGTGTGTGTTTGTGTGTGTGTGTGGTCACCAGTCAACCCAATGCAATGAGTATATGATTGGCTCTGATTTCTCATGGGCCACATTGTTTTTTCTATAGTCTTACTTTGTGCTATTAAACTCCAGGCATTAGATTGTTAAAGGAATGACTTGAAAAAGTTATCATCTAATAAGGAAGTGAATTTCTGTCTCACAACATGTTGTGAGTTAGATTCAATCATGGCGGATAATTGTAAAAGACAATAAAAGAACAGATGACAATATGGAAACTGGATATCCTTTATTCCCTTTGGATTTTAACGTTGAAGTTTCAGCATTCCATATTTCTCCAGTCATAGAACCCATCCTTGCATTTTCCTCTTATGTCAAAGAGAGGGATGATATTTTCTTAGCGAAGTTCATAGTTTTCTGGACTTTGATTTTGTTGACATGAACACAGTTTGGTGAGAACAGTATCTCCACAAATAAGTGAATTACTACACTTATAGGTGATGCTTCACCACACATTTTCTTATAACCTCCAAATTATATAGAAATATTGTTTCTAGCACTACATATACATCTTTTGGCTAGTTTGTACTTTACATAATACTTAAATTCCTTTAAGCACCTACTAGCCAACCCATTGAGTGGCCATGGTTTTACTTTGCATGATCTGTTTTTACATTTTGTTCCTTAAAAAAGAAAAAATCACACTTTTATATAATCTCTGTGAAAGAATGTATGTGTTGTATTCATAATCATCTTCGTTGCATAAATAAATTCCCCTTTGGAAAATGCCAGCTGATCCTCTAAGAAATGAATAACCCTATTTGACCATCGGCTTTGGGATTATTAAAAAATACGACAATATCTTATCTCAAAGACAAAATTGTTGGGGCCGGCCTGGTGGCATAGTGGTTAAGTTCACACCCTCTGCTTTGGCTGCCCGGGGTTCATGGGTTCGGATTCTGGGCACAGACCTACACACTGCTCATTAAGCCATGCTGCAGCAGCGTCCCATACATAAAGTAGAGGCAGACTGGCACAGATGTTAGTTCAGGGCCAATCTTCTTCACCAAGAAAAAAAAAAAAGACAAAATTATTGTGCTCCTCTTAAACTTTTTCAGGCCCAATGGATCCTTTCCCATCATATATTTCAGGGGTTCAGTTTATCTTCACACAGGATGTTTAGAAAGTGCTTTTCAAATTTTAGTGTGCATACAAATCAATGGAGGATCTTGTTAAAATGCAGATTCTGATTGAGTCCAACATGAGGTCCGAGATTTTGCATTTCTAACAAGCTCCCAGGTGATGCTCAGGCTGCTGGTCTATGGACCTCAATTTCTAGTAAGATTTTAGGATACACTACATAGCAAGAGCAATAAAAAGATGATATTTAGAAAAAAAGTGCTTGGCTTGGGACATAATTGATGAACTTCAGCTCTAGAATCTTGGAAAATGAGCATAGAGCTTATGGTTTGCTTGTGGAATGTGAACTCTGTAATTATGGAGATTACTTTTGCCATGTAATCTCCTGCTTTTGTCTGCTCTGCATCTGTATTTCCTTTAAGGAACTTCTCCTGCTCTGTTTCATGCAGTCCTGGAGAGAATGATGATTATGGGGTTGACTTCCTACCGAATCACCATAACCACTTTTTTCCACTGCAGGTCTAGTGCCTGCCCCGGGGATGAATATACATACCTCCCTGGATGAAAATATGGATTTTCAAGAGGGAAATCCCATTTCTGATGAGAATATTAAGCTTGAGGGATGCATCTCTGGGCCTATTTGTAAAAAGGAAGCCAAGAAATAGAAGTAAACAGAACCAACAGTAGTTATACACCTGGATCAGCCCTGACTGAAGCCAGCTCTTCTTATTGCCTGGGCTTATCAATTTCTTACGACATTGTCAGTTGTGCTTTTTTCCACTTGTAACTGAAACTCTTATGATTAATACATTTGCAGAGATTTAGGTCAATTGGTTCACTGAATAGCTGTGTCTTCATTTGGGTCCCCCAGAAAGCTTAGCTTGAGGCAAAATCTTCTGTGCTACTATTTATTTAGGAAACTCCACCCAGGGATGGAGGAGTGAGGAAAAAGAAGAGTGAGGTAGGGAAGGAGAATCAACATGCAGCGTGGTTTTCTGTTAAAGACCTAGTGGTTGAGTCCCCTGTTGATACCAGCTGTATTAGTTTCCAGTGGCTGCTGTAACAAAGTAGCAGAAATTTATTCACACATTTCTGGAGGCCAGAAGTCTGAAATTAAGGTGTCATCAGGGTTGTGCTCCTTCCAAAGTCTTGAGGAGAGAATTCTTCGTTGCCTCTTCCTGCTTCTGATGGTTCCTGACTTCCTCAGCTTGTGGTGGCATGACTCCAATCTCTGCCTCCATCTTGGCCGCCTTCTATGTCTCTGTGTCCTCTTCTTATCTGATAAGCACACAAGTCATCGGATTTGGGGCCTACTCACATCTGCTATGATATCACTTTGAGATTCTTAACTAACTATCTCTGCAAAGACCTTATTTCTAAATAAAGTGACATTCTGAAGTTCTAGGTGGACATGAATTTGGGTGGGATAGTATTCAACCCACTACACCAGTGTAACGTTGTAAGGACAGAGAGCAACTTGGCTTATAGCATTGTATGTGATCTTATTGACCTCACGATGCACGTAAGCATTATAGATTTGTGCAGTGTGACATTAGATCAAAAGTATACTTTTTCGCATATAACCCTCACTCAGGATTTTATATAGCTCGAGTCCCTCACCACATTTTAATATAATTCGAATCCCTTCCATGCTCATTGCTCACCTATTAAAATAGCAACCCACATCCTAGAATAAGTAGTGGGGGGGCATTAATATAGAATGCAAATATATTTTAAGGTTTCCTAAGAGTGGTCATTCAGTAAGTTACCTCTTTGTTTGGCCCTTGTTTTCCTATGAGATATAAAGTCCTGATCAATGCCCAAATTCAACGGGTATTTGAAAACCTCAGTTGAAATCATCAGGCCTTCTATCCACAGAATCCAGGGGCTGGAGGTACCACTGAGAATGATACCTATTTTCACTAAAGTCTGCATCACACGGTTCACTAAAAATGAGGTAAACACCAAGATTACATTGATTGTATAAAGCAAATATAGACAACATAAAAACCCCAATTCTAATAATGTCTTAGAAAAAGAGAGTATAAACTCTCCTGAAATATAAAAATACAGATAGGATAATTCTTGAGATGCAGATCAAACTGATAAGGCAAGGTATGAGATATTCAATGCAGACCTTTTCCTCTATCAATGAGGCAATGATATGATATGATTTGCTCTGTAATATAGTATGGGCATCAATTTTTAAATTCCTAATGAGTGAGTGAATCAATGAATGTGTATCTTATTCAGGTCTTTTTATTAAATACTTTAACTCTGCTTAGTTATATCTGAAATTCCCTTAACTGGAGTCTTAGCCACACCTTTTTCATTTAGGGATCAGGCTGAAAGTTCATGGGAAAGATGCCAGGATAGCTTAAATTCACACAGAGATGCAAATGACATGACAAAGTCTTTTCTGAAAGTGTGTGTTAATTGTAGGGTGGAGTAGAGGCCCATGAGGGACCTTGAGAGAGTAAAAGAAAGCAGAGATTTCTTTAGAACACACATATTTATACAGTAGAATTTCCATCCAAGGCCTAACTTCAAAAACTCCCATCCTTCAAGAATGGAGCTGCAGTTTAACTTTCTGCCATCATATAAAGTTGTAATCTAACAGCCCTGAAGTAAGTGGAGGGAGTAGAATTCTTGGGACTAACTTATGACCAAAACTCAGTGATAGCATAAGAAAAAATATGAGATAATAATGGTCACTTGTCTTTAAGCCCTCACAGCATACAAATCACAATATTACAATAGAGTTTAAACTCTTTTTGAGTAAATTCTGTTGCTGCCACTGTCCATATTCTATGTTGGTTTGATAGTTTCTCCTCAAGCAAAGAGGCAGGAGGAATCAGCACAAATATAGAACTCAGGCCAGGGTTGTCTGATACAGTTTTGTAACTTGATGACTTTTGACTAAGAGACTAAATATATTCAAACGTTATTGGTTAGAAGAGGTATTTTTTTTATTGAGGTCAGTGATGAAAGAAGAGGAGAGGGGACTAGGAAAATCAAGATTAGGAAACTCTAACGTCTGGAAAGATTTTGACCTTGAATTTTCTTTAGTTGGTACTATTATTGGATATGATACTTATAGAGAGTATAACCTCAATGTCAATTGAGCACCACTAACTTATGTCTCCTAGAGAAGGTGACTTTAAGTTTTCCTTTAGATCAAGTGTATCAACATGTCTCCCACCTGCCTAAAGGCAGACCCCTGCTCTTTCCCTCTCATGGGAGTCTCTGTGAATTCCCAAACATGGGGGTCTTATTGCATTAATGCCTGTCCTGCTCTGATCACCTCCACTGACCTTCAGTGACATCTGATCTCTGTTCCCCCAGCTCCTGCAGCTTAGACTGCTCCAAGATTTCACTACATTCCAATCACCAGCGCTGTTCTTTCTGGCGGTACCTCCTTTCTCTCTCTCTCTCTCTCAATCTCCTTTTGGGAAATAATAGAAATATGTAATTATATATGTAAACATTCAGAGCAGAAATTTGATAAGAAACTTTGGTGTATATATGTATCATGAGAAGGCTTTGTTTAATATGTAAAATCCTTGTCCCCACCTCCAAACATTCTGATTCATTTGGTCTGGGGTCCAGTGCCAGAATTTCCACAGATCATCCTGATGTAGAAATCTGTTATTTTGTTCAACTTTGAGGCTTGAATTTGTCTTTCTTCTTCCTTGTGCCCCCCAGCCCCAACTCTGATCATCTCCACCCTCAGTCAGTAGCCTCTCCTCTTCCAGTTTCCTCAAGGAGGAATATGGCAGGCTAGAAGTGGAAGAAAGTTTCTTTTCTCATTAATTTTTGTTTCCAAAAGAGTTATTTTCTAGATTAGAGGGATTTGAGATTATCATCCTCTTTTTTGTCACACCACTGGGTATAAGGTGAGATCCAAGGGAGAAATAACTGCAGAGAGCAGCTAGGTTGATGGCACATAGAAAGTTTTGTCAAGAATTCTCAAGTCTGTTGGTGTGGAGGGAAATCAATAGAGTCAGCAGATCTGGAGGGCCCATGTGAGCTGAGGTGACCAATGTGTCCATACAACCTGAGTGGCCAGTGGCCAAACACCAGCTACTCCTCTACCCCAACACTTTGGTCCTTCATAAGACTCCAGTGTGCTGTGACACAACATGAGGTTCTTCTGTTATCATTCCCTAGGAATGATAATGGCTAACAACAACATCACACTTTTATGTTCCAGGAATTTTTCTAAAAGCTTTAAATAAAGCAACTCATTTGTATCTTGCAACAACCCTATGAGGAATATATTATTAATCCCATTTTACAAATGAGGAGACCAAGGCACGGATAAGTTAAACAACTTGTCTAAAGTCCCACAGCAAGTTGCCAAGGTGACAATCAAACACAGGAGGCATGGGACCTGTCTTAGTCTGCTCAGGCTGCTAAAATAAAATACCATAGACTAGGTGGCTTAAACGACAGACATTCATTTTTCACAATTCTGGAGATGGGGAAGTCCCAGATCAAGGTGCCAGCTGAATCAGTTCTTGGTGAGCGCTCTCTTCATGGAATATATGCAGTGGTCATCTTGCTATGTGCCCAAATGACCCAGAGAGCAAGCTCTGGTGCGTCTTCCTCTTCTAGTAAGAGCACTAATCCCATCATGGAGGCTCCACTCTCATGATCTCATCTAACCATAGCTACTTCCCAAAAGCCCCGTTTCCAAATACCATCACTTTGGGGGTTAGGGCTTCAACATATGAACTTGGGTGTGGGTCGGGGGGTGGAGACACAAACATTAAGTCCAATATAGAACCAGAGCCCATGATCTAAATCAAAAGACTGCAGTTTAAAACAAATCTATGTAATTCTGGGACACCCGAGTTTGTGGACTGAGACTCATACATCTTCCACTGGAAAGTACACATGCAGACACAATGCCATATAGTGCCACCATATAATGTGCCACAGATAATCTGCATGCACTGTACATATTGAATGTCGGTGGCTGTCATCCAGGGGCTGAGGTGGTAAATTTCCCTTATGTAATTCTGGACCTGGACTCTATTCCAGCCACCACTAGTTTCAGTTTAATCGCCACAGGGAAGAATGTAGAAGGATTGCAGATTACTTAGAAGCTACTTATGCCATGTTAAGAAATCAGAAGGTGGAGGTTGGCGGTGGGGACAAGGACATGAAATGAAGAAGCTAGAAGAGGACGAGAATGTCCCTGCGCTCCAGACCTGTAAAGACAGAGCCTGCGTGGAGGGGAAGGGGGCACTGATACTGTCAAATGCTTTGCAGCAAGGCGGTTTTAAGCCAAATGAAACCGAATACACCTCTTTAATCTCAGGTGTTGCTTATTAAGAAACATTCTCCTTACCTTTGCATCACAGCAAGGGCTTCTCCCGGCATCTGTTCTTCTGCCAGAGCCCAGAGCTGTCTGACAGGAGAAAGCAGAGATCAAAGCTGGCACTCAGAGGAAAGGAAATGAAACCCTGCAGCAGGAGAGCACACTGGGGACAGGGAAATCCAGCGTGGGGTGCATTCCGGCCGGCGTCCTGGCAGCATGCTTTCCCTCACTATGGGGTCCACCAGAGTTATCGCACCAAATAGCAAGCAATTCCTTGCTATTTATGAAGTACTACTACACTTTGCAAATTATTTACCTTAAAGATACAGACGCATTAGAGTAGATTCAAAGTAATCCTTGTAATGAGGCATCTCTCACTTGTATTTCTCCAAAACAGAGACAAAAGTATTATTTATGGTTTTTGACTACCTCTCACCCTTATCTGTACCCTATACCTGAACTCTATCCCTAGACCTCACCCAGACCCAAGACAAGTCTTGGGTTGATGACTTGGCCTCCCTTTAGGCTCCATAAGAAGGATTTTCCTTACTCCATTGATTGTTTCTTTGCTTCAAAATGAAAGTGAAGTATATAATTTGGAGAAAGAGCAATATAACAGAAAAGTAGAGTGGCTACTTGGATCTCTTTTGGAAACAACAAAGAACTACAGCTGGGAAAATGTTTTGGTAAGCAAAAGAAAGGAAAGAGATGTGAATGGTGGAAAGAAGAAAGATAATAGAACCCATATGGTCCAGGATCTGGGGATGGATTTGGGTATTTTCAGAGTAGAACAGGGTGTTGCCTGCCACTTAGGAGAGATATCAACATGAGAGGTAGCCGAGTAGGGAAAGAATACGTTAAGTAGCAGTGGCTTATGAATGAGACCCTCCTTTGGAGCTTTCAGAAAGATTTCATTATAGATTTAATTTGCTTTTCAATTAATTCTTTCAACTCCTAGCTGTCAGGATCTGACCTTGTACAGAAGCTGTTTTAAAGCAATAGGGAGCTAGCCCAAGTTTATGTGTTACACCTGAATGAGAGAGAAAGGTAATGCTAACCCTAGCTAGGATCTGAAATTGTTTATAATTTGTGGGCTGTTTTATCTATGCAGCAGCCCAGAACAGATCTGGTATCCCCGGGGGCGTGCATCATGCCCACGATCATCTTCAGCCCATGTGTCATGGCTAACAGAAAGTCGAGAGCCGCTCTTGAAGAGCATTAAGACTTGAGACATAGGGAGGAGGGAGAGAGGAGAAATCCAGCTGCTCCTCATCCCAGGTCTTTTCCCCATCTGTGCCTTGTTCCCATCTTTCCATGGAGGTAGTGAGGCAGAATTCTTCCAGTGGACCCTGTATGCCCTCAACTTCCTGAGGATTATGAATCCACTTTGTGCCGGGGCTATGTGGAGAGACCTATTGTATACAACAATATCCTGGATACCTTGGTTTTGTTTTAATGGCATCTTTTTCATCCTCAATCGAGAAGCCTGTCATAACAAGCTCCTATAAATTACTGCCAGCGCTCCCATTTTACCACCTCCAGCCTTTCAGCTGTGATATAGGGCCCATCAATCTTATCAGGACCCATCTCACCACACTCGGTGCCCGGGCTGCCTCACCATGCTCTTCTGCCTTTTACATTCCCTCCTCCTCTCCCGACTGTGAGTGGCTCAGCCAAAATGGAAATGGGTCTGCAGTAGAGTTTAATCAGACCCTGTGGGGGCCACGAAGATGAACAGGATTTAGGACTTCAGGTTAAGGGAGTGGGGGGAAGGAGAAGGAATAGGTCAGCAGCAGTTAGGTCTCAGAGGAGGTAAATATTGCAGAACCCGGAATTGGCTAGAGATAGTTACAGGGGTGTCTGAGCGAGTGTGTGTGTGTACTTTGTGCTGATAGATACACAGAACTCAGCAGGTTCCAGCAGCTCAAAGGATAAGACTGGTTCATTATTGATTTTCCTCCATGTTTGATTAGAACTAAGAATGGAGGAAGAGGGAGAGAGTAACTCTAAGCCGTGGGCAGACTGATGTTTGCAGTAAATCAGGATCTTAATAGTTTTTTAAAAGGGGAGTATATATCTAACGCTTTTCCTCTTCTCTCAACTCTGGGTGCATTCTTCTTCTTTTTCTCACTATAAAAAATGAGTGTTAGACTCGAGACCACATGAAATCCTGCCTGATTTAAAACACAGTAAATAAGTACATTGATAAATAATATATAACAAAAAATAAATAAATAAGTACAGCCGCTTCCCGCGGAGAACACTTACTGTTCAAAGCTGCCTTCCGATGTCTCTCTGGCCTGGCTTCTCTTCCCTGGGTCAGCGGAGACCGAAAACCTTACACGTTGCCTTCCACCTCGCTCTAGTTTTCCAGCCCAAACATGATCTTTTCTCCACCTTGACTTTATTGAGTCTCTGCAACAAAGGAGATGGAGAGAGGACGGAGAACCCAATGAATCTACTTGCTCTGAATTGTGTGGGATCTTCCCAAGTTTATTTTAGCCATCAGCTGAAGTTGAAGTGGGAGGGAAGGAGACAGGCAAAATGCGGGAGGTGGGATTAGAAAAGTTTTGGGAAATGTATTCCTTTCATCTTGTGTGAGTGCTGGTCACCCACTGCCTCCGTTTCCCCCAGACACAGTGAGCTTTCATGGAATTTGCTGCCTCTCGGGCTCTCTTTCTACCTAACTGAATGCTAAAACCTTTCCCTGACCAGAGGGCAAAGTCATTTCCTTCTAGCTCCCTGTTTTTTCCCACTTCACTCTTGTTTCCACTCCAGATCCTCTTACTATTCCTGACTTAATCCCCCTGGCCCCTCTTGCTCTTCTGCACTCACTAGGTTTTCACAAGAGCTCAGTCTGCGCTTCTCTAATACCCCCTTAACACCTCTCTCAATTCCACACACGTCACCTCAGAGAATTCCTCCTCCGCTGTGTCTCGATTATCACCGATATCCAGATGACTTATACATCCCCTTCTTCACTCTATCAATCATCTTAGCTCTGGGGCTGCCTTTCTACCTCGTCCTGGGTATTGGCACTTAGCTGTCCTGTGATCAGTAAAACTCAGCACACCTCTGTTAACAATGCCACCCTTGTCTGCAGCTCGAAGTCTTGGTTTATCTTGGATTCTTCTTTCACTTGTGTCTTCACGTTCCCATCTCTCACCATGCTCTGTGCAGACTCTCTGTAACATGTCTGGAATCATTCCTTCCTTTCCAGGCCCATTGCCAGTAGCCCCAGACACTCTTATCACCTCTGCCTCTTGCTTGGCTAATATGTATACATATCTCCTGATTTCCAGGCTATGTATCTCAACCCTTAGCTCTTCCTGTTTCAGTCCACCCTGGACAGCCGTCATACACATTTGGCTTTCTTCTCCTCCCCCACATCCACTCCCAGAATGAGAAAAGCCTCTTCTTTATGGGAAATCCCAAAATAATGGGAGGCAGAGCCTTGCCTTTTACAATAGTTGCTGAAAGGAAAGGAGTATCTATGCCTCCTTTTGGCCCCTTGGGAGCTAGGACACAGGCATATGACCTGAACCTGGCCAAATTTATGGTCCTACCAGGGGATTTGGATCTTGAAGAGACAGCAAAAAGACACAAGGTGAGCTAAAGATAATTTGCAGCAGCAGAAGCAGAGTTCAGCAGTGTGGCCACGAATGATCAGTGGTGGCAGAGCCAGTGTGGAGTGAAGATTACCCAGTGGAGGACCCAGAAGAGCATCCTGACCAGGATGATCTGAGATCTTGGCTGAGTTTTCAGTTGCCTAATTCTCTGGAATCCTGTCCATTTACCAATCTAATTTTACTTGCCTCCTATCAATTCTGTCAGCTACCCAACACCCAAGTTCTTTTTTCATTTAAGTTATCCATATGTAATAACAATGTTTTCTAGTTTCTTTATTTGATGCCAAGACATGTTGGGGCCTTGATGACTCTGGAGGGAATGTGCCTCTCAAGGCTAGACAGTTCCTAGAGATAGTAAATGAGTCATCTGTGAGTACACCTTTCTTTTTTTTTTTTTTAACTAAACACTGTTGTTTTAATAGATTTAATTAAAAGGGATTTTTTTTTTATATTTAACCTTTTTTTTTTTTTTAAACAGCTTTATTGGGGTATAACTGACATACAAAAACTGCACATATTTAATGTATACAATTTGATGAGTTTTTTTTTTTTTTTTTTACACTTAAAATATCTCATTTTATTACCATATTCCTTTGTCAGGAAATAATGATATAACTATGTAAATAGGCTCTGATGTGACTTTTTTTTTTTTAATTTTTTGTTTATTGCAGTATCATTGGTTTATAACATTGTAAAAATTTCAGGTGTACATCATTGTACTTCTATTTCTGCATAGATTACATCATGTTCACCACCAAAATACTAAATACAACCCATCACCACACACATGTACCGAATTATCCCTTTCACCCTCCTCCCTCCCCCCTTCCCCTCTGGTAACCACCAATCCAATCTCTGTCCCTATGTGTTTGTTTATTGTTGTTATTATCTACTACTTAATGAAGGAAATCATGCGGTATTTGACCTTCTCCCTCTGACTTATTTCACTTTGCATTATACCCTCAATGTCCATCCATGATGTCACAAATGGCTGGATTTCATCATTTCTTATGGCTGAGTAGTATTCCATTGTGTATATATACCACAGCTTCTTTATCCATTCGTCCCTTGATGGGCACTTAGGTTGCCTCCAAGTCTTGGCTATTGTGAATAACGCTGCAATGAACACATGGGTGCATGTACCTTTACAAATTGGTGTTTTCAAGTTCTTTGGGTAAATACCCAGCAGTGGGATGCCTGGATCATATGGTAGTTCTATCGTTGATTTTTTGAGGAATCTCCATACTGTTTTCCACAGTGGCTGCACCAGTTTGCACTCCCACCAGCAGTGTATGAGAGTTCCCTTCTCTCCACATCCTCTCCAACACATGTTGTTTCCTGTCTTGTTAATTATAGCCATTCTGACGGGCGTGAGGTGATATCTCATTGTAGTTTTGATTTGCATTTCCCTGATAGTTAATGATTTTGAACATCTTTTCATGTGTCTGTTGGCCATCTGTATATCTTCTTTGGAGAAATGTCTGTTCAGGTCCTTTGCCCATTTTTTAATTGGGTTGGTAGTTTTTTTGTTGGTAAGATGCATGAGTTCTTTTCATATTTTGGAGATTAAGCCCTTATCAGATGTATGGTTTGCAAATATCTTCTCCCAATTTTTAGGTTGTCTTTTCGTTTTGTTGATGGTTTCCTTTGCTGTGCAGAAGCTTTTTAGTTTGATGTAGTCCCATTTGTTTATTTTTTCTATTGTTTCTCATCCCCGGTCAGACTTGGTGTTTGAGAAGATGTTGCTAAGACTGATGTCGAAGAGCGTACTGCCTATGTTTTCTTCTAGAAGTTTTTCACGGTTTCAGGTCTTACATTCAAGTCTTTAATCCATTTGGAGTTAATTTTTGTGTATGGTGTAAGGTAAGGGTCTACTTTCATTTTTTTGCATGTAACTATCCAGTTTTCCCAACACCATTTTTTGAAGAGACTTTCTTTTCCCCATTGTATGTGCTTGGCTCCTTTGTCAAAGATTAGCTGTCCATAGATGTGTGGGTTTATTTCTGGGCTTTCGAATCTATTCCATTGATCTGTGTGTCTGTTTTTGTGCCAGTACCATGCTGTTTTGGTTACTACAGCTTTGTAGTATATGTTGAAATCAGGGAGTGTGATACCTCCAGCTTTGTTCTTTTTTCTTAGGATTCCTTTAGCTATTCGAGGTCTTTTGTTGTTCCATATAAATTTTAGGATTCTTTGTTCTATTTCTGTGAAAAATGTTGTTGGAACTTTGATAGGGATTGCATTGAATCTATAGATGGCTTTAGGAAGTATGGACATCTTAACTATGTTAATTCTTCCAATCCAAGAGCACGGAATATCTTTCCATTTCTTTGTGTCTTCTTCAATTTCTTTCAGAAATGTTTTATAGTTTTCAGTGTACAGATCTTTCACCTCTTTGGTTAAGTTTATTCCTAGGTATTTTATTCTTTTTGTTGCAATTGTAAATGGGATGGTATTCTGAATTTCTCTTTCTGCTACCTCGTTGTTAGTGTACAGAAATGCAACTGATTTTTGTATGTTGATTTTGTATCCTGCAACTTTACCATATTCGTTTATTACTTCTAAAAGTTTTCTGGTGGATTCTTTAGGGTTTTCTATATATAAAATCATGTCATCTGCAAATAGTGACAGTTTCACTTCTTCCTTTCCAATTTGGATCCCTTTTATTTCTTTCTCTTGCCTGATTGCTCTGGCTAGGACTTCCAGTACTATGTTAAATAGGAGTGGTGACAGTGGGCATCCTTGTCTGGTTCCTGTTCTTAGAGGGATGGCTTTCAGTTTTTCACCATTGAGGATGATATTAGCTGTGGGTTTCTCATATATGGTCCTTATTATGTTGAGGTACTTTCCTTCTATACCCATTTTATTCAGAGTTTTTATCATAAATGGATGCTGGATCTTGTCAAATGCTTTCTCTGCATCTATTGAGATGATCATGTGATTTTTATTCTTCATTTTATTAATGTGGTGTATTATGTTGATTGATTTGCGAATGTTAAACCATCCCTGCATCCCTGGAATAAATCCCACTTGATCATGGTGTATAATCTTTTTAATGTATTGTTGTATGCGATTTGCTAGTATTATATTGAGGATTTTTGCATCTATGTTCATCAGTGATATTGGCCTGTAATTTTCTTTTTTTGTGTTGTCCTTGTCTGGTTTTGGTATCAGGGTAATGTCAGCTTCGTAGAATGAGTTAGGGAGCTTCCCCCCCTCCTCAATTTTTTGGAAGAGTTTGAGAAGGATAGGTATTAAGTCTTCTTTGAATGTTTGGTAGAATTCACCAGGGACGCCGTCTGGTCCTGGACTTTTATTTTTGGGGAGGTTTGTGATTACTGTTTCGATCTCCTTACTGGTGATTGGTCTATTCAAATTCTCTACTTCTTCTTGATCCAGTTTTGGAAGGTTGTATGATTCTAAGAATTTATCCATTTCTTTCAGATTGTCGAATTGGTTGGCATATAGCTTTTCATAGTATTCTCTTATAATCTTTTGTATTTCTGAGGTGTCTGTTGTAACCTCTCCTCTTTCATTTCTGATTTTACTTATTTGTGCCTTCTCTCTTTTTTTCTTGGTGAGTCTAGCTAAAGGTTTGTCAATTTTGTTGATCTTTTCAAAGAACCAGCTCTTGGTTTTATTAATTTTTTCTATTTTTTTTTGGTCTCGATTTCATTTATTTCTGCTCTGATTTTTATTATTTCCCTTCTTCTACTGATTTTGGGCTTTGTTTGTTCTTCTTTTTCCGGTTCCTTCAGGTGCAATGTTAGATTGTTTATTTGAGATTTTTCTTGTTTGTTGAGATTGGCCTGTATCGCTATAAACTTCACTCTTAGAACTGCTTTTGCTGTATCCCATAAATTCTGGCATGTCGTATCTTCATTTTCATTTGTCTCCAGGTATTTTTTGATTTCTTCTTTGATTTCTTCGTTAACCCAGTCATTGTTCAGTAGCATTTTGTTTAATCTCCATGTATTTGTGGCTTTTCTGATTTTCTTCCTATAGTTGATATCTAGTTTCATACCGTTGTGGTCAGAAAAGACGCTTGGTATTATTTCAATCTTCTTAAATTTATGGAGACTTGTTTTGTGGCCTAATATGTGATCAATCCTGGAGCATGTTCCATGTGCATTTGAAAAGAACGTATATTCTTCGGTTTTTGGATGGAATGCTCTGTATATATCTACTAGGTCCATCTGTTCTAGCGTGTTGTTTAAGGCCAATGTTTCCCTATTGATCTTCTGTTTGGATGATCTATCCGTTGGTGTAAGTGGAGTGTTAAAGTCCCCTACTATTATTGTGTTACTGTCTATTTCTGTTTTTATGTCTGTTAACAATTGCTTTATATATTTAGGTGCACCTACATTGGGTGCGTAGATATTTACAAGTGTTATATCGTCTTGTTGGATTGTTTCCTTGATCATTATGTAATGCCCTTCTTTGTCTCTTTTTACAGTTTTTGTTTTAAAGTCTATTTTGTCTGATATGAGTACTGCTACCCCAGCTTTCTTTTCATTGCCATTTGCGTGGAGTATCTTTTTCCATCCCTTCACTTTCAGTTTGTGAGTGTCTTTAGGTCTGAAGTGTGTCTTTTGTATGCAGCATATATATGGGTCTTGTTTTTTTATCCAGTCAGCCACCCTATGCCTTTTAATTGGAGCATTTAGTCCATTGACGTTTAAAGTAGCTATTGATAAATATGTACTTACTGCCATTTTTTAACTTTTTTTTTTTTTCTCAGTGTTTTAGTAGTCCTTCTCTGTTTCTTTCTTCTTCTATACAGAATTGATGGTCACTTTAGTTTGACCTCTGTCTGAAAGCTGTACTCTTTAACTCCCCTCCTCCCTCATGTTTTTGATATCATATCTAACCTCTTTGTTGTGTATTTGTATCCATTACGTTCTAATCATGGAAATAGATAATTTTTCCTATTTGTGGTCTTTTCTTTTCCCCTTAAATCAGTCCCTTTAACGTTTCTTGTAACACTGGGCTCTTGGTGACAAACTCCTTTAATTTTTGCTTATCTGGGAAAATTTTGATCTCTCCTTCCATTTTGAACGATAACCTTGCCGGGTAGAGTATTCTTGGCTGTAAGTTTTTTCCTTTTAGCACTTTAAATATATCGTGCCATTCTCTTCTAGCCTGTAAGGTTTCTGCAGAGAAGTCAGCTGATAGCCTTATGGGGTTTCCTTTGTACGTAACTTGACATTCTCTTGCAGCTTTTAGGATTCTCTCTTTATCTTTAATTCTGGACATTTTGATTATGATGTGTCTTGGTGTGGGCCTCTTTGGGTTTATCTTGTTTGGGGCTCTCTGTGCTTCCTGTACCTGGATGTCTGTTTCCTTCCTTAGGTTAGGGAAGTTTTCATCTATTATTTCTTGAAATAGATTCTCTGAGCCCTTGTCTCGCTCTTCTCCTTCCGGGACACCTATAACACGGATGTTAGTGCGCTTGATGTTGTCCCAGAGGTCCCTTAGACTGTCCTCAGTCTTTTTAATTCTTTTCTCTTTTACCTGTTCACCTCGGGTAATTTCTTCTAGTCTTTCGTCCAGCTCACAGATCCGTTCTTCTGTATCCTCTACTCTGCTTTTGAGTCCCTCTAATGAATTTTTCATTTCCAGCATTGTATTCTTCATTTCTGATTGGTTCTTTTTTATATCTTCCATTTCTTTGTTGACATTCTCACTGAGTTCATCTATTCTTCTCCCCAGATCAGTGAGCATCCTTAACACTCTTAGTTTGAACTCTCTGTCGGGTAGGTTGCTCATTTCAGTTTCACTTAGTTCCTTTTGTGGGGTTTTGTCCTGTTCCCTTACTTGTAATGTATTCTTTTGCCTCTTCATTTTGCCTCTTTCCCTGTGCTAGTGTCTACGTATTAGGTAGGTCAGCTACGTCTCCTGCTCTTGGATAGGTGACCTTATGTAAGTGATGGCTTAGGAGGCTTCCAGTGTGCTTCCCTCAGTTCTCAAAGTTCCAGGGGTGACCCCTATGTGGGCTACGTGTATCCTTCTGCTGTGGCCTGTTTGCTCTCCCTGTAGGCGCCCAGGGAGGCTGAGTTATGCTCCTGGCCAGCTGTTGTAATGCTCAGCTGCTTGTAGTTGTTGTGGGCCCTTCAGTCTCTTTATCAGGTGTGGGGATCCCCAGCACAGTTGGCTGCAAGTTCTAATACCACATTTGTGTTGCAGTATTTCTTTTAAGTGAGTAGGCCCCCACTGTGGCAGGTTGTTAGGCTCAGGGCCTTACAATTGCTGTAAGCCTCTAGCCTATTAGGTCTCTTGTCAGCTCTCTGAGGATTGCAGCTGTGTGGGGCTGGCCTCAGGCACAGGATCACCCAATTGTTTCAGATTTTGGAAGGTGGAGCAAACCTCCTATGTGGGTCTTTGAGAAGTGCAAGTCTTCTGCGGCTGAGAAGCCCTGCTGCCCACAGGTCCACACACACAGTCAACACAGTCCTGCCCCGTGTGAGTGCCCCGACCTCCCCAAGCGAACCCAGTCTCTCCACAGCGGGAGCCCCACACACTCTGCCAACACCCCACGCTCTCCTCCCGCTCCTTGTGCACACCCTGCCCTGCTCAAGACGGCTCAGTTGCCAGGCTGCAGAGAATCCAATCACCAATCTATGCAGGCCCACAAGTTGCCTGAGGGCTTGTTGTTGGGTGGGGCCAGTCTCTAGGGTGGGCTGCCTGCCCTGGCTGAGCTCTTGCAGGTGGGGCAGACCCTAGGCTAGCAGCCCTCAGGGAGAACTTCAATGGTGTCTGTGTCAGCACGCCCACACCAGGCCACAACAATGGCCGCCGCCAATATCCCAGTACCTGGAGAGGTCTCACCCCTCACCGAGATGCACTCAGGGCCTATTAGGTGAGTCTCTTGTCACCAAAGCACTGTACACCTTTCTTTCTGGTGATTTTAGGGTGCTTCCTGAAACGGGTGAGTTTGCGCGCGGGCCCTTTAAGAGCCAGTTTTAGTTTCTTTGTGCACCGGGTTTTCTGGGGGTGCTCCCCAGTGTTTTAGTAGCAGGCACAGTTAGATATTATGCTGCTGGTCTCGATTGTGCTGGGTCCACAAAATGCCCACAGCGGGGGCGCTCCCCGGCTCAGGGCCCCGCGCCTCCAGGGAGGGCTGCGTACCTGTGAGCTGCTTCCAGCGGCCGTGACGCTGGCGGCTTGTGAAGTCAGCGTTTTTCCTCTCCAGAAGGGAGTCTCTGCCTCTTCCACCTCAGTTAGGATTGTCCGTTGTTGCAGGAGTTCCTCTCATCCAGTTTTCAGTTCTGTCTCAGGGGTAATTTTTCCACGAGTAGTTGTAAATTGGCTGTGTCCACGGGAGGAGGTGAGTTCCGAGTCTGCTTACACCGCCATCTTGACTCCTCTCTCAGTACACCTTTCATGTATACTTTGGTTGGTTCGACAAACCAAACCAGAGCTCATAGACCCAACTGCCTCCTTTATAGGCTCTTACACTCTGAGTCATGGTTACCTGGTCCTAATGTCCCCAAGGCAAGGTGCCAAACAACTAGGGATAGCCCTGATGCCCCAGATCCCACTGAAATCATCTAAACTAGCCAAGCCTAAGCCTGCTGACTGTGCTTTTCTCATTCCTTCCCGTGGAAACCACAATAAAGGCTCTTTTCTATGTTTTCTCTTTACTTCTTCTGCCTTCTGATCAACCCTGGTGCTTCTCCATGTTGCCCAATGTGGCATGATGTGCCTCCTGCTTTTAGGGATCTGTGAGTATAAACAAGCTTCTTCCTTCTTCACAGTCATTTCCTTGTCTGTGTGTCTTACCATATCTGATGAGGTGTCCTTAAGACACCAGGTTTGGTTCTGATGTGTGCAACCAAGAACCCCAACTGGTATAATTTCTGTCTTATCAGAGTTTGTGGGTTGATTAAGAATAGGAAACCACTAAAACTAACTTAAGAGGTGTTTTACTGAAAAACAACAAAAGGCAATCTCATAGATATGGAAGATTAGGAAACGAAAAACAGCCACCCAAGATGTAGACCAGGAAAGTTGAGGTCCAAGGCTCTCCCCACCATCTCCCAGAGTTGGCTGGCCTCTCTTGTCCACTCCTCTCAACCAATCTGCTTCTCTATCATTTTCTCTCTGATTGCAGGCTTTCATTGATTAATTATCAGCATGTACATGGCCCCAAATGGCTGCCCGAACCTGACCCAATTTGATCTTTCAGTCAAACGCTCACCATGATGTAACTCAGTGTTCAGTAAACTATAGCCCATGGGCCAAATCCTGACTGACACCTGTTTACGTAAATAAGGTTTTATTATAACAAAGCTGTTCCCATTCATTTATGTATTATCTATGGCTGCATGCACGCTACAATGACAGAGTTGAGTAGCTGTGAGAGAGCACAAATGGCTGACAAAAGCAAAATATTTACTATCTGGTCCTTTACAGAAAAAAATTGCTGACCACTCCACTCATCTAACTGATTCAATCTCTCTGACTCCCAATTTCAAATTGCAGGTACAGCAGTAGACAGATTCAGCTCTGGTCAGATTTCTACCCCTAATCCAATCACCTAAGACAAAATGGATGCGATATTGTGTTGTTCATTGGAATATCTTGCTCAGTTTATGGTGAAGGGACAGGTCTCTAAGAAAAGGACGTGGAAGAGAAAAGAATGAATTGATTATCACTGTGATGTTAAGGGTAAACCCATCACTTTTATCTTTACTATACAGTTCAAGAACATATGATAGCTCCTCATTCCTCATTCAAATAAAAACTAAATATTGCTGCTTACTTTCGAAGTGATCCCCATTTTATCTCTCTGATATTATGTGAAAGTGTAAGCTTCTTTGCTTCCTGCCCATCATAAATCAAGGACAGACATCAGACATTTGGGGCTCAGCAACCATAATGAGGGGGAGAAGAGAAGACAGGCTGGTCAAGTTGCAGACTAGGGAATGGAATCTCCTCAAAAGCAGCTAAATTGTCTCATGCTCCATGCTCAAAGGGTTGTGGTGACTGGTGTGTGCTTTGGGCTGGAGTTAATATCTGAAAAAGTCTAAGAAAAATCAGTGCAGGCTATTGAAGAGAAAGTCCAAGTATTATCTGCTCTGTCTCCTGAAATGATCCATATCACTGAACTCACAGGGGCCAGAGCATAAGTGTAAAGCAGAATCCTATCCTTCACAAGACAGGGCCAGCAATGGCTAAGTGGCCGGGGACACTCATGTTCATGGCGAGTCCAGTGAGAAACTAGAATCCTGCAGAGATATTAAGGTGAAAAAACCTAAATTTTTGAAACAGGGAGGTGAGAGGAATTTTTAAAAACTAGTATTTGGTAGACAAGCTTGTGCCCAGTAATTACTCCAGTTATCTGGATACCAAGTTGGAAGGAAGCAGGACCATTCCCAGTTCTGACAGCCAGCTGAGCTGAGCTTTCCCACTTAGCCCCAGCTGGGATCCGTGGTGAAATGGAGTGTTGCTGAACCTGCAGATGACAGGAATCAACGGCTTCAGCTAAGATGGTCTGGAAAAGATAAGGTATCAGGGGCTGGCCCCATGGCTTGGCAGTTAGGTGCATGCTCTCTGTTACTGGAGGCCCGGGTTCAGATCCCGGGCGTGTACCGATGCACCATTTGTCCAGCCATGCTGAGGGAGCATCCCACATACAGCAACTAGAAGGATGTACAATTATGACATACAACTATCTACTGGGGCTTTGGGGAGAAAAAGGGGGAAAAAAGGGAGGAGGACTGGCAATAGATGTTAGCTCAGGGCCAGTCTTCCTCAGCAAAAAGAGGAGGTTTGGCATGGATGTTAGCTTAGGGCTGATCTTCCTCACAAAAAAAAAAAAAAAAAGATAAGGTATCATATTATTTCCTTATTTTCTACCATTCCACAGCATGAGCTTTCCAATGCACACTGACTAGTCTTTTTCTTATCAATATAAGTCATCATGTTTGTTCCAACCTAAGAAAGTATACTTGTGCTAATTCACTCACCTCAATGCCCACTCCTTCACTGTTACCATACAACAAAGCAAACACTGAGAGTCTACCTCATACAGGATATTATTCAAGGGGCTAGGGAACACAGAAATATGAGATGTAAGGTATAATTTAAGAAATGTCCCAAAGTAACCATATTTTTTCATAATATTGAGTCTTTCTAATGCAGGTCATCTTGTCTGAAGGCTTTCAGAAATGCAAATTATCTAGTAGTTATTTGCATTAGGGTTGTTTCTTTTGTAAATAAGAGAAACCCAAATAAAATTGATTTAAGCAAAATAAAATAAAAGAAATATGAATATGAATGTAGATAATAAAAAGAAAATAAGTGACTAATTTAACTGAAAAATCTATGGATAAAGCTCAGAAATGAGCTGTTTTCAGGCATGGCTGTTCTCAAGGGCTCAAAAGATATCGTATTGCGTTCTCTTTCATTCTCTCTTTCCCTGTTTGTTTCCAACTCTTGGCTCTACTTCCCTTTATATTGGCTTCTACCTTAACTAGGGTCCTCTTGTGGCAAAGATGACAACAGACAGCTCCAGGCTTACATCTTGCTGGTTTTGCAATCCCAATGGGAGGTTTCCTAGTAGTCCCAGCAGAGTGCTCAGAATGACTTGCACTGGCCCAGCTAGGATCATGTTCCCAACTCTGAGTCAATTATAAGACAACTTGTAGTTTTACCCAAGAAGACAATCTTCATGAAGGTCACCATACCCTGTAACTTTAGGTTTGGGGTGGAATTTAAGCATCTAGTGATATCATCTCTTCAAATACAAGGAAATAATAGATATCCGGTAGACCCAATTTATAGTCTTTACAAGAGACTCAGAACTAGAGACCAATAATTGGTCTTGACTTTAAGGGCTTTATATAATTCTGAAAACTTTATAATATCCTATATTTGATAATATGTTCCTCCACAGTACTCAGTGGTGTTAAGTCCCCTTAAAACAAAATGAGCTATGTTCTAGTCTTTTGGGGAAGCATGGAAGGAGGCTCAGGTGTGGGGCATATAGTAACAAGCAGCAATATGGGACTATAGGAGAGGGGGCATAAGCATAGATAGGGCAGAGTGGTCTTAATAATGGGATCATTGACCTCAAGTCAAATGAGTCCAATCATTAGCAGGAAATGCCATTGCAAGGTGATCATTATGCTCATTATGAAGTGACAAGCCTCTGAGCTGTGAGTCTGCATCAGAGGTATCCATCCAGAGTTTCACTGTCTGAGACTAAGTGAATAATTGGGCATTGGACAAAGACCTTGTCTACTACACGACCTCTCACCTAGGAGACTACCATTGTGTGGGTATCTAGGAAGGTCCTTGTATCATCTCTCCCTGTTCCACTGTGCATATCATTGCTGACCTTATCGCGGTACTTTGGAGCAAACACTGTCCTGAGCAGGTGGAATTCATAGGGCCTCTGCTTTCTCAGGTCTAAGGAGCTACTTAATAACTATAAATAGGGGCAAAATTCCATCTGAGAAGCTGGGAGTGGGAGAAATCAAGGACAATAAATCAGAGTATAGGCTGAGAGTGAGATGAGGGTGAGTGGGGGGATTCGTATTGGGTGCTGACATATGGCACAGAGGCAGACCTGCAAGTTTACAGATTTGACTTTCTCCCAAATATTCCCATTCTCATGTCTTCATCACTAACCAAATGGAATCACTTGGTTTTCCTTTCATGTGACAGATCATTTCATCTTTGCTCTTGTTAATTCTCTCAATCAGAATTTCTTCCCCATTCTGTCACAATTTCATATATCCAAATCCCACCCATCCTTCAGATGGTAGAGAGATCCCCTCTAGATCATGAATGCATGGCATTGAAGCTGGGTGTTGAATGCCTATAGCACTTTACCTATACCCCTATTACGGACACCCTTCATGGAATGCCTTATTTTGTAATTTTCCATGCCCGTGCGTGATATCTTCTGAGGAATGAATCCATGGCTCATTCATGTTTCTCCCTTCCTAGAACACTCCCTTATTCAAAGTAGACAGATTCATTTGTTGGTAAACAAATAAATAAATAATTTGATTTTATGTTCCTTCTGATAACCATTTTCTTCTTCAAAACTGCTTCATTTAATCCACATTCCTACACACCTCAATCCTTTCCTTAGGTTACTGCCTTGCTTCTCACCACCTGTTCTGAGTCATGGAGTCTCACCACTCCATGCGCTTTGCTCTTTTGCTTCTTCTTCCAGATTTTCACGAGGAGGTCAAACTCAGCATGCTGAGAGACAGTAGCACCACAATGTTGGCAAAAGGGGGAGCGTGCTGGTTGTAACAGAGTCCTGCTCAGGAAGTTTCATCAGGTAAACTGACTGCAGGGGCTGGCCCAGGCACACTCTCCCTGCAAGTCAAGGCACAGAATCTACGCAGTGTGGCAAGCTTAGGTTCAGCTTTCTGTCGTCTGATCTTATAGACTAGACAGGGAGTTGAAAGCGTCAAAACTGAGGTCTGCACACCAGAAAAGATGAATAACTTTAATTACTCTGTGACTTGTGTTGATGGTAGTGTGGAGGAGAAGGATGAATTCCTTAGTAGTGATTGTACAATATGTCAATTAAAAAAAATTCTTCTCATTCACTAATTGTTTAACATATGTATACTCTACGTCCAACACAGGATTATAAACTGTCAGAGGCCAGACTCATGTGTTCAGACTCCCATGCCCCTACACACACAGCCCACCCATTCCTAAATGTTCCTAAACCCGTTGCATGGCATTGAACAGGGTTTGAACAATTCACTGAATGAATAGTTGAAATGTTTTTCTCTGACTGGTTTCCATTCAGGCACCTAGCATGGTGTTGGCAGCAAGCCTACTTGAGAGTATATTCTGGTTCTGTTCTCATTCTAACTGCGTAACCCTAAGCAAATTGCTTAATAATCAGTATTGCCGTTTTCTTATCTGTAAAAGAGGAATAATAAATGCCATTTAAGGTTTTGGTGAAGGTCAAATAAAGAAATGATATATGTCAGCTGACACTATAATGCATTGTTTCTTAGCACAGGTCCTGGTTCAGAGGAAATGTTTAATAAACGGTTGCCATTATTATTTAGTCTGCATTTTGATATTATTTGGAAATATTTAATTTTGGCAATGATCAATGCCTTTTCAATGTATGAGTTATGAATCAAAAAGATCAATTTAGCATTTATAGGGAAAATAGTGGCTCTATATTAGCAAGAACAGAAATCCCTAAAGACAGAGTTTACTTATATTTTACAGATTTCTGACTTGTGTAATTTATAGAGATCTGGGAAATGGGAAGGCAGTTTCAATTGAGGTGTTTGCTCTTCCCTATCAAAAGTAATTCTGAAGTGTTAATTTTTTTTCCTCTTCTGTTTTGAGATTATTGTGTTGTTTGCTACATGCCTCTAAAAAAATTATTTCCTCTCAGCTTCAATTGCACTTACAATTACTTCTTTTCTGATAAAATAACATTACTGGTGGGAGAAGCAAAGCTTTTTATTTGTGTTCCTTCACAAATATGTTCCCACCACACGTCTCAAAGGCCATTTACATCAATTAAGACACAATGAACATAAAGATAGTGTATTGCTAACAGTGCTCATCGCTTGACGCCATGCTCCGCGTCGTTATGTGTGAAACACTCTGTGTTTCTCCTCGCCTGTGATGTCACTCTGGCCCAGCAATCCATCTGAAATATTGCATTTTATTGAGCCATTCACTCAGTGTGCATAGTATTATGAATGAAGGTTATTTCTCACAGACTTTTGCTTTTTAGTGATAGTCACAGCTGTGATGAAAAAAAAAAGACTGATTTATTCTGAGTTTTTGTTCTATATTCCCTTTGGAGTAAATTCAATAGCAAAGGGGAGGAGTACCGTATCCACAAATCCCTACCTGGTGAAATTCACCAGAGCATGATGCTATCTCTAGGAAGCACCAATTCCTCCACAGAAAATGTTCGACTTGATGTAATCTATCCCTACAACCCGGCAGACTGTAGACTTGGGCTCCAATCAGGCTGCATCTATCTGACTGGCCTAGTGTGACAGAGGTCCAGAGGCCTCTAAGAACAAAACAACTATCAAGTTGTCTCAGGGCCTTAAATTCTAATTCTTGGCCATTCCTTTCCATTAAAGTCTTTTAATACCTCTGCTGAAATACAAAAAGTCATTGTCACACCAAACCTCCTATAGAAAACTCCCCTAACTCTCCTTAGAACCATTAGGTGTGCTTCCTGTGTTCCCTGCCTGAGCTCACATGCTTCCCCCTAGACGAACACAATTATCACACTCTATTTAGTGTCTCTGGCCCCCATTAGAAAGCAACTTTTGTACTGGCACCAAATTTGTTGTATTAACCTTTTTCCACTGGTCTGGCACATCATGGTTACTCCGTAAAAGTTGAATCACTCAAATGGATAAAGAAGATGTAGTACAAATTACAATAGAATACTACTCAGTCATGAAAAAAATGAATCTTGCCATTCGTGACAACATGGATGGACCTTGAGGGTATTATGCTAAGCAAAATGTCAGGTGGAGAAAGACAAATACCGTGTGATTTCACTCATATGTGGAATAAAAACAAACACATAGATATAGAGAACAGATAGGTGTTTACCAGAAGGGAAGGGTATGGAGGGAGGGCAAAAGGGGTAAAGGGGCACATTTGTACAGTGACAGATAAAAATTAGACTATTGGTGGTGAACTCCATGTAGTCTGTAAAGAAGTTGAAATATAATGATGTACACCTAAAATTTATATAATGTTATAAACCAACATTACCTCAATGGAAAAAACAAGAAAAAGTTGAATCACTCATAATTTGGATGTCCGGGTAACATTTTCTTGAATACATAAATCAAAACAACTCCAAGAACCCACTTACCAGCCATTTCCTGTGACTTTCCATTCCAGATAGTTCTAAGGATTTTCAGGGTTATTTAAAAAGCCCTCTTTGCTGCCTTCCCAAGAGAACTCCACAAGAAAAATTAGCCAATAACACCTTAGCTTGAATTAGTCTATTGTGTCATAGTAGTTCATTTATATGTATTCCACTCTTTTGAAATCAGTGGTGCACAACACACTCAATGAACATGTAACATTTCTAACACCAACAGTGGCTCCTGATGTGGTGATTCTTGGGAGGTATAGAGGGAGAAGGAAGGAGATACAGTGTCTGGAAGTCCTATCAGAATCTCCGGGAAGAGTTTGTATTTTGAAATATCCTCCTAGGCGATTCTGATATGCCTTCACTCTACTTAGATTTATGTACTTGAGAATCCAATTAGAGCCTTTCCCCCTCTATCTCCTAGCATTTTAATGCATCTGGCCCATAGTAGATGTGCCGTATGAGCTAGTTAACTAGTTACACTGTCACTAACATAGGCCAGAAGAGAATTGGTCAAGAGAAGCATAGGTATGTATTCATCAGAGAGGAAACAGAACTAACATAAATGTGTTTATCCCAGGATGAGTCCCAGCAGAGGGAGAGGTGACTCAGGGCAGTGTGGTTTTAGCACAAGGAAACCTGGGGCTTGAGAAAACTCACTGAAAACAGGAATCTGTGTTGAATAAAGAACACTGAAAGCTATGCTTCCCTATTTGACATTTACTCAGTTCCAACGCTGCGTGTGTTTCTGCTTCTTTTTTTCTTTTCCCCAAGATCCATCAGGCTACAACTGGTGCTTCAACCTGCTGCTTCTTCCCAAAGCAACTCATGTATAATTTAGCGCAGCTCTCATGCCGTTGTTTCAGTTAGAGACAGTAAACGTAGGAGCAACATTGGGAATGTCCTTCTACTTCCTTAGCTATACCTATAAACATGTTCAATTCTCCTCCATGTCAGCAATTTTCCTCCCTCATGCCTGTGTTTCCTTCTAACTACAATCCTATTTACACCTCATACTTTCACAAAGTTCTTGAAAGAATGGTCTGAATTTACTATCTTTTCCAACTTATTATTGCCTCAACCCATTAAAATCTGATTTTTGCCACTTTCATGAGGCTACTGGCAGTTTGCTGATGGTGTTAAGTGGAGCACTTACACAGTCTAGTGAAAGCTTTCCATCTCTTCCTTCTTGTTTGCAACACTACTTCTTCTCGGATTTACTCCTGCTTCTCTAGGCATTCTGCTCAGTCCCATTTGGTGAATCCTCTTGTTCACCCTGAGCATTAAATGTTGATCTTGTTTACAGTTCTTTGAAACTCTGTTCCCAATACATGCTCCTCCTGGGTGATTTTGATAAACCTCCAACTTCAGTGATGCCCAAAGCTGCACTCTATTCCTAACTTCACCCTAGAGTGCTAGACACTGATGTAACCCCACTCTTTTACTTCATGGCCTCAGGATGGCATATAGGGCCCACCTATTACCAAAAGGATTCCTTCCTCCTACAAAGTGATCACAAAAATTCTGAGTCAAAAGGCAGGTATAAAAGAGTTCTGTTCTTTTCCCGTCAGGTAGCCTTCCATATTATACAGAAACCTTCTCAGCTGGGCACTTGAAAGACCATTTTCTCTGCTTTTCTTCATTTTCCATCTCTTTGTCCTCTCCTAGCTCCCAGCTCTATCCAGTCAGCACCCTTTGTAGTCAGCCAGAGAGAACTGCTAATGGTTCTGTTCTGGTCACAGACAGTAGATCTTAATTCTTCAGAATGGGGCATCAACAAGATAAACTTACTTCCCATTTGATAATGTTTATCACTTCTCACAGTACGACTTCAATGCATTTTTATGTTAAAATGCCTCTTGTCCAACATGGGGAGGATTAAAAAATGAAATAATGTACAGTTCTTGGCACTGTAGAGTATAATTTCCTAGCATAGTTCCTGATGCAAAGAAAATGTTTAAAAATAATTTACTATTTTAATTAACTCTGCATTTTGACATTTTTGGAGCTATTTAAGCTTGGCAGTGATCAGTGTCTTTTCATTGTACGAGCTTTGAATTTGAAAGACCAGTTTCGCATTTACTGGTATTTATTGGAAAAAGATGAGGATCCCCAGTCTTACCATCCTTATTTTCAGCAGCTAAGAGAGTACTTACATTGGCATGTGCTGCAAGATCTCAATCTCAGCACATGCAAAACAGAATGATCTTACTCCTTTCCCCAAACCTGGACCTGCTTGCCTGACGTGGTCACTGCCATTACCCAGAGTGGAGGTCACCTTTAATCCATTCCCTGTCTCCATCATTCTCATATCCAGCCAGTCACCAACTCCTTGATATATCCAAAATACAGTTCACATCTTTTCTCTCCCACTATCATTGCTTTAATTCTGCCCTCTAAAAGTAGTTGACGATAATTGCCTAGCATAGATTCGGTAATCAAGAAATGCTAGTTTTAGGGGCGGAGTCAAGATGGCGGCGTAGGCAGACTCTGAACTCACCTCCTCCCGTGGACACAGCCAATTTACAACTACTCGTGGAAAAATTACCCCTGAGACAGAACTGAAAACTGGATGAGAGGAACTCCTGCAACAACGGACAATCCTAACTGGGGTGGAAGAGGCAGAGACTCCCTTCCGGAGAGGAAAAACGCCGCCTTCACAAGCCGCCAGCGTCACGGCCGCCGGGAGCAGCTCACAGGTACGCAGCCTCCCTGGAGGCGCGGGGTCCTGAGCCGGGGAGCGCCCCCGCTGTGGGCATTTTGTGGACCCAGCACAATCGACACCAGTGGCATAATATCTGACTTTGCCTGCTACTAGAACATTGGGGAGCACCCCCAGAAAACCCGGTTCACAAAGAAACTAAAACTGGCTCTTAAAGGGCCCACGCACAAACTCACCCGTTCCAGAAAGCATCCTAAAATCACCAGAAAGAAAGGTGCACACTGCTTTGGTGACAAGAGACTCACCTAATAGGCCCTGAGTGCATCTCGGTGAGGGGTGAGACCTCTCCAGGGACTGGGACATTGGCGGCGGCCATTGTTGTGGCCTGGTGTGAGCGTGCTGACACAGATGCCATTGGAGTTTTCCCTGAGACCTGCTAACCCAGGGTCTGCTCCACCCGCTACAGCACCGATTTAATCCAGCTCAGCCAGGGCAGGCAGCCCACCCTAGAGACTGGCCCCACCCAACAACAAGCCCTCAGGCAACGTGTGGGCCTGCATAGATTGGTGACTGGATTTTCTGCAGCCTGGTAACTGAGCTGACTTGAGCGGGGCAGGGTGTGCACAAGGAGCGGGTGGAGAGTGTGGGGTGGTGGCGGAGTGTGTGGGGCTCCCGCCGTGGAGAGACTGGGTCCGCTTGGGGAGGTCAGGGCACTCACACGGGGCAGGATTGTGTTGACTGTGTGTGTGGACCTCTGGGCGGCAGGGCTTGTCAGCTGCAGAAGACTTGTGCTTCTCAAAGACCCACATAAGAGGTTTGCCCCACCTTCCAAAGCCTGAAACAATTGGGTGCTCCTGTGCCTGAGGCCAGCCCCACCCAGCTGCAATCCTCAGAGAGCTGACAAGAGACCTAATAGGCTAGAGGTTTACAGCAATTCTAAGGCCCTGAGCCTAACAACCTGCCACACTGGGGGCCTACTCACTTAAAAGAAATACTGCAACACAAATGTGGTATTAGAACTTACAGCCAACTGTGCTGGGGCTCCCCACACCTGATAAAGAGACTGAAGGGCCCACAACAACTACAAGCAGCTGAGCATTACAACAGCTGGCCAGGAGCATAACTCAGCCTCCCTGGGCGCCTATAGGGAGAGCTAACAGGCCACAATAGAAGGACACACGTAGCCCACATAGGGGCCACCCCTGGAACATTGAGAACTGAGGGAAGCACACTGGAAGCCTCCTAAGCCATCACTTACATAAGGTCACCTATCCAAGAGCAGGAGATGTAGCTGACCTACCTAATACGTAGACACAAGCACAGGGAAAGAGGCAAAATGAGGAGGCAAAAGAATACATTCCAAGTAAGGGAACAGGACAAAACCCCAGAAAAGGAACTAAGTGAAACAGAAATGAGCAACCTACCTGACAGAGAGTTCAAACTAAGAGTGTTAAGGATGCTCACTGATCTGGGGAGAAGAATAGATGAACTCAGTGAGAATGTCAACAAAGAAATGGAAGATATAAAAAAGAACCAATCAGAAATGAAGAATACAATACTGGAAATGAAAAACTCATTAGAGGGACTCAAAAGCAGAGTAGAGGATACAGAAGAACGGATCAGTGAGCTGGAAGAAAGACTAGAAGAAATTACCCAAGGTGAACAGGTAAAAGAGAAAAGAATTAAAAAGAGTGAGGACAGTCTAAGGGACCTCTGGGACAACATCAAGCGCACTAACATCCGTGTTATAGGTGTCCCGGAAGGAGAAGAGCGAGACAAGGGGGCAGAGAATCTATTTCAAGAAATAATAGATGAAAACTTCCCTAACCTAAGGAAGGAAACAGACATCCAGGTACAGGAGGGACAGAGAGCCCCAAACAAGATAAACCCAAAGAGGCCCACACCAAGACACATCATAATCAAAATGTCCAGAATTAAAGATAAAGAGAGAATCCTAAAAGCCACAAGAGAATGTCAAGTTACATACAAAGGAAACCCCATAAGGCTATCAGCTGACTTCTCTGCAGAAACCTTACAGGCTAGAAGAGAATGGCACGATATATTTAAAGTGCTAAAAGGAAAAAACTTACAGCCAAGAATACTCTACCCGGCAAGGTTATCGTTCAAAATGGAAGGAGAGATCAAAATTTTCCCAGATAAGCAAAAATTAAAGGAGTTTGTCACCAAGAGCCCAGTGTTACAAGAAACGTTAAAGGGACTGATTTAAGGGGAAAAGAGAAGACCACAAATAGGAAAAATTATCTATTTCCACGATTAGAACGTAATGGATACAAATGCACAAAAAAGAGGTTAGATATGATATCAAAAACATAAAAGGAGGGAGGAGGGTAGGTAAAGAGTACAGCTTTCAGACAGAGGTCAAACTAAAGTGACCATCAATTCTGTATAGAAGAAGTAAGGAACAGAGAAGGACTACTTAAACACTGAGGAAAAAAAAAATAAAAAAGTTAAAAAATGGCAGTAAGTACATACTTATCAATAGCTACTTTAAACGTCAATGGACTAAATGCCCCAATTAAAAGGCATAGGGTGGCTGACTGGATAAAAAAACGAGACCCATATATATACTGCATACAAGAGACACACTTCAGACCTAAAGACACTCACAAACTGAAAGTGAAGGGATGGAAAAAGATACTCCACGCAAATGGCAATGAAAAGAAAGCTGGGGTAGCAGTACTCATATCAGACAAAATAGACTTTAAAACAAAAACTGTAAAAAGAGACAAAGAAGGGCATTACATAATGATCAAGGGAACAATCCAACAAGAGGATATAACACTTGTAAATATCTATGCACCCAATGCAGGTGCACCTAAATATATAAAGCAATTGTTAACAGACATAAAAACAGAAATAGACAGTAACACAATAATAGTAGGGGACTTTAACACTCCACTTACACCAACAGATAGATCATCCAAACAGAAGATCAATAAGGAAACATTGGCCTTAAACGACACCTTAGAACAGATGGACCTAGTAGATATATACAGAGCATTCCATCCAAAAACCGAAGAATACACGTTCTTTTCAAATGCACATGGAACATTCTCCAAGATTGATCACATATTAGGCCACAAAACAAGTCTCCATAAATTTAAGAAGATTGAAATAATACCAAGCATCTTTTCTGACCACAACGGTATGAAACTAGAAATCAACTATAGGAAGAAAATCAGAAAAGCCACAAATACATGGAGATTAAACAAAATGCTACTGAACAACGACTGGGTTGACGAAGAAATCAAAGAAGAAATCAAAAAATACCTGGAGACAAATGAAAATGAAAATACGACATGCCAGAATTTATGGGATACAGCAAAAGCGGTTCTAAGAGGGAAGTTTATAGCGATACAGGCCTATCTCAACAAACAAGAAAAATCTCAAATAAACAATCTAAAAATGCACCTAAAGGAACCGGAAAAAGAAGAACAAACAAAGCCCCAAATCAGTAGAAGAAGGGAAATAATAAAAATCAGAGCAGAAATAAATGAAAGAGTGGCCAAAAAAACAAAAAAAAAGATTAAAAAAACCAAGAGCTGGTTCTTTGAAAAGATCAACAAAATAGACAAACCTTTAGCTGGACTCACCAAGAAAAAAGAGAGAAGGCACAAATAAGTAAAATCAGAAATGAAAGAGGAGAGGTTACAACAGACACCTCAGAAATACAAAAGATTATAAGAGAATACTATGAAAAACTATATGCCAACCAATTCGACAATCTGGAAGAAATGGATAAATTCTTAGAATCATACAACCTTCCAAAACTGGATCAAGAAGAAGTGGAGAATTTGAATAGACCAATCACCAGTAAGGAGATCGAAACAGTAATCAAAAACCTCCCCAAAAATAAAAGTCCAGGACCAGACGGCTTCCCTGGTGAATTCTACCAAACATTCAAAGAAGACTTAATACCTATCCTTCTCAAACTCTTCCAAAAATTGAGGAGGGGGAAGCTCCTAACTCATTCTACGAAGCTGACATTACCCTGATACCAAAACCAGACAAGGACAACACAAAAAAAGAAAATTACAGGCCAATATCACTGATGAACATAGATGCAAAAATCCTCAATATAATACTAGCAAATCGCATACAACAATACGTTAAAAAGATTATACACCATGATCAAGTGGGATTTATTCCAGGGATGCAGGGATGGTTTAACATTCGCAAATCAATCAACGTAATACACCACATTAATAAAATGAAGAACAAAAATCACATGATCATCTCAATAGATGCAGAGAAAGCATTTGACAAGATCCAGCATCCATTTATGATAAAAACTCTGAATAAAATGGGTATAGAAGGAAAGTACCTCAACATAATAAAGACCATATATGAGAAACCCACAGCTAATATCATCCTCAATGGTGAAAAACTGAAACCTATCCCTCTAAGAACAGGAACCAGACAAGGATGCCCACTGTCACCACTCCTATTTAACATAGTATTGGAAGTCCTAGCCAGAGCAATCAGGCAAGAGAAAGAAATAAAAGGGATCCAAATTGGAAAGGAAGAAGTGAAACTGTCACTATTTGCAGATGACATGATTTTATATATAGAAAACCCTAAAGAATCCACCAGAAAACTTTTAGAAGTAATAAGCGAATATGGTAAAGTTGCAGGATACAAAATCAACATACAAAAATCAGTTGCATTTCTGTACACTAACAACGAAGTAGCAGAAAGAGAAATTAAGAATACCATCCCATTTACAATTGCAACAAAAAGAATAAAATACCTAGGAATAAATTTAACCAAAGAGGTGAAAGATCTGTACACCGAAAACTATAAAACATTTCTGAAAGAAATTGAAGAAGACACAAAGAAATGGAAAGATATTCCGTGCTCTTGGATTGGAAGAATTAACATAGTTAAGATGTCCATACTTCCTAAAGCCATCTATAGATTCAATGCAATCCCTATCAAAGTTCCAACAACATTTTTCACAGAAATAGAACAAAGAATCCTAAAATTCATATGGAACAACAAAAGACCCCGATTAGCTAAAGGAATCCTGAGAAAAAAGAACAAAGCTGGAGGTATCACACTCCCTGATATCAAAATATACTACAAAGCTATAGTAACCAAAACAGCATGGTATTGGCACAAAAACAGACACACAGATCAATGGAATAGAATCAAAAGCCCAGAAATAAACCCACACATCTATGGACAGCTAATCTTTGACAAAGGAGCCAAGAACATACAATGGGGAAAAGAAAGTCTCTTCAACAAATGGTGTTGGGAAAACTGGATAGCCATATGCAAAAAAATGAAAGTAGATCCCTACCTTACACCATACACAAAAATTAACTCCAAATGGATTAAAGACTTGAATGTAAGACCTGAAACTGTGAAAGTTCTAGAAGAAAACATAGGCAGTACGCTCTTCGACATCGGTCTTAGCAACATATTTTCAAACACCACATCTGACCGGGCAAGAGAAACAATAGAAAAAATAAACAAATGGGACTACATCAAACTAAAAATCTTCTGCACAGCTAAGGAAACCATCAACAAAACGAAAAGACAACCTAACAATTGGGAGAAGATATTTGCAAACCATACATCTGATAAGGGCTTAATCTCCAAAATATATAAAGAACTCATGCATCTCAACAACAAAAAAACTACCAACCCAATTAAAAAATGGGCAAAAGACCTGAACAGACATTTCTCCAAAGAAGATATACAGATGGCCAACAGACACATGAAAAGATGTTCAAAATCACTAACTATCAGGGAAATGCAAATCAAAACTACAATGAGATATCACCTCACGCCTGTCAGAATGGCTATAATTAACAAGACAGGAAACAACATGTGTTGGAGAGGATGTGGAGAGAAGGGAACTCTCATACACTGCTGGTGGGAGTGCAAACTGGTGCAGCCACTATGGAAAACAGTATGGAGATTCCTCACAAAATCAACGATAGAACTACCATATGATCCAGCTATTCCACTGTTGGGTATTTATCCAAAGAACTTGAAAACACCAATTTGCAAAGGTACATGCACCCCTGTGTTCATTGCAGCCTTATTCACGATAGCCAAGACTTGGAAGCAACCTAAGTGCCCATCAAGGGACGAATGGATAAAGAAGCTGTGGTATATATACACAATGGAATACTACTCAGCCATAAGAAACGACGAAATCCAGCCATTTGTGACAACATGGATGGACATTGAGGGTATAATGCAAAGTGAAATAAGTCAGAGGGAGAAGGCCAAATACCGTATGATTTCCTTCATTAAGTAGTAGATAATAACAACAATAAACAAACACATAGGGACAGTGATTGGATTGGTGGTTACCAGAGGGGAAGGGGGGAGGGGGGAGGGTGGAGGGTGAAAGGGATAATTCGGTACATGTGTGTGGTGATGGGTTGTAATTAGTATTTTGGTGGTGAACTTGATGTAGTCCATGCAGAAATAGAAGTACAATGATGTACACCTGAAATTTTTGCAATGTTATAAACCAATGTTACTGCAATAAAAAAAAAAAGAAATGCTAGTTTTGTGCTAAGTGTTTTATGTTCATTATCTAATCTTATCTTCACAGACAAGCTATGAAGTTTGTATTATCACCTCGTTTTAGAAATGAGCCAATGAGGCCAAGAGGGCTTAGCTAACTGCCCAGGATCATCCAGCGAAGAGGTAATAAACTACAGTTTAAACCTAGGCCCAACCTGTTTGATTTCAGAGCTTGCCTTCTTAATTTCTGCATTAGGCATCCTCTGCTGCCATTGTACCTCCTGCTTTCTCTCTCTTCCCCATCTTATTCTCTGGATGAACATCTATGCATTCTTTAAGAGGGAAATAAAAGACACTACATATGAGATTCTTTCCTTGTCACCTTCCTTTGCTCACTGCCATGAGAGCTTTCTCTGTTTTCTCACAGCACTTCATAGCTACATATGATAAAGTATTTATTATATATCATTCTAATTTTGGTGGGATTATATTTTGAAATACTATCCATGTTGTTTTTACCCTTGTTTTCCATTACATTCCTTGTTCTTCCTGCTTTCAGTCAGCAAGAGCACCCTTCATTCAGTGCCTCGAGGATGGGATGACAAACAGGAAAGCTGGGTACTGGAACATCAGAATGACCCTAGTGAGGGTCATAGAAATAGCTGATAATGTGCTGGATCTTAACAAGCCTTGTACCTAGAACAGTAAGGAGCTTCACAGAAAAATAGTTGAGGGCCAGACCAGAAAAAGAACATCTCCGGAGATGGCAATGTGCCTAGACAAAGACCCAGAGAGAGTGGTCAACCCCACTTACCACAGCAAATATGAACCACTCCTCCTTTCCCATCCTCTGCGCCCGCCCCTCAACAACTAAGATTGCAAAAAAACCCAAGATTAACTGAAGTTAAGTTTCTCCTATCTTGGTGGAAAGGGGGCTCAAACGTAAATTTAACTGAATTACAAAAAAGTAAAGAAAGATGTATTTCCTGACCTCCTGAATTAGTGAGATTTTTACCTGCTGTACATGTTTTCTTCTTTTCCACAAGACTGTGAGCTCTCTGAGAGCACATGACTGATTGATCAGGGGCAGCTATGATTGGTAGACATGGGAATTATTGTACACACATTCACTCATTCCCTCATCCATTTTTCACATTTATTGAGTCTAATTTTTGAGCACTGGGCCAAGTGCTGGGTATTCAGCAGAATAAAAGACAAGATCTCACCATTCGGAAACCAAAACCTCAGCCATGAGTTATGTTCTAAGCAGGAAGCCTTGTTGGGGAAGGAAGATAATCTTCACCCTCCCTTTCTCAGAGGGTAATAATTTTTTTGATTGATTTTTGTTTTTTTGTGTTTGTTCACATAGTTGTGAGCTACAAATTCTCTGAAAGCTCTAAGATTTTCTGTTGCCCTCCCACCCCCTTCACCCCCACACTACCAAGCAATCTCCTGGGTGTCATGTTTTCTGGGTTTTGTTGTCTTGTTTAAACTAATGCTGGAATATTTATGCCAACCTACCTTTTACACAGATCTTCAATTAGAATATCTTAAACCACAAAGACTTGGAAAAGAAGAGTCGTTAGGGGCTGCACCTAAACGTTAAGTTGATATCAATAACTGAAAGAGTACCCTGCCACTTCTTAAAGGCTGCTAATCCTTACAGTTAATTGTGAGAGAGAAACATCAATGTCTGAGGAATCGGGTCCTGTCAGCTCAGAGATATACAGCTGATTCTTAAAAATACATTTTCCCTTGATCTAAATAGTTTGCTTTTTAATGTTGCTTTATCTGTAAGGAGTTCAAACGCTCTGTAAGCAAAGTAAACATGAGCCTGCAGAGTCAAAGAGTGAGGAAGACAGATCCTTAGAGTATTTAATGAAAACAAACCAAATAAAAATTCTCCCCAAACCCTTCCTTTCAAGAAAAAAAAAGAAGAAAAATATCTATTTTTGGCTCTTCTGCTGCTTCTCACTCCTGCCACAGTAGAGACGGCACTTGTCACCGTACACTAGGTTACTGGAACAACATCCTAACTGCTAATCTCAGACTCCTTCAAATCTTTTTTATGAATTGCATGTTACCAGACTGATCTTTGTAAATTACTTCGTAAATTTTACATCTCTCTTTTCCTTCCGTTGCTCCCTTTGCCAAACATCATTAGTGGAGTTCCCTCATTGAAAGCGCCTATCTTTACAGGGCTCTCCCTTTCAAATAGGTTGACCACACAGATTGGTCGGCACTGAACTGTCCTGGTTTACGCCTGTTTTCCCCTTTTCCTCTCAAAGCTGTCTTCGTTTGGAGAATAACCTATACTCTGTTGATTATTCCTCAATATTCCAGTGTGGCTCATGCTATCAAGATCTCCCACACCCCAGCCCTTCCCTCATCCTTCCGTTCCTCCATGTTGCTCATGCCGTATCCTTCTTATGGAAAGCACATCCCTCTTCCTCTCCCCATTCTTCAAGATTCAACTCATGTTTCACCTCCTCCAAAGGCCTTTATCAGCACTCTAGATCACGCTGTGCTCTTATGTCTATGAATCTTTATAATTTCTCAGTACCATTCATTTTGACACTTCATCATTTACTACTTCACATTCTTAATTAGCCAGAATGAAGAAAGAAGAAAATCTTTCATGTTATACATTTTCTAGGATAACTCAAATATTTTTTACAGCATTTTATTTTTAAAAATTTTACACCCCAATAAAAAGTTCAATGAATTGTATGATAAAAATATGTATATGCTTCACCTGGAATCACCAATTGTTAATATTTTGCCACATTTGACTTCTCTCTCTCTCATTCTCTTGCTGTCTCTATCTCTCTGTATTGTCTGTCTGTGTGTATTTTTTTGCAAACTCACTTTAAAGAAGGCTGCAAACCTCGTGATACTTTACCCTTAAAGACTCCAGCATGTATGTCCTAGAATAAGGACATTTTCCAACATAACCATAATAATAAGACATCTAATAAAATTGACAGTCATTCCATAATATCATCAAATGTACATATTCGGTTTTACCCAGTTGCACCTAAAATGACCTTTAAGGTATATTTGTTTCATGTTGCTGCTATAACAAACTACCGCAAACTTAATGGCCTAAAAACACAAATTTATTATCTTACAATCTAGAGATCAGAAATCCAAAATGAATCTCACTGGGTTAAAATCAAGAGCTGTGTTCCCTTCTGGAGACTCTAGGGGGAGTATCCATTTTCTTGTCTTTTCTAGCTTCTAGAGTTGCCCACATTCCTTGGCTTGTGGCCCTCTTCCATCTTCCAAGAAAACAATAGCCAGTTGAGCTTTTGTCACATCACATCACTTTGACACTAATGTCACTGCTTTCCTCTTCTATATTTAAAGAACCTGGGGATTAGATGGACATCTTGCAGGGGGCCGGGGGGAGGTGTTCATTATTCTGCCTACCACAGTCTGCCCTTTGACCCCAAAAGACTCATATCTGTCCCACATGGAAAATACATTTACCCCATCCCAATAGCCCCCAAAGTCTCAACCTATTAAGCATCAACTCAAAGTCCAAAATCTTATCAGCTCAAAAGCCCCAGACCTCATCATCTAAATCAGATATGGATGAGGCTCTGGCTATGATACAACCTGGGGCAAAATTCCTCTCCATCTGTAGACCTTGAAATTCAAGATATAAGTTATCGTCTCCCAAAATTCAATGGTGGGTCAGGCATGGGCTAACAGTTAAAGACATTCTCTTTCAAAAAGGAATATAATGGAAGGAAGAAAGAAGTCTCCGGTCACAAGCAATTTCAAAATCCATTCAGCAAACTCCATTTGGTTTCAAGGTATGAAATTAATTCTTTGTGGTTCATGGTCCTGTGAGATTTTGGCTCTGTCCTCTGAGTCGTCCTTTCTTTTTCATGAAAGGTTGTACATGTTTACAGCTAAGTAATTTTATCAGCCTCTTTTATTTGCCTATAGAATTTTAGAGGTCGACCAGCCTTCTTTCATTTTATATTTTCTCTTTCCTTTCATTCCAAGCTGGCAATGTTTCGCTGGTATAAAATTCTCAAGAGCTCAGTGGGTCTCTGGCGTATATCACAGAGATTGACTCCGTTAGGCAAGAGACTTCTCCCATCTATTCCTAGATTCTGCTGAGTTGGCTGGGGGGACTTCATAAGTCACATACCTAATCTCTTCAGTTAGCCCTCTGTGACTGAATACTCTGACCTTTCAGTCTTTCAAGGCACTAGTCAAATGTTGTTGAACAACACCCTTGGTTTTCTCTCCAGAACATGCTTTCCTGACAGTAAATCTCCTAATTTTAGCATTTTTTGTAATCTGGACAGATTGAGACTTTCTCAATTTATCAATTCTTGGTTCCTTTTTACTTAACAATTCTTCCTGCAATCTATCTCTTTTCTCTCACGTTTTATTATAAGCATCAAGAAGAAACCTGACTGCACCTCAGCATTTTGTTTGGAAAGCTCCTCAGCTAAATGTACACTTTCATCATTTACAATTTCTGCCTTCTACGTAACTGCAGGACACAATTCTTCCATTTAACAAGGATTCTCTTTCCTCCAGTTTCCAATAAAAAGTTCTTCATTTTGTTCTGAGCCCTCACTGACAGTCTTTAGTACCCAGATTTCTACTAATAGTCTATTCAAGGCAATCTGGGATTTTTTTATCATCCTCCTTAAAATTCTTCCAGCCTCTGCCCATTGCCCAATTCCAAAGCTACTTCTATATTTTTAGGTATTTGGTAAAGAAGCATTCCACTTCTAATACCAAAATTTCTATCAGTTTCCTATTGCTGCTGTAACAAATCACTACAAATTTAGTGGCTTAAAATGACACGTCTGTTATCTTATAGTTCTGGAGTTCAGAAGTTTGAAACGGTTCTCACTGGGCTATATCAAGGCATCTGCTGGGCTGTGTTCCTTTTTGGAGGCTCTCTGGGAGAATCTGTTTTCTTCACTTTTTCAGTTCCTTGATGCTGCTCACATCTTTTGGCTCATGGCCTCCTTCCATTATCAAAGCCAGCAATGGCTGGTAGGTCTTTCTTATATCACGTCACTATGACACTCCCTTTTCTGCCTCCTTCTTCCATTTACAAGGATCCTTATGAATATATTGGACCTGCGTGGATAATCTAGTAAAATCGCTATTTTAAGGCCAGCTGATTAACAACCTTAATTCTTGCTTCCTTGTAATATAACACAATCACAGGTTCTGAAGATTAAGGCATGGACATCTTTGAGTGGTCATGATTTTGCCTACCACAATAAGTTTTCATCCCCCAATCTTATTTCCAATATAGATTTACATATTAGATTTGATTTTGACGTCTCTTTATTTTCTTTTAATCTAGAACAATCCCTTTACACCTGCCTTCAACAAACACCCTTTATTTTTGACAGTGAGTTTTATGAAGAGACCAGTGAATTTTATGAAGAGTTTTATGAAGATACTTGTAGAGTATCCCATTTTCTGCCTGTTTGTGATTGTTTTCTCATTATTAGATTCAGGTTAAACATTTTTGACAAGAACATCATCTGATATGTTACGTATGGTTTATTGTATCACATCACTACTATTAGTAATGCTAAGTTTGTTTACTTGGTTCCAATGGACTGCCATCACTCTATCATAAACACACAGTTTTCTTGAATTAGTAAATAATTTGGAGAATGACACCTTGAGATTGTGTAAATATCTGTTTTTTCCACAATACTGTGCATAATGGTTGTAACTTCTACTGATGATTCTTTCATGAATCAATTTATGTTGAGAGTTGAAAAATAGTGATTTCTAACTTTATCATTCCTTCTGCCATTATTATCTAGACTTCTTCTATAAA